>NC_086176.1:1258348-1572935 GCF_023053635.1 Elgaria multicarinata webbii
ACGTTAAAGTTGTTAAGGTATGTTAGGAAATCTGGGTCTTTACATTTGGATTTCCAGCCAGCAATGTTCCAGGAGAGGATTTTGAGTGGGCTGTTGACATGCCCCGAGCGTAGTCAGTCTAGTTCAAAAATTGTGTCCAACCCTTCCTTCTGGTCTCCCAGAACACAGCAATTGGATGTAAAAGCGTGGGTGTTGGAGGATGGAGCAATTTGCCTAGCAGAGTTCTTGGTCTTTGGCGAACCAATCTCTTTAGGGTCCAGAGACTGCATAGCAATCCAATCCAGGGTGTTATGGCTAGGGCATTTGTTTTACGGGAGAAGGTCCTGCTTCAGTAAAAGTGTTCCCAGATATACTGGACGGAAACCCACACCTTTCAAGGTTAGGAGAAGTGGACAGCTGACCCGTCTTTGTGGGAGGTTTGGTTATGATCTCAGGATTTAGAGCTGAGATCCCCTTGAGGTTCCTCTGATTGTTGTCTAAGGAGTTTTCTACACAAGTTATGCACCCCATCTTGGCCCAGGTATTTTGCTTCTCTTTTGAGGGATCGGTGATGGGATGACAGCGGTTGGGTTGAATGCGCTCATGGCCCTGTTGATGACTGTTCGATAATAAAGCTGTCAAAGCTGATAGTCTGGACATGATCGCATTCTGTTCCATCGCCGGAAGGGCTCCAAAACTCTCAATCAGTGATCTCTCCTCACCAAGAAGGGCATTGGTGTTGAATATTGGTGGATTCTCAACGGGTGTAAATGTGTGGAGCGTTCCATGATTTAGAGTGTCCTTAGAAAACTGGGGAAGGAAATTAACAGAGGAATCTGAGAACGTGCTGAGATCAACTAGGTCTCCAACAGGTGGTTCTATGCTACATGCGTTAACAAGATTAGTACCCCCTCTCGGGTCTCGTACATAGAAAGCCGGGATTGTGTTGACAAAATGTCTATTTACAATTATATTCTTATTAAGTAACGCCTCTCTGGCACTTACATTTTTGCAGCAGTGACACAGGAATCGAAGGTTACTACAGCTCGGGCATTGGTGTAGTTATAAAAAAGATATTCAACCTTTTGAATAGAATCAGAGTCGATCTTGATCTCTAAGAGATCGTATATGAGCTGCACAAAATGATTTGTGCGTTCCAGCTGAGTCAGCAAACCCTTGGGCTTAGGGTAATTGGAGAAGACCAGGTTTTGCTTTATAAGTTGTAGCTGCCAAGAGTTATTTGCCATAAACGGAGTCACCCCGTGATCTTTCGAGGGAGGTGTCAAAAATGAGGTGGGTCCATTGTCATGAACTGTGGTAGTTGAAGGCTGAGGGAATTGAGGGAAGACGGATCGTTTGTTATTAGATTGTACACCCTCAGTTTTGCCCGTAGTTGGTTCCATTTTTCCTTCTGCCCTTGCAGGATAGGCTATGCTCGCTGGGTGATTGAGATTCAAAAGATTCACCTTCATGATCATGGTCAATGCCCCCAAGAGCTCAACTAGAGAATTATATTCTGTTTTGTTTGGGCTCTCGATGTTTACTGAGGCTTCCTTGATTTTTGATTCCTTTTTGCATTGATTTGTAGCTTTGGCAAATTTGTGTGTCTTGTTTCTCAGCAGTGTAATTTTGTTCTTTTTATCCTCATCTCTCCTGCACAGAATTTTTCCAGCCTTCCTGTTATAGGACACCCGAGAAGGAGATTTGATTATGCCGTCATCGTTTAACTTAGACTTATTGCCTGACGCCCGCGTGTAGCTCACATTATGAGAGGGTATTCCCCCTCCTTTTAGAGTAACCAGCACAAAGTTCACTAAAGTGGACAGAAGTTCCTTACACTCAGTTAAGAATGTCTTTATCAGGGATAAGTCTTCTGACCAGTAGGAGAAAAGTCTTCTAAGCAGATCTTGCTGGTAGATAAACAGCTGCTTTTCAGAATAACATTCATCTGTTGTATTAGTGGCGTTCGGCCTATGAAAAGCAGATTGCTCTACTGATGCAGAGCCATTCCTGTTTGTAGAGTTACGTGGTGGGGTCAGAATGTTAATACTTTTAGGGCTCAGACCAATGCTTTCTGGATGATGAGGTGAAAATCTTGGACTGTAAGGGGCGACCCCTGCAGATGCCAATTCTGCAGCTAGACTGTCCCTGCCACCCATCTGAGTTCCTAGTTCCATAGACATCAGCGGGCATTTCAGATCCAGGGACCAGTCTGAAACCCCTTCAGCCCCTTCAACGCATTCAGCAGCTGGGTTTGATTTACATTCTGGCTCTTTTAATTCCTCTGCAGAAGGGCAGAAAAAATCAGTAATTTTAAATTGCTTGTGCGCCTTAACCAAGGACCTGACATCCTCAGTCACAGGCTCCAAGCCCAATTGTTTGTAGCGTTCTCTGGTGAAGACCATGGCACAGAAAATGAGAACTAATAATAAAAGGTCACCATAATAAAACCGTTATGTTTAAAATATCACTTAAAAACTTAATCAGTATTGTTGAAGGCAGCCAACTTGTAATGGCAGCATAAACCTGTTTCAAACGGGCTGCAACTCTTTCATGCTTCCAGAATTGCTGCTCGCAGTTGTTTTCCAAACAGTTCCACCAGGTCTTGCCAAGAATGAGTCGACAGTACAGACACACAGATAAACTATTAAAAGATACCGCTGATAAGCTAAAGCTTCAAGGAGGTTGTTGGTTTGTTAGTTTGTCTTCTAAATTCTTTGCTGGAACAGTTACAGATCGGTTTACTTCAGCTGAAGTTTGTTGTGTAATTAAAGCTGTTAAAAGTAATTAAAAGCATTCTCGAATCTATGCTCTTTTGAGCTTTTAACCCAAGAGAAAATAAGTTAATAAAATAAAATAAGCGTAACTCAAATAAATCTTACTGTTTGGTGTTCGATGTTTGCATAGCTTAATAGATAAGGATTTTGAAGTTAAAAGTTTAGTGTTCTTGCAGAGCTTGAGCTACAGGCTGCAACTCGTAGCACCGGAAGCCGGAAGTCCCCCGCTCTCAGTATTTTAACACTTAATTTTAACTTAAATTTAAATTTTACTGTTCTAACTCTGTATTTTAATCTTATATCAATTTTGGTGGTTTTATCCTGGTTGTGCTTTTTATACTGTATTTTGTATTTGTGCTTTTAACCTGTTGGTTGTTTTATTATGGTTTTAATTTTTGTGAACCTCCCAGAGAGCTTCGGCTATTGGGCGGTATAAAACTGTAACAAACAAACAAACAAATAAATAAATAAATGCTTGCTCCCAGTGTTTCAGGCAGGGCATAGCCGCCGCCTGCTGCCTCTCCTCTTCTGTGCTCGCCTCACAGGGCTGCTTTGTGGGTGTCTTGCTTTGACTCAGGGCATTAGTCCTTCCTGGTGGTGAAAAGGCAGCTGCATTGCTGCTGCGCTCACCCTGTTGAAGTTCCTTGCTAATTTTTGAAGTGTTGAAGATTCTTATTTAGGTTTATCTTTAAATATTCCCCACAATTCATGGCATGTTGGGATTTCCTTTGAAATGGCCATGAATAAGGATCTATTTAGAAGCCCATTTAGCTGTCTGCAGCTTACAAAATCCCTGAGATCGAGGCATTTCTGAAAATAGGGTGGGGGAATATTATTTTTAAATATTCCCCCAAAATCAGGGGATGCTCGGATTTCCTTCAAAATGGGCATGAATAACGATCTAGGTGGAAGCTCTCATGGTGCCCACTTACAGATCTGTATCTGGAAAAATCCCTGAAATATTTGCATTTCTGTAAATGGGGTGGGGGAATGTTTTTAAATATTCCTCAAAAATCATCAGGGCATGCTTGGATTTGCTTCAAACTTGGCATGAATGTTGATACATGTATAAGCTCTCATGGTGCTGATTTTGAGGTTTCTAACTTTAAAAGTAAAAAAGTTATAGGCGTTTGATTTGCAATGCAACTCTATGGGGGGGGAAACACGGAGCTCCAATCCGGATCCGGAGCCTCACAGCGGAGCGGAGCATAGGCAGATCAATGCGCGGGGCAGAGCAGACCTGATCCAATAGTTGCAGATCGGGATCCAGAGCGGAACGGGGGGTCCATGCACAGCCCTAATAAAAAGTGGATCCTCTCCAGTTCAGGGAGACTGGATACAAGAGAAGTGCAGGCACTTTACTTGTATGAAGCATTATAGGTGTTCATGGTTTCGTCTTGCCTAGTATCTTTCCATCTTTGTCCCCGCCTCTCCCTTCCTTCCCAATGCTATTGAATGTGACAGACTCGCAATGGGCAAGTCCCTTAGGATAAATTAGTATTACATCTGCACTGCATAACCACATTTTGACTCACATGGTATCCCCAGGTAAGCCTAAAGTTACTGATATGTATCTCCCAACTAGCCTGGCGGGGTCCTTTTACATCACCTCATGGAATGTTAAAGGCTTAGGCTCCCCAAGAAAACATACGCAAGTGCTTCACCATGTCAAAACATTCTAGACTGCTCAGCATTTCTCAAAAGAGAAAAAAATGTTAAAGGACTCATAGGACAGAGGAAGAGGTGGGTAGAGAAGATCTAGAGTGCAGGTTACTCCAACAGAGTCAAGAGAGTTGCTATTTTTGTGCATAGGACCATTACTTTTGAGTTCATTTCTGGAGACTAAGGGAAGATATATAATCTTAGATATACAATTGACTCTTTGAGTGATGTCTCCTTGTGAATGAGATTTTAATGAGAATCATTTGTTCGATAAGAATACTTTATCTTGGACTTTGAGCTCCTGGGTGCACATTGTGTTGTAGACCTTGAGGCTGGGAGGGAGCTGGCATCTCACGCCCCCATGGATAGACATGTTTGTCTCAAGTGCACCAGAACTACTTTTGCCATGTTTACCTTCTGATCAGTTCCGGATTGGTGGAGTCGATTGTACACTGCAAAGTAGTAGTGGGCTATTTCAGACCATAGCCCACCTTCCTAGCCACTATGGTGCTTGAACACAGCACAGTTAAAAGACCCAACCTTCTTGCTAACCATGAGAGAAGTAATATCACAATTTCTGAAAAACAATGACACTGGAGATGTAACCTTCGTTATGGTATATGGGATGGCACGAAAGCGTACTCAAGAGGTCATGCCGTAGAATGTGCGAAATGTAAAAGGCTTGTAGGGAGGAGATAACCAAACTGGAAAGTGACTTATAATAATTACTAAAATCTTATGTCAAATCATCCACACTGGAAATGTATAATAATATGACTAAATTAACTCAGGCAGAATTCAATCTGACCTGCATTAAACAATATTTTGGGAAGTCAGGGAAAACTCAAGAAAACTACATCCAGAATAAAACGGTAAACCTAGAAATACCATTTTGGGAATTTCCAGATGCAGTAAATTCAGTGCAAAAGAATGCAAACTAGGTTAATGAACTGTTACAAAAGAATATTCAGAATTATACACTAAGGAAGCTTTCCCAACCTGGTGCCCTCTACATGTTTTGGACTTCAACTCCTATTAGCCCCAGCCAGTATAGCCAATGGCCAAGAATGCTGGAATTGAGCAGTTCAAAACATCTGGAGAGTGCCAGGTTGGGAAAGGTTGCTTTAAGGAAGGGGGTGTAAAATGAGGACATATATGACTTCTTGGATACTATCCAACTCTCAAAATTGTGCGAGGAGCAAAAACTCCGAATGGCCTTGCTACTTAAGGCCTCTGAAATATAGGAGGTAATTAAATCAGGAAGGCTGTTGGCTCAGGCAGGTATCCTATGGAATGGTAATTATTAATTCCAGATTAATAAAAAAGGAGGCAAAAATAATTTCCACAGTATTACTAACAGGGGCATTTGGGGCATTTTTAGCTATGGTGATTCATCAAGCACAGGTGCGTGTTTGTATCCAAGTGATCACTGAAGTCACCTGGTCAATATTATGGCAGAAAGCAGGGATGTGCTTGCTCAATGCATGATTCTTTCTCTGAACGCAGAGAAGGTCTTCAATAGAGTGCATTGGTGATATCATGCATTCTGAAGAGAACTCGCTGATTTTGCAAACTGGGTGAAACTCTTGTATAAAGACCACAAGGCACAAGTAAGAACCAATGGTTCTGTCCCTTTACTATTTCAAGAGGCACAAGACAGGGCTTTCTGCCATCCCTTCTCCCCCCCCCCCCGCCCAACTTTATGTTTGACATCACTCGAACTGCTATGTGCAATATGACAAAAAAAAGAAAAGAAAAAAAGAGAGGAATGCCTCTTCAAGGTGGAGTATAAAATAATTGCATTATATGCAGATGACATGCTGTTGTTTCTAAATGGGAAATCGGGCTATATAAAAATTGTAAAGGTTAATGGCCGGGTCGATTGAATTATTCTCTATTAGGGGGACTGACTGGAACTGGACCTTCCAGTGGGTGGAAACACATTTTACATACATAGGCATTCCAGTCTAAAGAAATGTCAGAGGTACGAATCTTATCACACTAGTAAAAAATACTGCAGGAGAATTAGAATGATGGAAGCCATCAATGCCTAGTGGATGGGGAAAAATAACTGTCCTCAAAATGAATGCTTTAAGGACACTTTTATATATATCTTCAAACATCTACATCCCCATTTTTTTTACTCAAATAGATGCATTATGGGGATCTGGACAAAGACTGCACATTACATATAATAAATTGCAGCTACCAGTCAATAAAGGAGGATTTGATCTCCCTAACTTTAATATCTACCATAAAACCTTCATGGTTGCCCAGGCACAGTATTGGATTGGGGAGATGTTGGGGATAGAAAGTCCCAAAGGTAAGGAATAGTACCATTAGTAGAGTAGTCAGCCCTAAATTTAACCTTCTACATAAGTCTCACATCTGCAACTCTATAATCATGACTACAATGTGGGCATGGAGGGATCATTCCTGGGCTCTGAATCCCATTCATGTGGAGACCTCACACTGTGTGGAAATCCTAATCTAAGAGGCAAATCTAGGCAGATCTATGAGTCAATACACTCTCAGTTTATTGGTAAGAAAGATAGTTGGGCTACGTAGCTGTGAAATGGATTCTATCAACAACCATGGGGGGCAGAGCTGGAACTCCCCCGAGCTGGAAGTCCCATCATACACAGAATGGTTGACAGAGAATATCTCAGGCTCGATCGTAAAAAAGATAATAACATTTAACAGACAAGATGCAAGTGAAAAATATCTAAATATTTGGTTCACATTCCTGGAATTGTTAATTAACCTAGATCTGTGAGAATTTATAAAAGCTACTACTCAGAACTCCTATTCCCTTCCCTCTCCCCTGTATTTCCCTCGCTTCCCCCCTTGTTGTGTGTGTGTGTGTTTTGTCTCTGGTGTATTTAGTTCATTTGCTTGTTTTTTAAGTCATTCTGAGTAGTTGAACTATATGTTATGGATGCTGGTTGCAGAGAGTTGAGGAGGATTGGAGTTCTTGATTGGTTATCCTTTGATTTAACAACAACAACTTTAACTTTAAAAAGGGCAGCGTAACACAAAATGCTTTTGAATGTATAGCAACTTAGCAATAATTTAATACAATTCTGTTGCATCACACCAAATTCTGTGTTATTTTAGGATGCATCACTCACCTTGTCAAATGGTTTTCCTTTCCTAAAGTTAGCCTCTCCCTGCCCCCAACCCACTTACACTCTCTCAAACACACACACACACACACACACACACACACACACACACACACAGAGCTAATTAACCAGGAACTCAAAATCCCATCAAAATGTACTGACTCCATAAAGAGATTTGAGAAAGCAAAACAGCCCGTTTCCCTAGCAATTTTGGAAACACAAGAGTACTATCCAACTTTTTGCACCATTTAAATGTTATTTTATTAAATATTTTCAGTTCAAGGTTTCATTATAACAAAGCTATGAAGGTACTACCAACATTCAGGAAAAAAAGGCCTAACTTGATTTCAATTATTTCTCTATCATGCAAAATTTTTGCATCAAACGTCTTCCATTTCCTGTTTAAAACTTGATATAATATTATATAGATGCTTACATTAACCCCATAAGAGAACATTAAGAATGCTAAAGTTCTATAGCTGTGTTTGATAACGGCCATACCAAGCTAAGGTTCTTGTTAAATTAGAACAGGTCTTAAAGACTGTGCAAAAACAAAGACAAAAAAAATCCAACTCAAACTGTTAAAAAACACACAACCTTTTTTGAAAGATGCAGATACGTAATACAGGATTTATTATTAATCTTCAGATAATGAGACCAGGAAAGATCAGACCCAAAAGCATGCAGAATTTTGTCTTGTTTTAAAAAGCTGCATAACTAATTTCCTGTTCCCCACTTTGTGACTTTATTGTTAAAAACCTGAATAAAATTATCAAGGCTTTTCTCTGTTACCTCACTCGCTAGCTTAGTGCTGTCTAAGTATGTTCTATATTAAAAGTTTAGCATCTATCCCTCCATTTGATACATTTCTTCCCCGCTCCCTCCCCTCCAGGTTACTCTAGTTGAGGCCAAAAGGCGGAGGAGGCGGATTTACATAGGCAAACTTTACAAAGGGTGAATGCCCTTTTCCTGCACTAGAGATAAGCTGTGATAAATGCTATGGGGACAAGCAGTCTCTCATTAGCAGGCACATCGCCGAGATGTCCCCTGCCAAACAGAAATGCATCCCTGTTCTTCTCCTTCCATGGGATCAAGTTTATACGTTTCTAAACTCCACTAAAAGACGACCTCCCTGCTATTCTGCTCGGTCCTACTTAGGCAGCAAAAGAGGGAATATAATGGAATCCCATGTTCTCAAATTTAGTGACTGGACATGCAGAAAGCATCGGTGCCCCTCATAGACAGGATGCAGAAAGAGCAATGGTGTAAAGCTGAACTTGGAACATTTACTAGGAAGGCTTCTATCCCACTTCTACTACTCAGAAAAAGGGTAAAGCAGAGGCCAAAGTGTGAAACTGCCAAACATTTCCTATGTAGGGAATAAAGAACATTGACTGCCCTCCATTGTAGCAAGGGAGACAAATATGGTTGGTGCAAAACAACATTCCCCTTTGTTATGTGGGGTGTGTACGGTTTCTACTCTACCAGAGGAAACTGCAGCAGAAACTGTAGAACCTTCTGCCTGAAGTAAAAACAAGGCTCTCATTCAATGGTTTACTGAGTAAGTACACCAGCGCAGATTGGGAGGACAAACACACACAAAAAATAATACACCCAATGGAACAACAGGAAGTAAAGCAATGTTAGATGAACAGGGCTAATGGGAAAAGCACTTCCCTGAAGTTGCTGGTTCCCATTTGCTAGTTTTATCAGAAAACAAATCAAACTGGGAAACCAGCTAGCCCCATAGTTATAAGGGTGCATATATATCTATCTATTTCATTAAAAAACACAAACTAAGTTACACACCATACAGGAAGCAAACGCATGTGTGTGCAAATCTTCAGGGCAGAATGTAACACAAAGCTTTTCAACTGTTTCTTAAGGAGCACATGTTCTGCAGCACTCTGGATCCCATCTATTCTAAACAGAAATAAAATAAAATAAGCCATTCATGTACTCTCTTCCCCCTAATATCATTTGCTCTTAAAATTTACCCTTATTAGCTGACTTCACACCTCCAAGGAGTGGCTGTTTGTCAAAATCAGTGCATCTCTGAAGAGCAAGCTCCTATGCTATTTAAACCAGCCCACACTTGTTCCTTAAAAGATTCTTGTTCATTTTTGCGCAGTCCGTCAGTGGGAGCCAGTGGCCAAACGAGCAGCTGACTGCCTCATCTCCACCGCTGACGCTTGAGCACAAGTCAGTCTGCTGGATGGGAGAGAGGTGAGAAATGTCCTCCCCCCCCCCCCCCGGTACCCCTTTCTCCACTCTAGCCCTAGGGAGCCCACCACCATCCACATCTCACCGATTAAAGCTGCAGCATAACCTGAACCCAGTGTGAGTTCCCACTGTGCCTCCACCGAGCACAGATTCCAGCATTCGGCTGCCTAAGCCGCTTCCTCTCTCCCCCTTCCTTTGCTCCGGTTCTGAAAGATGCTGTGCAGCTGCTGCCCCATCATCAGCCCTGGAGAGGAGGCGCTGGACACTCCGTCATGGATGATCTCTCTTCTATACAAACAATATGGGTTTCGCTCGAGATTTATAAGACACCTTCGTACAGCAGAAACAGACACGATGGATCCATGGAAAAACAACAGAAAGGTGGCAGCGCCCGGAGCATCAGATTCATGCAGGGTTTCGTGCATTTGGCTGCTGCCGGTTTGTAATTCATATTTTTTTAAAACGTCAAAACGAACATGACCGTTGCTGTCATTCAGGTACTCCAGAGCTGCTTGCTGAGAAGATATTGCCCTCCCGCTGAGTATCTCCGAAAGCTGCTGCAGTAAGAAAGGGGACAAATTTTAAGGGTGGGAAGACAAATGCAGCCAGATTAGTGGGACAGTTCACACTAGGTGCTTTGAAGCTTGGATGGATACATCTGGATTTAACCTGGGACAGTGATGTCATTAGAGTGGCCCCACGCCCTGCCCCTCACCAATTCTTTACTATTAATCTAGCCAACTAGCTTTGAAGTTTCTCATCTCAATGAATAGAGAAACCTGAAACAAAAAACAACAGATCAGAATCTCATACCAGCATAATTAGGCAGATTTTCAGCAACTATCCATTAAGCATTTAACTCCAGTGATGTGTTCACTCTGCACTAAAATTAAATAAAAATGCTAGCTAGGATGCCATTTTAAGCAGGATTCAAAACTCTGGTTAAGAAGGAGCCGTCGTTAGTATTAGCCATGCTTAACAGTGGTGCCAATGTAATACTTAACCACACGAAAGAGGGCAGGGAGGAGAAAGGGCAAAGGGAACCATTATCAGGGAGAAGAGATGAGCTGGGAGGAGGAGGAAAGAGGGCACAATATTGCAGCGTGATCTCAATGGTTAAGAGCGAACCCAGCATTACGACATCTGATCCACTCCAAATATGCAGGGCAAGAGTCCCTGTTAATTACCTGGCCCAGGTAAGAGTCCCTGCTAATGACCTATCCTGCTCCCTGTGCCAGTTGCCTTTAAAATGCAACAAAATTGTGGTGGTTCAGACAGGAAGGAAATGGGAATGCATGTTCCCAGATGCAGAGATGCACATTTCTAATGGTTTGCTCAGTATGAGTAGGAAAACTGTATTCCTTTTCCAATTCACTACAGATTTCAGGGCTAAAAATGAGTGGAACAGGTGAAGGCTGCCTCTGTAAAATGTATGCCGTTGACCCTATATGAGTGCAGACTGTATGGGTCAAGAGATGCAGGCCTTCAGAGTATGGTGCAGCTCTGTAACCTGGCCCTGCAAACAACCAGGGATTTGCTTGCTCCCTGGAGCTCAACTTCTGCAAAGCTTAAACCATTTCCCTATTTTCTGACTTGCAGCCGTGAGTGCTTTCTGTGCAAATGAAATGTCCAGCACTCCTCTGAAGATGTCAAAAGTAAATTTGCAAGAAATTCCAGGCATTTGGTCATGGTGTGCTTTGTACAAAAAAAGGGTTTTTTTTTCCTTTTTTAAAAAAGCAAACATTGATGCATTTTGGTCAAGAGTGGTCTCCAGCTGAAGGCCCTAAAGAGCATCAGGTGGAGATAGCAAAATCCTTCATGTAGTCCGGTGGGTTTTCCATGCGGAGTTCAGATCTACCTCCAGGGACAGGGATGGCAGGGTTTAAAGGTCCTATTTGGAATAGCGGGATCCTCCTATCAATCTTCGGGATGGTCAAGCGATGTGAGCAGCAAAACAACAAACAAAGGAGTAAAATGAACCAGTGGCCGTACCAAAGAACTGCCACCAACCCTACAGCTAGACCTAAGAAGAGAGTCAGAAAAGTTAGAGCTTTCGGGGAAGCTGCCCCCAAGTGCTGAAAAGGCACAAGAGGAAGTCCTTGCAGGACCACGTCCAGAAGGCTTTGAAGAGACAGAGCTGGATCGGCCTGCTCTGCTTGTTCTTCTGAGGGAAACACTCTGCCTGCACAGTTGTCTCTGGGACAGCCTTTCTGAAGACTGGCCAAATGGAGTGGCCTGGTATCAGTTCTGATCATCACGCTAGCTGACTCTCAGGAAATAACAATGGCAACATCAAGTAGAATAGGTAAGCCTCTGGGAGATCTCTACTGGTGTGAGAAAGTTTGCTCAGCTTAGGTTTGCCAGAAAAGAAAAAGAGTTCTGTTCATGTCCATCTCACCAAGATCTTGTTCACTCTCTTCAGGCTTAGAATTGGTCTGATGACACTGATTTGTTTGGAAATAGTGATAGAAACACAACATCCATCCAGATCAGTGTTCCTCATGGCCTTCATCTCCAGGAGACATTCAACAGCCCAGGAAACCCATGGGGATGGAGCATGGCCTTTTCACTGAAGAGAAGAGGCTTGTGAGAAGCTGCTCCGGCCTAAGAATGAGGTCTCGGTGGCTGCTCCCTGCCCTCTCCCTGGTACAAAAGAGATGGTGAAGAGAAGCCCCCAAAGCAGGCCGTATCCATACAGGGGTGAGGGAAAGGTGACCCCCTCCCCCACTAGAGATTCCAGTCTAAAGGTGACGACCACCCTAGTTCTAGCTGCAAGAGACCATGCTTCGCCCACGAGTGTGGTGTGGTGAGGCAGAGCTGTGGCAAGAATGGGATGTTGTCTGGGCTTTGGAAAGGCCGAGGGCAAATGTGGTTCTGAACGTAGACCAAATGGACCATTTTGCCATCCAGCCTTACAGGGGTGGGAGGTTGTGGCTCTATTGATCCTTGCCTCAAGATGGGAGAGGGAAGGAAGGAAGGAATTCATTCACTGTCTGTGGTATGAAGGGAGTGGCTGAGAAGGTGGTTGCCTGTGTCACAATCTCCCTAGCACCTAAAAGGTGAGGAACAAGGAGGCATGGAAGGCCTATTTCTTTCACCTGTAGTCCTGAAAAAGCTTCCTGACTCATTCCACCATTGATACCTTCCCTGTTTCCTCCACCCCACCCCACCTCACTTCTGAGTTCTTGAAGAGCTCCAAACCCCCCAAAACATACTATTTTGTTGTAAGACAGTAGGAGGAATTGGCGGCAGTTAGGAGTTTCCCCATGTCTCAGGAAGAGGCTTTCAGTTCTGCCTTCCTAATCCCTGGAGACAGAACCTAACCCAATGTTGAATGTCCTGCTGATGTGGGGAGCATGTACACCACAATCTGGCTCCCACCAAACAAAAGAACTGTACGGAGATCAGCCATACAACCAAGTTTGCCTCCTTTAATAAGCCAGAGAGTGTCAGGTGATACGTTTCTTGGAGAGACTTGCTGGCCTGAGCTAGGAGACCAGTTCTGGCTGGCTACCTTTGCTTCGTCCGTACTCTGGCCCAGTTCAGACAACACGTTTCTCAATGGTGGTTTTAGAATCCTACGTTGGAGTTTTTACACCACTGTCCTCATGTGATGGCTGGCGGGAAAACTCCACACAACGGAGGAGTTTTTTCGGAAAACACTCCACATAGAATATCCATGCTATGCAGAGGAGAGTCCCTGCACCACCGTTGTGCTGCGTGTTGTGTGGCAGGCTCTGTGGAGTTTTCCGTTGAGTTGACTTTTCCCACTGGCTACAGAGTTCCCTGGCAAGAGCAGTGAAAGGAGCAAGTGACACTCTGGGAGAGCCATCGGGATTGTTTTTTTTTTTTTTTCCAGCAATGGCTGATGGGATACCATCGGAAGGACTGGGGGAGGAGAATGGGCGGAGGAACTATCACTCTAACGCTGCATTGACTTTTACTCAACTCCACAGGAGCCCACACTCACACAATGGTGGAGTTAGAACATATTGTGTGGGGCGTACCCCCTGAAAACTCAACCACTGAGTGGAGACTAACGTGTTGTCTGAACTGAGCCTCTGTCTCTGCCTACACCACCCACCTAATGGTCTGACACCATGCTTTGTGTCTCACTGGTGGAAAACAGTGCTGGAGGTCCATCTATTTAGCCAAGGCTGTTCAGCTGAAAACTGCCAAGCTCCCTGCACGTTCCCAGCCATGGGTATTCTTGAACAGGCTTCCTGTGCTTTTAAATGCATCCTCTTTGGACTTGTGGGCTTTCCCAGCCAAACATACCCATGTTTCAGCTTCACTGGAGCGGAGCTGCTGGGGCCCCAGAACAGTGGTAGTGGACATTCAGCCACTTGCCATCACGGCGGTGCCAAACGCGGGTTTCTTCAGACTGCATGGTGCGAGGCCGGCCTTGGCCATCAATATACTGCGTCAAACGGATGTAGGCAATGCAAGCAGCGTCGTCACCAATAACATGGACGTGGGGATTCAGGATGGTGGTGTGGATTGGCTTGCTGTTCTTCGACAGTACTGAGGAGAGATGAAAAACAATGAGAAACGGTTTCTCCTGGTTAGTGCTCTGGCAACCTCCCCCACAATATGGGCGCATCCTTGATTCCCATGGCTTTCCTTTGATCCTGTCAATCTGTAAATGCAGCATCCCAGTTCCTCCCTACACAAAGGCCTCCTGACCTTTCTTTCTCTAATCAACTCTATGCTCCAGTCCCACCAAGATTGAGATGAAATAATTCATCTCAGACAAGTACATGCACGCGTGAACACACACACACACACACACACACACACTCTGTAAGAACCCTATTTCTTTTCCAGTGTTTTGTGAATCATTCTAGAGGATCCCTTCGGAGAGCAAAATTAAGGGCTTTATCACTGGATATGGTTGCATGTCATTGGGCCTCTTAGCCTAGACCACCATCAGGAAAATGAGCTACCCAGGAGAAATACGTTTCAGGGCAGTGGCTTCACCATCCCCTCTGCCTCTGGCTTGCTCTAGCTATCTCTGGGGAACCTTTGGAATGTGGAACAGCCAGAGCCTGGCTTACAGGTTACTTTTCAAGTGATGAGTGTGACACGGAGGCAGGACCTGAGCTTCACTTCCTGTTCACACTTACGGTCAGCTCCCATTTCTTCTCTGCACATCGAGGTTTTCCTTGTCCCAAAGGAATATCTGTCATCCCTATGCCTTCAAATAAATGAATGGGATGGAGAGGTGGCAGGATGGAAACTAATCTACGACATTTTACCACCCTCCCAACCTATACATGCTCCCTAAATCCCAGGCTAGATGAACATTTGGCAAGTAGATTACAGCTTCCTTTAAAAAAAGGAGAGAGAAAAAGAAATCAGAAGCATTCATGCTCTATGGAGCAACACATTGCCTCCTTAACATTCCTGTCCTGTTCCATTATTGTTTCATGGGTTCACTTCCCCTGAAGGAGCAAGTTCGGAGCTTGGGGGTTCTCCTAGAACCATCTCTGTCCCTTGAGGCTCAGGTGGCCTTGGTGGCATGGAGTGCCTTCTACCAACTCCAGTTGGTGGCCCAGCTACACCCCTATCTGGACAGGGATAACCTGCTTCAGTCGTCTATGCTATGGTAACCTCCAAATTAGATTACTGCAATGCGCTCTACATGGGGCTGCCTTTGAAGATGGTTTGGAAGAGGCAGCTTGTGCTAAATGCAGCAGCCAGGTTGATAACTGGAACCAGAAGGTTTGAACATATAAGACCGACTCTGGCCCGCTTGCATTGGCTGCCTATACGTTTCCGAGCCCGATTCAAGGTGCTTGTTCTAACCTATAAAGCCACAATACCTGATGGAACGCCTCTCCCAACATGAAACTACCTGTACACTACACTCAACATCTAAGGTTCTCCTCTGGGTGCCTACTCTGAGGGAACCTCAGGGGATGGCAAGAAGGGAGAGCGACTTTTCGGTGGTGCTCCCCCACCCCCAATTATGGAACAATCTCCACAATGAGGCTCGCCTGGCACCCACGTTGTTATCTTTTCGGTGCCTGGTCAAGACTCTTCTCTTCTACCAGCCATTTAACAATGTATGTTGGGTTTTTAACTGACCCAGAATAGATGGATATTGTATGTAAACAGGTTTTATGCTATTATGGTTTTAAAATTTGTATATTTGTTTTTAATGTTCTTTAATCTTATATTTAATCTTTATAAACAGCCCAGAGAGCTTCGGCTATGGTGTGGTATAGTCAAAGCTCTCTGGGCTGTTTACAAAGATTAAAATACAGAACATTAAAAACAAATATACAAAATTTAAAACCATAATAGCATTATTATTATTATTATTATTATTATTATTATTATTATTGGATTAGGTGGGTGTGAGATTGCTCTTGAAGATTTGTTCATTGGAGTTAGACAAATCTCAAACCAAATTGAGTTGATTTGGACAGATTCAGATTCACCTGAAGTGAAGCAAGGGGCCTCTGAACCACACCAAACTGAATCCAGGCCCTCCTGAAGCTTTAGGAGTGATTCGGAGGGACACCGACAACATATCTGCAGAAACCAGTGAATGGAAGATATGGTTTGTGGTGCTGCCTTTGAAGACTGCTTGGACTCGGCAGAACAGAATACAACTGCCAGATTAGTAATTTGGACTAGTCACTGGGAGTAGACCCTGCCAGTGCTCAAAATACTGCATGGGCAACTGCCTACTTTTGAACAAAACTCAAAGCGCTGGTGCTCACCTTTAAAGCCCCCAATGGTTTGGGACCCAGGCACCCAAAAGAATACCTCGCCCACCTCAACCTAGTGCACTCATCTTGGGAGGCCCTTCTCTGGGTGTCCCTGTTACTTGAGCCAAGACAGCTAGCAACCATGGAGAGGGACTTCTCAGTTGTGGAACCCTCCTTCTAGGGAGGCTTGTCTGAGTCCTGTGCCTTTTGGAGCCCGATGCGGATCCTTTTCATTTCCCCACAGATTTAGCTTTTGAGAACAACGTCGTAATGATGCTATTAACTAGCTGTTTCATCATCTGTTTCGTTGTAGTGTGTTTTCATTGTTTTTTGCATTATGACATTATTGCCTTACTATTCTGTTAACTGTCTTGGGAAATATTTATGTTGAAAGGCAGGATGCAAGACCATGAGATAAACAGATGAATGAATAAACTGGAAGAACTTTCAGTTTGTTCAGTTCACTTTGGATCTTTTTTCCTCCCTTCATTACAGATTAGCCTGTGCACTCCGTTGTTTTGCCTTCTTTAATCAGTCTTGATGTAATTGCATATTTGGCTGCATTACTGTTCTTTTTGCCAATGCACATGCATCCCTGTAAGGTGAATTACAGAAAGTTGGTGTTGTGTTAAAGTGAAAGGAAAAGAGGGATTTCTTGCATTGTATTTTGTTCCATTGTAATGATTTTTGTTTATCCTTGCTTTTTGCCTTCCCTGTATTTTGTCTTTTGTGAAAAGTCTTGCAAAGTCTGTAATCCACCAGCAAATGTATTTGTATTGTGAAGCCTAAGCCACAGATGATCTAAAAGAAGCTAGCAAGCTTAAGTTTTGAATTGCTTTAAAAGGGGGGAAATTGTTAGCAGAACCACCTCCATTTTTAACAGGAAACTGTAAAATCTCCATTGCACACCAAGCAAAATGTCATAATGCCCTGTATGAGAATGTCTCCTTGTGTGCGTCCTTGCATCCTTGATTACTAATATAAACAAGAGTCCTGGCTCCAGCTGTCTGTGTCGAAGTTAACTCTCTGTAACTTACTGTCAGGCCAAAGGTATTGTTTACAGGACTGTTTAGCATAATTAGCTATGCCTCAGTGTTATGTTCTGATTGGTTAATGCTGCTACTGGGCCCTGCCCCTTGAAAGCTTTAATACTGTACCATATTCCCTATGTCTTTTGTCTGATTGCTCCCTTTGAAGAGACCAGGCCTTGATTACTAATCAATAAAGCGCTTTTGAACCCTCTGTCGCTGGAATGGTGGAGTCGTGCTTAAGGGCTGTTTGGATCTCGTCCTTGGGTGAAAAGAACATTGATCTAACACCTATGCACTGCTAAACCACCACACAAAAGGAACCTTGATACCTCTGGACACACAATCACATCCTAATGGCTTTTGCAGTGAATTCCCAGAGAGCTGTGAACCGCCCAGAGAGCTTCGGCTATTGGGTGGTATAAAAATGCAATAAATAAATAAAATTCTCAATATGCAAGTGTGCATTGGTGGTCTTGTGGGGGTGGAGGAGGGCAGAAGAAGAGGCACAAATGAACAGAATGCTGTGGCAAACCGTACGTAGACAGCATTGTATCCAAAATTTGGACACTAAAAAAGCAGAACAGCTATTGGGCGGTATAAAACTGTAATAAATAAATAAATAAATAAATAAATAAATAAAAGACATTGCTTCCACTTCAGGAACAGTTATTCAGAACCCCAAAATCTAGGAAGAAATTCAGATGGGGAAGCATTCTGTAATCAGAAGTATAGGTGTTCAACATAATAATTTTACAATAAATTCCCCACTGACACCTAGTCCAGAGTTGGTCTTTAAACCCGAAGAAAACTATAGACTGGGTGAAGGGTCATTTTGGTGTTGCCAGTTATCTACCACTCACAATTCTCAAAGTAAAACTTGTGGAAATCCATTCCCTCCACGAGGTTTCCCAGTGCTTCAGGTTCAAATGAAGTCAGCCCAGGGTCGCAGATCTTCCTAGAACCAACAAAGGAATCCAGCCTCATCAGTTCAGAGCCTTACATTCATTTATCAGACACACACAGGCTGTTCACTGTGCAATTTGTTATTCAATTTTTTCATTTAGAGAACTTCTCCAGTCAGGGACAGAAATCAGAGCTTTCCGAAATATTATAGCCCTTCATTCCAAGTAACAAGCAATGTGAGGTGTCAAGACTGGGAGCCTTGTCCTGCTGTGACCTGCTACCTTCTCTTGGAGCAACAAAAAGGATCTTCAGGGAAGGGAAGGAGTCCTGTGGGGGAAATGGGGCTTTTGGCTTTCACCCTATTCTCTAAAACAACTAAATGCTTTTCAGTTCAACACACCTATCTACATTCACTATAATACCCATTTTACAGAACAAACTAAATATTCTTCAGATCAATGGAGAAGGTTTTACTCCACTTACGTGTAAGCCTCAAAGTCTCCATTGTTGATTGCCTCAATCAGTTGCTCTGTGATCTTGATGATCTCTTGCTTACGCACTGAGGACAAGAATAAAAAAAGGGTTGAGTGCACATGGCCAACCAATGCCTCCTCCAGCAGAACCAACAGAGCAATCGCTGGCCTTGTTCCCCACAGGGGCTGGCCCCTTGCATTCCAGAACAGCAGTAATGACAGCTATACGTTTGAAGGAATGGAGACTGGCGGATGGAAGGAATACAGGAAGAAGGGAAAGACAAAACTCCTAACAGCAGAACTACTACACCAAGGAAAGCCTACCTGGGAGCTATATCCAATGCTCAGGCCTAGTCATCTGTGTAGGATTTATGCATCACAGGCCAAGTATCGGACTACCTTGAAGCTTCCATTACACTGCTGCTGGGATGGGCAAGACCCATTGTATAATACAAATCTGTGGTGTGGAGGTGTGCAGAGAAGTGGTGGGTCCAGTGCAGACATAATGATCCTGGTCTCTCCGTCACAGTTACAATCCTGGGAGCAGGCTATGGGCTCGCATGCTCCCCCACCCCACCCCACCCCACCCCACTCTGCAGAGCTTTTCTCCTCTCCCATGTTTTCCTGTCATTAACTGCAAGTTCATGTCACTTGTCTACTACCACAAATGATATATAGTGCAAACCAGTTTTCCTCATAAGCCATGGTTTGAAGTTGATTTGCAAACCATGGTTTATGTTAAATCATGATTTGCATTGGCACATATGTAATGCAAGACCATTGTCAAATGATGGGAAGGAATGGGCTTCGGCTATTGGGTGGTATAGAAATGTAATAAATACATAAATAAATAATAAATCACTCCAGAGGGAGAGGGATTGTACCAGCACTCCTGATTTGCAAGCCATTATTTACAGGGAACAGTTGCATTATGTTTGCATTGGACCACAGAAGATTCCCACTTCTTTGAAATTACCCAAGGAAGTATACAGGAGTATAGGCTTGAATTCCATGGAACCCCAAAGACAGCAACAGAAGGACATATTGACAGGCCTACAGAAACAGTCTACAGTGCTTGCTGGATAGCTTAAACAATTACTTTGATAACAGCTCCTGGGAGTAACCCTATAACAAGTTGTACCAAGACATTATAATCTGTTTTTACCTTTATGATATCACACTATGCCTCACTGTGCTACCACCGTATACCACCACACACAGTGTTTGTAGGAAAGACATTGTCACAGTGGTAACAATTTACAGATAGGTAAAAATATAGCCGTGGCTCCTGTGGTCTCACTAGAAGATGCCTGTGCAACATTAAACCAGGACATTAGTCGCGTACTGCAGGCTACAGGCCTTTCGGAAACCTCTACTTGTGGCTTTGTATGTAATGTGCACAGCGCACTGACACCTGCCATTTTGTTGGTCAGTGCAAAAACATGGTTTTCAATTTTTTTTATTTAGGCTCCAACCTGGAGGTGGTGACCAAAAGATGGGCATGAGGACAACAGAACCTCCCTATTTGTCCACAGCACCTGATTTTGGAGGCTATCATGGTTGATAAGAAAGATTTCCATGGGCAGAATGCTAAAAGAGACTTAGCTGGGTTGGTGAGACTCTTCAGAGGCTCTGAGACTCTGGCCCAGTTCAGACAACACGTTTCTCTATGCAGTGGGAAAACTCCACTCAATGGTTGAGTTTGTAGGGTGTACTCATCACACAACATGTTCTAACTCCACTGTTGTGTGAGTGTGGGCTCCCGTGGAGTTGAGTAAAAGTCAATGTGGCATTAGAGTGACAGTTCCTCTGCCTTCTCTTCTCCCCCAGTCTTCCTGATGGTATCCCATCAGCCATTGCTGCGAAAAAACAATCCCGCCGGCTCTCCTAGAGCGGCACTTGATCCTTTTGCCACTTTTGCCAAGGAACTCCATAGCCAGTGGGAAAAGTCAAGTCAGCTCAACAGAAAACTTCACAGAGCCCTCCACACAACACAACAGTTGTGCAGGAACTCTCCTCTGTACAGCGTGGATGTTTGGCATGAAGTGTTTTCTAAAAAAACTCCACTGTGGAGTTTTCCCTCCAAACAACACATTTCTCAACGGTGGCGTACAAACTCCATTGTGGAGTTCTAAAACCACCATTGAGAAATGTGTTGTCTGAACTGAGCCTCTATATAGGTTTTGAAGTTCCAGAGCAACAGCAAAAAAAAGAAAAAAGTGGTTTATTGGGCACTCTGTCTGGCTGCCATGCATGAATGTTTGGCTGTGTTTGCTTTGATGGGACACAGGTTGTGCAGGCCTTTACTTGAACCCACTGCCTTCAACTCCTCTTTTCTATGGTTGACAACATTCTCAGCTTCATGTATGTCTACACCTGTTTTCCTCTTGGCACAAAACTTGAAGCTATGCATCACCCCTCCTAAACATTTTATTTGAGAAAATATTGGATAGTATCCAATGGGGGTATTCCACTACTGCTAATGATGTTGCACTAGCAGAAACGGGAAACTACCTTGCATGAAGGAAGTTCTTCTTCCTCTTCTCCCCCTTGAAGCACCTCAAACCACTACAAATCTCTTCCAGAAGATCCTCCAACCCTCTGGATAACAGCTCACAAGAAGTCCCATCATGTGAGCTAGTTCCCCTTTGCACTAACAAGCGCTAGTTTCCCATTGCCTATCCATCGGTTTCTGCTAGTTCAGTCATTAGCGCTAATGAGATGCAACCATTGTATACTACTTATTAACTGCACACACTGAACAATCAAAAATGCCGCACTCAGCAGCACTGTATGCTGTATGCTTTTGATTTCCAGCTCTTCAACTAAAACAAAACTGATCAGGTTCTAAGAAATGGACTACAAGCAGGCCTTGAATGTGTACAAATATGCTTTATGGTGATTAAAGAAAAGCAGACTGAATATCTCTGTTATCAGAAGTCTTCCTGAATAAGATCGCCTCTTACCGCTGTGCTTTGCCCTCATTTAAGTCTTGTGACCAGTATCTATTGTGCAACGTATAGTGGCTTCCCTTCTTGCAGTGTTTCATTTACATAAGATGCATAGTAACAACAAATAATAGCAACAACATCAAACCGTAACTCTCTGGAACACAGGCGTGAGCAACTTCGTTCCCAGTAGGCCGGTGCTTTCTTTTGCCAGTGCAGAACGAACAATTCTGTCTGTCCGCTAGCTCACAGGCACCAACATTCAATGCCCCCTGCACTTGCTTTCCAAAATTTGTCATGGATTACTTTTTCACTTGGAAGTGAAACGCTGTATTGGGAGAAGGGTCTGTATTTGGCAGGGATAGATTCAAAAACATGTGGCCTTCACCTCCTGCTGCATCCCCCCCAAATAACTGAAAGGCAGCTCTGCAGCATCTCCATTTTTGGCAATTAAATCTAAATGGTATTGTTGCCTGAATTATGGCTGGCCAAGCCAGAGAGGAGGTTTGAAGCAGTCTGGTGGAAGATGCCCCTGTAACTAACAACATGGCACTCCACGTGCAGAAATGGCACAGGAGCAGAGAATGCGGAGACTGAAATCACTGACGCTGTTCCCACACTCTCCACGTCATACATACAAGCTGCCCAAACATTTCCCTCAACTCTTCCCTGCATGGAGCTTTAATCTGCATATTTGCATCCAGTACCCTGCTATAGTCAATGTTAAAGTTACAGAACAAGAACAGCTGGGCAAGAGTTGGATATGCACGCACATCTCTGCATGGCACTCAGGGCCCAAACACTACATTTGACAAACACTGGAATTGGATTCTCTTTATGTCTATAAGCACTGCTCCCGTTATTAACCAAGCAAAGCGGCTGATCTTTATAATGCTATAGCTCCCACCACTATTCTTTGTACAAGGGCTCAGAACTTGCTGTGTGGGGCGGGTGGGTGGGGAATGGTTGTATTTTCCTAAACCTGAGATACAGATGAATGTAAAAACGGTTTCCAATGGAGAAACGGGTGCATATGGACTTGCGTTCATTTAGAAACAGCTTATGTGAAAGTCAGAACTCCAGTTGACTGATAATTCTTAACATTTTAGGAAGCCAGTGGAATATATTACAAAATTCTGAAATTTGCCCCTGCTTTTCAGCAGGGGAGGAAGTACAATTAGTTCCTTCCAGCCAAAATTTGCCTAGGGAAATAAAAATAATTATTGATGGCTGCAAGCCTTTACTGGAATAAAATTCATTAGTATACCTACAATAAGGAAGGAAAGGAAAGGAACCTCTCGTGCAAGCCCTTGAGTCATTGCTGACTCCTAGAGGGACGCCTGCTTTTGCTTACGTTTTCTTGGCAGACTTTGTAGCGGGGTGGTTTGCCATTGCCTTCCCCAGTCACGGTTACCTTTCCCCCAGCTAGCTGGGTACTCATTTTACCGACCTCAGAAAGATGGAAGGCTGAGTCGACCTGAGCCAGCTGCCTGAGAACCAGCTTCCGCTAGGATAGAACTCAGGCCGTGGGGAGAGTTTTGGCTACAGTAACTGCCTCTTACCACTCTGCGCCACACGAGGCTACCTACAATAACTTTAGATAAATCTTAATAAGCGCTTTTCAGCCATTTTCTTACAACAAATTTCTTCATAATTCTGGACATTTCCATATATCCCTTGGAAGGTCTTTGACATTCCTCAATAAATGATGAGAGTGGCATATGTCATATATTGAAGGGATGTGGCGGGTCTTGTACTACACTAGAACATTTAAGAAAGGACTATGTTGCAATAATTGTTCTGGACATTTACCAACTACTAAGGCATTTAGTAAGTGCACTTTATTGATAAAGAAAGTGAGGATAAATTTTGATCACATTTGCTTGGCCTTGATATTTTCCAGTAATTATGTGACATTTGCCATTGGTCCCCTAAAATGGCAATTTCTGGTAAATCTCAACATTTGCCACGTTTCTGGTACATATATAGAGAAAGATATATTTTTGACCAATTAGAGCTAATGTGCCCAGCACCAGACAGAGAAGCAATATATAGCACTTATAAAAACAGTCTATATATTTTAGAAACTTTCAGATTTCATTGCATATTCATTCAAAAATATGCACATTTGTAATTCCGATACAAAAATACTCATATTCTGAATACAAACATATTCAGAAAGAAAGAAAGAAAGAAATCAACCCATTTTCATTATATTTTCCACCTATCAAGTTCTCATCTTCACTCCTAAATAATTGGACTAAGCAATGTTTTTTCTCAAACAATTACATTATGGAAAACATAACAGATCTACCACTTACACATTTAACAAAAATACAGTCCATCAAGGTTTTTCCCTGTGATAGGTCCATTGAAATGAAAGGGAGTTACAGCACAGCATGGCACAGGAGAACAGGATTGGAGCACTAAATGAATGGGCTCACTTTCATTGCTCCTAGCCAATCCCAGCAGAAAGAGGTAACTGCAAGGGGGTGGGGGTGGGGGTAGGGGAGGAAACACAATCTTTGGAGAATAAGGGGGTTAAAGGTTAAGGAAAGGTATATAAAACAGTAAACTAGTACTAGTTATTCTATTCCTGCTACTACTGCTAATTAACAGCTAACTTACATGGTGGACTGTTATGTGCAAATGGAACTACTGGAGTTAGGACAGGCTCCGACTGAGCACGATCCAACTCCACTGTTTGCCCTGGGCTGTCCCAGGCAAGAAGTTTCTCTTCACAAGATTGTGTAGTAGTGGTAGTAGTAGTAGCTGCAAAACAAATGCAAGCATTAAAATAAAAATAAAACCAGAAAGCAAAATAAGGAGTGCATTGAAAACGCACGCGCGCGCACACACACACACACACAACA
This sequence comes from Elgaria multicarinata webbii, assembly GCF_023053635.1. Classification (NCBI taxonomy): domain Eukaryota; kingdom Metazoa; phylum Chordata; class Lepidosauria; order Squamata; family Anguidae; genus Elgaria; species Elgaria multicarinata. The sequence goes on from NC_086176.1 coordinate 1,283,062, forward strand.
CACAAACACACACACACATGAAATGCCAAAGCACACACCACTCCCAGCTGCAGCCATTCTTTGTATGCACCTCTGCAGTGCACGCGAAGTGTTAGCAACAGGGAAACTGCCTTTGAGGTCAAGCGTCCTCACAAAGAGACCCTTAACCCTTCAAGGCAGTGAATGAGGAACACAACGAGACGGGGGAAGGAGAAAGCGAAATATCCAATTCACTCCAAACCATGACCAGAGCTACACTAGAGGAGACAGAAGAAGTCGGGCTCCCCTGCCTCCTCATTAGCTAACTTATGTGGCTCTGCTTTACTTTTTAGAATGTTTTTAGGATGTTTTAAGGATGTTTTAATCATGTAAAGTAAACTATGTTTTTAATCATTTTTTATGTGTTTTGTGTTCGCTGTTGTTCCCTGCTTCGATCCAGGTAGAGAGGCGGGTAATAAATAAATAAATAATAATAATAATAATAGTAATAATAATAATAATAGGGAAACAAAAGACAATAGGGGGGAAATCGTGTTTCATTCAGTGATTAAAGTCTCACTGGACAAGGTTAGATCCGGTCTCCAAATCAATACTTTCTCACCAAACCAATAAGCTGGGGGAAGGAAAGTGGTGTTGTCAGGAAAGGAGAGAAAGGTCATTTCCTCGTGGGCTCTGGGGAAGGCTCTGAAAGCAATCTAACTTAGCAATCTGGTTGAGGCTGAGCAGGACCGGATCTGGTCAATGCCTGGATAGGAAACCGCCTGGGTACCCTAAGTAGGCTGCCTCGGATGTCATGGAAGAAAAGTGTTTTATAAATGCAATGAATCAAAACCATGCTACTACTCTCTATCTGTTGTGCAAACTGCCCACGAATCCTTTACAGATTCCCTCACATGCTTTCCTTCTCCATTCAGGTCCCATGGTAAAGACAAAAGACAGGCAGAAGATGGGGACCCTGTCAGCCTTGGCCGCGGCCGGAGCTTTGCCCTTCAGGCATCTGTAGGCACATTCATGCAAGCACAGAACTCCCGCCTTCTCGTGGGGGAGGCATCTGGTTTGGACACGAGGCGGAGTGAGCAGGGCTTCCGTGGCCTGGGCAGCTCCCTCTCCTACCGACCTGCTCTTAATGCCTCGTCCACAGGCTCCTCGTCCACAGGCTCCTTGAGCCCCGTCCCCTCCCCCACCCTCCAAGTACACATTTGACTTTTGTCTCGTTATACATGTTGGTTGAATATACCCAGTCATGGTTCTAGAGTAGTTGGAAGTAAAAAAAAAAAGGGGGGGGACCTGAGATGCTACAGCTTAAATGGCTATGTCACTCTAAATCAAGGTACAAACAAGGGGGGACTTCTGCAGGAGGGGTCTCTGTGGGATCACTGACACTTTCAGGCACATTTGAAAGGAATAGAGAGGGAGGGAGGGGCAGCTAAGCAAACTGTTTTTACTAGACCCAAACCAATGCGTTTCCATTTCCCTGTCAAAATTTGCAAGTTCAGTGTGGGGAAAACTTTAGTTCGACTAGGTAAATTGCAAGAAAACAATGGTCTTTCTCTGCTCTTTGTCCAAGCGCTGTAGTTGTACCACAGGGCATCCAGCCTTGGTCAAGGGAGCTGTACCATCCCTGAGCCAATTGAGCTAAAGCTTAGGCAGAGCCTTTCAATAGGCCTTCCTACAGCCCAGACAACTGTATATGGAACTTGGGTGGGAGTTATGATGGGTAGGTTACCAGTCATACGAGGTGAGGGACAGCAAAGTCTTCCAGAGGGATTAGGATGGGGACTCTGCCTGAACATTTGCTCAGTCTGGTCTAAGCTGGGACAGACAAGCTCCAGGATCACACGGCTCCTTCGTTTCTAAGGACTTGAGAACGACCTTGAGCTGCGCTCTGTGCCTAGCCTAAGGAGCTCAAAGAAAAATGCGCTTGTAGACCTTCACAGGCTTACTTCTCACGCCCAGGACTTGTGCAAACAGTAGATGAGATTCTGAGGGGGCACAAAGGAAAACAGAAGTGCCTGTAGATCATTATGTAAAAATAAAACTTAAGAGATCATTTCAGCTCAGCCCTAGTTTTTAACTGCCCTGCAGAGAGCTGCTTCACATCTTATGCTTTTTCTGCACAGAACACATATGTCTGAAATCCATGCATGACAAGTCACTTGTGAAGAATGCACACTGTACATCTTGTTCTATGTTCAAAATCTGGGAAACTCCAGACAGCCAGGGTTTCTTAGTCCAACTGTGTGGAGCAAAATGCACATATCTGCAATCACACACTGTGACATTTTACACGTTGCTTCATGCTCGTCCCTGCACAGGGGCTTTCCTTGCAGGGGGGAAAATGTAATGTGTGAAGTCATATGTAGGTGTCATAACCCGACAAACTATTCAATGGAAGTTCTGGGTGATCTTCATGGCTCGTGTGGACTTCAAACACCCTTGGAGCTTGGAGCAAAAGCAGGCCCCATCCTACATGTAGAAACAATGCAGCTTGTCCAACAGTACGCATCTGAATGGGTCATGTGAATATTTTTTTTAAATCACGAAGAAAGAACTGACATCTATCAAAGGAAAACAAGGAATGAAATTAGCTAATTATGTTTTCATTTTATGGGGTGAGGGAGAAGAGGAAAGGAGTCTCTCTGTAAAGCATTACATGGGCAGTGAAAGAAAATGGATTGGATTAAAAACCAGAAGTCTTAGGAATGAGAATCAATATTCTTGAAGAATATTGCAACAACAGAGGAAGGCAGAGAAATGGGAGAAAGTGTGTCAAGGCAGGGAAAGGATGCTATGGAGGACTAACCCCTGGACTTACTGGCTGAATAACAGAGCGAAAGCTGGGACTGCATGGACTCAGTCTGGGTTTTGCTTGCACAGTGGCTCCGTCCTTCAAGCACTGAACCGCCATCCCGGATGGAGAGAGGGGGCGCTTGCAATGGCAAAGCATTAAAGACACGTGCACACGCACACACAAAACAAAAGCAAAGAACAATGTACGTCCAGTAAAAAGAAAGAAAGAATGGAACCGGACATGAAGGCAACCGTAGCGTTCCATCCAAAGCTCTTGCTCAGGCGTCTTGCCAAGCCATCCGCAGGCTGCTTCCCCTCCTCACACCTACGTGTTTTAGTCAACTTTGGCCCTACCAACTGCCAGGGTCTGCCCACTACCAACAGTTAAGACATCCAGAGTGTGAAGGTTTCCAGCAGCTCATGCACAGATCACACTCGCACAAGACTGCCGGATGAAATACTTCTGGATTATTAAAGCCCCCTGGCAAAGAGAGGCTCATCACAGGGAAAGCACAAGTGTGTGAAAGTGGGAGAGAAATTACACCAGAGGGAGATCATCCTTTCATGGGCTTGGATTGCAATGTCAGCATTCAGTTTACTCAACTGGAGAAATGCAGATTTCCAATGAAAGGCAAAAGGGACTGACCAAAGGCTCCTACAAGCTACCTCTCTACAGCCCCATACATTTGTTCAAGCCCTGCAAAGACACTTCGGAATTGCAACGCACTCTTAAGAGGTCGCTTCGTAATACCCATAATGATATTTTGCAGTATCCTTTTGGCATGCGTCACAGTGGCATGTGGGGGATAGGAACACCAGAAGTTGCCTTACATTGGGTCACAGCATTGGCCGTTGCTTTCCAAGCTCATAGGTCATAGCGGTCCTTCCCAGCCCTGTTACCAGAGACTCTTTTAACTGGACTCACTGGGGGACTCTGTGCACAGAAGGAATCGGGTGCTCTACCGCTGCGCAATGGGCATGCACTTCTCAGCATCTTATTGATTCGTCTTCTTTCCACCACTACATAACTCCTTGCTAAACACATTTTTTTCCCCTGCGAAAGCTCAAATCCTCATCTCAAAACAAAGTAGGCACATGGAGAAAATTTTTGCAAGTAGGCAAAAGGGCTAATGCACGTCCAGCTATTTTGCTCTCTCATCAGCCCATTTCCTTAATGAAGCAGAAGAGAAGGCACTCCCAGGGCAGGGTTCTGCTGGAGCATCATTCTAACAAAGGAGTGGGAAGTAGGAGGCCAAGGACCCAATTCCCCATTTCCCCCAAAATAGCTTGCTGCCAAGTGCCATTAACAGATACTGGTCATCCACGTGCTTTGTTTTCCTCTGTGGTTAGCAATGGGGAGGGAGATGTGACACCTTTCAGGGGGCTGGAGAGGGACCCCCAACTGCTGACCACTACAATTTTGTGACCCGTCACTTGGAGAAGCAGCTTCGACTGATTGTGCTGAGAAATCAGCCCAGGTTTTATAAATTAGCCTTAGGCAAGCGGACATTTCACAATGAGCATCATTTTCAGGGCATTATGACAGTTATTTATAGAAACACCAGTCCTCTTCTGGATCTGTCACTCTTTCTATTTTAGTTAATATGGACTTGCGCAGGTTTTCTAGATATGGGGGACTGAAAGCAGGTTGCTCCTTGCTATGGGGATATATTTTTGCAGAGTATTGAAGAGCCTCTTGAAAATCTGTTGAGAGGGTTTGAGCAGCTGAAACAGAACCCACACAGACAAGCGCTTTTTGGTGCCAATTGTTACTCCCTATGCTACTCCGTATGATGTGGCCATATTGGGGGGGGGGGGTTAGCTGACTTAAAAGGGCATCAAGTGACGAACATCATGGTGACTTGGAGAAGATCTGTGTGTGTTGGTGGGCAGCAATGTTAGCTAGGAGATACAAACAGGGGCAGTTCCTTTAAGAAGGCTTCTCTCGGCCAATAGAGGAGGTTCCAACTTCTCACTGCTGGGCTTAAGCCTTCAATCAGGGGCTGGGGGTGGTGGAGAGGCCACCACTGCAAGTGTCCCCATATTCCGAGGCCTACTTCTGCATAGCTGCTAGGTAAGGAGGCAAGGCTTTGATACAAGAAGGCCTCTCCCAGGCAAATATCACACCTAGGTAAAACCTCTCTTCCTAATGGCAAGGACCCTCCTTCCCCCACACCAGTGAGTCATTTACATTTGGGCCTAGTTTACAAAACTGTTTTAGATACGTTGAAACAATGCAAACTGATTTTTCATGTGAATTGTGGCAGGTCAAACCAGCCTAAGAATGTCAAGAGAGAACTATATTTTTACGCTTGTGTGAAGAGCAGGAATATAGCAATTTTGTTTCCCCTGAAACTACTGGGGGTAGATTGATACTCAAGTGATACATTCCAGTCCTGAAGTCAGTCTAGAAAATGGAGGCCCAATTAATGAAGAAGAGAGTCAGGCATGCCTGGCTCAGACACCAACAAGGCCAGAAGCTAGCGACTTCCTTACAGCAACCAGCAGCCTAACACCACACCTGCTCCAGCAACTGGGAGAAAAGGTACAGTTCAATCCACAGTGGCAGGTATGCAACTTGCAATGGGAAACTGCCCTGTCTCTTCTGCCACTAGGCCTGGTACGCTTGCCTGCTTGCTATCAAGGCACCTACCCTTCAGGTCTTCATCTTCAGTGGTGGTATTACAGCTCTCTGTAGAACCCTGCAAGATAGACGGTGGAAATATCAGCATAGAGCAGGCTAATTCAAAGAAACAGACAGTAGGGGAAATGGATAGAAGCAAGTAAAAGAAGGGACCAGCCATCTAAAAGATCTGGCTATTGTCATTCATGCACTAGTATCCTTGCAGATGACTGCAAAATGCTCTATCTGGGGCTGCCCTTGAAGACAGTCTTGGAACTCCAGCTAGATCAACACTTTGTTGTCTGTCTCCGTATGAGGTCAGCTGCAGTGAGTATCTTAAATGTATACTTGTTCAGTTGCACTGGCTTCCAATATGCTTCCAAACCTGATTTAAGGCGTTGGCTATTATTCTTTAAAAGTCTTAAATGGCTTGAGTCCCAAGTGTTTTGTGGGAATGTCGCCTCCCATATGAACCTTCTTGACGTTTGATATTTTCTGGGGGGAAACTTGCTTTGGATACCTCTGTTTTAAAATCTAGTGGTGCCTGGGTCAGAGCTTTCTTTGTGGTGGCACCACAACTGCAGAATAGTTCAAGTTGTGATCACCTAGCTTCCTCCATGCTCTCCCCATTATTATCCTCTCACCAGCCACATTTGTTCAGTCATCTATTAAGAAACAAGGCCTGGTTACCCAAAACCAGCCTATAACCAGATCACATTTAATTTGATTTCATGTCAGTTTTGTGACTCGTGCAATACGACAAGTATTCAAATGTTTCCTATACGTGGGGGCTTCCTGCTCCTGAAACTAATTTATATTGTTTTTAAACTGTTTCTGAATATATTTTTAATTTTGCCCAGCTGAACCCAGGCATATATATAAACCCTGATACATTTGATGAAGTATGGCAGAAAAAGTGGGTGATGGGAAGGTGAAACTTGAGATGGCCTCATGAAGTTGCTTAGTCCTAGCACCATGTTGTAGGCAGGTCTTGTCTTGTCTTTTTCCCTTTCTTTTCTTGGAAGGGATTTTTCTGAAGAAATCTTATGAGGGAGAGATTGCAGGGTACAAATGGCACAAAGTCCACAACTAAAGAATTAAGCACTGGTAATGAAGGAGTGGTAGCAGTACAATGGCCAGGAACAGAAACAGCAAAATGTTGCAATTGCACATTATGAGAAACACTGGGCCTCTGCAAACACCTTTCACCCCCAGCTCCATATTGAATTCTCCACGCACCCTTTGTAATTTGTAGGAAAATGTACGCCCCCTCTCCTTTGGCTACTGGTGGCAAGAAAGGGCAAAATGTGGAATGCAAAAATGTTGGGACATGAGATATGCTTTGCTATACATAGCATTTCAGAAGGGCAAGGAGAGAACTCAATAGGAGACTGCATTTGCAGCAATAGCCCAATGTTTTGCCCTAACATTTCTGTCAGGAGCAATCATATAAATGTGTGCACTTCTTTAATGAAGTAGAAGCTTTGGTGCCAGAAATCCAGTAAGGTGAGTAAAGCAGTGAAGGAATCTGGAATTCGGGGTGGGGTGGGGGGTTGCCTCACTACCTCCTGCTGCAGTGTTACACAGTAGATCACAGATAAACATGCTAGTCTGAACACACTCTAATAGGCCTAATTTTGGGGGATCATGAGGGATGTTCCGGACCTTTGTCAGCCTCACCTTACCTTTATGCCATCATTAGCATTGTGGACAACAGTAGTTTGTGGTTCCTAATTGAAAGAGGACAGAAATAAAGGATCAGATTCCAGCACCAAAGCTTTTCTTCCTCTGCAAGGTGTCTGTTAGGAGAGCAAAGGGGCAAACAAGAACAAAGCACAGATGCCTCCATCCTAGGATGGTGGTGCGAGTACATCACACCCACACACGCACCCACACCCCTTGCAGGACTGGCTGAAGAGGTTTGAATGATAAAAACCCAACTATAAGAGCTAAATTCACAAGGAGACAAAGCCATACATGCTTCTCCATATGCCAATTTACCTTGTGAACTTTGCATAGTTCAGAAGTTTTCCAATAGCGCTTAAGAAAAAGCCTGTGTAAACTTTGACAAGTAATTCGCTAAGCAAGAAGGATGTAGCTCATTTATTTTAAAAAGCCTGAATCAGTATTGCACCTAGAGCGAAGAGATCTGAGGTAGGGCTTTGTCTCCATGTTTTCCCTGCAGAGTTTTCTGGTGATATTTCTCTCTCTTGAGGGACATTCATAACTTCCCCAAAAAATTGGTGGCCAAAGCACCCCAGCGCTCCATAGCAAAGAACTGAGAACTCGTAAAATCCCACATTTGGTTGACATGGAATTTCCAAAATGAGACACTCTCAATAAAAATAGATCAGCTGAGCATCTTAAGAGCGAAAATTTTAAAAGCCAGTGCATAACAGGTGCAGTGTGAACGGGTGGGGATTCAAATTATGAAATATCCCAAGGGGCGCGGGGAAAGCCTCTAAAGCATTAGACGGAGTGAAAAGCAACTATCCAGTCTCTAAGAGTCCTTACTAAGCTCTTCCACTTGCACTCATTCCTGAATGATTATGGAGAGGCTGGCCCTTGCCCAGTTCCGTTCCCACCCTACACTGTGCCGCAGCTTCTTAAGCAACGTAACCGTGCCATAAGTCTACCTCCCAGTTTTTAAGGAAGGCCAGTGGAAGGGCATTTGTGCCAAGCAGCCAAATACACAGGAATGTGCGTCCTGCTGCAAGAGTGTTAGTGGGGAACATTGAAACCCCCGGGGCAAATAAGGCAACAGGAGAGGTTTTGACCCCTTCATTCTTTGGAGACTGGATGCCGTTAACCACTCCATCACAGCCTCCTTGAGGTCAAATATCAGGCAGAGTGACCACAAGAGCTGTCTGGACAAGCTGCAGGCCCCACATACAGACACCACTGTGCTTTGCACCTCTTACTTGCAAGGGGGCTGGGAGAATCTTAGGGGCAAGGGACCACAGACAGAACTAAGCCAAAACACAGAGCAGCACAGGCAGCATTCTGGGCAAGGGCATGAACCAAAATTAAAAAAACAAAGAAGGACAAAGAAATGCTTGGGAAAGGTACCATGGACATCTGCACTGGGGGCGTTTCTTTTGCTGGGCTTACTACACTGGCTTTGTTGTTGGTCTGTGGCTAAGACAGAAAAACAGATGGTTTAGTTTCCCACTGCCCAACTGGGCAACAGTCATAAAAACATTACATTATTATTATTATTATTATTATTATTATTATTATTATTGCTGCTGCAAATCCACATATCAGCTTAGTCCTTTCCAAAATCATCCCTATGAGAGAAGGGAGAAGGAAGTGGACAGGCACTGCCCGGTTCATCATCTTCTATGGCAAAGATATATCCATATACACATGGAAGATAAAACAGGATTGGCAAAAGAGGAAGGAGATGGAAAAACATGGTTGGTCCAAAAGTGAACTCGTAGGAAACTTAGGGAAAATGAGTAGCCTAGATAAGAGTATTAATGCAGCCAAACGGTGGTAGAGAAAAGAGAAGGGAACATATTCAGATGAAGTGCAGTATGTTGGATAAAACAAGCTGGTGTTTGGCCATATCCAGAAACCTTGAGGCTGGAGCAGAATGAAGAAAGATACCCATGACTAATCCCTAGGTGGGTTGGAGAAAACAATGCATTCAATGACCTTCCCACAGGCCCATTTAAGTTTCTGATACTGGATGTATCCTCATGGCCGCATGAGCCTAGTTGACTAAAACATTCTGACTTGAAAGTCTTCCTTCCTTGCTTGCACTTCTGGATCCTTTCAATCTAAGTGGCGTGGCAAGGCTTGGCTGGCTAGCTCAGGCATATTGACTATGCTGCTATCATAGGGTGAAAGACTCCTAGCCTATGTATTTCCAATGCCCAGTGTCAGAGATCCTGCTAGAATTCAGATAAGTCAGAAATGTGCCGGTTGAGATCCAGATGTACATTATGCAAGAAGCAGCCTGCCCCCTTGGTGATCCTTCTCCATAGAAATGCACAGCAGGGTTAGTACAGACCAACCCTAATCACTAAAGCACCAGGCTCAGAGGGTAACAGATGAGCTGAGACAATTAAGGGTTCATCTACACAACCAATGTACTATGGGGGAGACTCTGCGGAGCTAAAACGTATTTAGTCTGCCATATCTTACAATGAAGGAGACACAAAAATACCCAAAGGAACCAGCTAATTATAAAGTGAATATAACTGCAAATAAATTCCAAAAATATAATGCACTTGTTATAAAGACAATGACTGCAGTTGTTGTGATACACCATTCATCTTGGAGATTCTTGAACTGCTTTGTCTTCTACATTGAAGACCAGTATTTTTATTATAAAGATTTAGCTTTGTGTTTTGAATAGTATATAAACGCTACCAATGTATTTCCCATTACAGCTTTTTGTGGGGAGAAAAAACTCATTGGGAAATTCTTTCAGTAAAGATTTTGGAAAATCCACATGTGGCATATCAAGGGGCCAGAGAATAATTTCATCTGCTCTCCACAGGAAATGCTGTTTCAATAAATGAATGTTTTGGCTTGAATTGGGTTTTGATGAAGTTTTGACAAAGCAATGAAACAAGATACAATGCGGAGATCACATCAACAAATAACTATCTTCATTCTACTAACCGTAACAACTGCAATCATTGTCTTTATAACAAGTGCATTATATTTTTGGTATTTATTTTCAGTTATAACCACTTTATAATTGCATAGTTCCTTTGATATTTTTGTGTCTCCTTTGCATTTGGGGAACCTCCTTTTCAGTATTACCTACAGCGAAGCCACCTGGAAATCTGAGAGGGGACCACTGAGGAACTCCATGTTGACCATTTGAATTGTATCGTACTGGCCCAGAGCATGGTCTCAAGGCACGTGATACAATTCTACTTCTGAGGCTAAGCAGATCTAGCTCCATCAGCTGCCTTTGTGGAAGACTACCTGAGAACCACATGCAAACTACTCTGAGCCTTTAAAAAAAAGTAATAAGATGAAGGAGGCAGATTTCCCTCAATAAAATATAATGATACAAAGAAATGTCTGGATACAAAAAAATAAATAAATAACCTGTTTCACCAAACACCCTCGCTACTATAGCATTATGGTCACTCCACATATCCAACCCCAGTAGTATCTATTTTCACTGGCACAGTCCATCCTCCTATTTTTAATACTTCCATATACACTGACACATAAACCTGCAGTACGACTTTGCAAAATCAAATTTCTTCAAGGGCAGCTAAATCTGCATCCCTCAGATATTTAAAGGAAGTATTAAGTATAGCCCCGAAGGGCAGCAGATAAACAAGTCCTGCCATCTACAAGGACAGGACAACAGAAAAAAAGAACCCTCCCCCAAATGACATGGGATAAGCCACTACTTACTTATTTAGCAGCAATTGGCAGAGACAGAAGCCCTCAAAGTCCCATGTGATTTGTCCTGTGCACATGGTTCTGCCATCCTCTCTCTCACACACAGTTCAGCAGCACACTGCACCGTTGGAAAGTAGGTCCTACACTGCCGGGTGTGAGTAATGAGTGGGTGGGAGCAACAAATACTAACTGAACAACCCCCCCCCCGTAAATTACCCCTCACCAATCTCTGATGCATTAAAAGGAACTGTAACCAACCTTAAACATGTTCAGTTGTACGTGTGTATGTGCGTGCATGCACACAAATCATAGAATAGTAGAGTTGGAAGGGGCCTATAAGGCCGTCGAGTCCAAATGTACATGTGTGTGTGTGTGCGCGCGCACACACATGCGGAACTCATATGCAAAACCTTTTTTACACCTAACCATTAAAACTCACAATATGAAGTCCCTCTCACTACAGGTTGTGGGATGGCAAAAGCAAGCAAACATAGAATGTTGGGCTTCCATTGAACTCCATTGCGCTTTCATACACTTGAATCAGAGCCTGGCTACATGTTACACTCATCATGCAAGAAGCAGCCACTTGAAGGCTAGGCCACTGAGAATTTTGAAGGCTTCCTCCCCCACTGCCACCCCCACTAAGAGACAGGCAGAACAAGCTGGAGGGGATCACGGAGTTGCTGGTTGCCTTCCATCCATTATTTATCTATGCTTATCTCTTCTCCTTAGTGGCTCATTTCCCTTGGAGGCTGAGAGCAGGAATAAGCACTATTAGCTACTAACAAGCAACACGATATGCAGAGAAAGAAGGCATGGAATACAATCCGCTCCTGCTGTCTTTGCCTGTGCTAAGGGGAACCTTTAGAATACCTCACTATCAAAGCCTGGCTTTTCTGTAGCAAGGCTTGAAGCTTGTGGCCCTGTTCAGACAACACTCTAAACCATGATGGTTAAGTGTCTTGAGCTTTATGGCTTAGCGTGTCGTGTGAATCATGACTTATCTTTAACATCTTTAAGTTCACCCAACATAGTAAACACCAAATCTCCTAACACAATGGTGTATTCAAGAAAAAATGCTCACCACACAAAAAATGACAAAGGGAATGTCTGCTTGTGGTGATGTTATCACATCTTAAATTAATTCAAGAAATGGCATGGGCCAGCTCAAGTGGTTTCCCCCTTTGATGCATGCTTACTTGGATGTAAGCTCCACTGTATTCAATGAGGCTTACTGCCAGGCAAGCCTACATAAGATTGCATTGTAAGATGATCTGAATGACTAGTCAGTGGTGTTAAACATAAGTACTAGGTCTGCTCCAAACCAGATAGTAGAAGGACAAGACAAACATACACACCCATGCTACACGGAAAGTGTGCAAAAGAAAACAAACATTTACAATTTATAGAAATGGGGGAGGGCAGACACTTCTCTGCCTTACTAGCAACTAGCAACTACCCAGAGAGTTTTGGTTATTGAGCAGTATAAAGCTGTAATAAATCATCATCATTATCATAAAAGCAGCAGGCAGCCAAAGAGTCCATCTCTGTGCTGCAGTCCCAGCTTACTAATGCAGCAACTGGAAACCCAAATGCTGGGCACTGCTGCCAATGAACAAGACAGAAGAGGGTGACTTCTACAGGGTACATGCTTGTAAATATCTGACCTATATATGGAAGGAAATGTAATCCAGATATTAGTTGTTCTATGTAAAGTTTAATACTACATCAACTGAATGACCCTTAGACCCTGTACAGACCCTCTAAAGATTAAGGTGGAAAATCTAACTGCTTGCAGATTTAAGTCTGTGGGGAGAGACTCTCTTACTACTAATCCACTAACCTATTTAAGCCTTTCTGGGTGCCTTTTTGGCTAAAGAGCAGAGTAAAAATCACTGGAATAAAAGTCCTGTCTTGTCTCTTAAGCGTTGCAATGTCAATGCCAACTTCCACCATGTTACTGGGAAAAAGCAAATTTTCTTACCACAAACTCCGGTTCTCCGTGGCTTCACGAAGGCACTGTAAATTCTTCAAGATACTCCATATCCCCTTGGGCCAAGAGACAGGGCCAAAACTCTAGGCCAGGGGTCCCCAACCATTTTGGACCCTTGGGCACATTTGGGAATTTGAGAAACTGCTGTGGGCGCCACCACAAAATGCCTAATGAGTGGATTACTGCTTTGGCATCTATCTGCCTGTTGCATCTATGAATTTTGGCCTGCATCTCATTCAGCAAAAACATTTGTTTCGTGTCTCCTGGATACCACAATGTCTCTTTAATAAGGGAACTTCTAATTCAGCTCACTGCTGGCAGTACAATATTGCTAATAGTTCATTTAAACATATGTTTTGGCAATGTCCAGTAATTGCGTCTTTTGGGGAGAAGGTTATTACACAAATAGATTTTGTATTGGGTCAGTCTTTAATATTCACGGATGAATATTAAATTATTTACCTCCTTCATGGAAATTGACAAAGAGTCAGTGTAAATGGATTCTCTCTGCCCATTTGATTGCTAAGAGACTGAGATTACAATATTGGAAGGATAAACACTCACCTCCTGTAATGCAATTTTCAATATTTGAACAGGTGGGCATATAGACACACCCTTCAAATGGATATTATTTGGATGTTTGGTCCACTTTTGTTGAAACCTATGTATAATTTCTAGAAAGTTGTATAGATTTCAAATGTATTCATTGCTATGGATATATACAAATCCATGTACAGATATTTTAACAAAATGGAAAAAATTAAAGAAGGTTTTGTGGCTGCCTGCTAGGCACCATGCTGAGGCCTCCTGCTCTAGACTGATTCCTTCAAGGGGAAGGGTGTCCCTCCCCTCTCAAACCGTGCTGGAAGAGAAGCCCTTCAGCCTATGAGCGGCAAAGGGAAGACACCAAATATGGAAAGATTAATCAGCTAAACATGCATTTCCAGAAGAAAAATGGAAGGACAGAATAGAAGGTCATTCCAGCAAGTTATTGTCTGCTTCTACCAGATGAGCACAAAGGAATGAGACTAAAACAAACCAGTCCCAGACAATCAGTCTCCAGTGGGGAAAATGTTCTCCATAAGCGACGGAGAACAGGAATTCACAGTTAAGAAATATCCTTCTCTCTCCTGGCTTCTGGAGGGCATTCTAAATTCCTCAAGATCTATAAAAGCAGTGCCATCCTGTGGGAACACAGCAGGACCAGGAGTCTTGATAGCACCAACATCATCATCCCAAAGGCAGCATCTGCTGAGGAAAACACATTAATTTTATGCCTGATGAAGTGTTGTAGAGAAGCTCAAAATCTATATAGTTGCAGCTGAGTTGCAGCTGTATAAATTTTGTCTAGCATAGGGATAAGCAATCTGGTGCTTTCCAGATGTTTTGGACTACAGCTCCCATCAACCTTAGCCAACATTGCAAATGGTAAGGAAATATGGGAGTTGTAGTCCAAAACATCTAGATGGCACCAGGTTGCCAACCCAAAATTTATACAAAAACTGCAGCAGAAGAGTTTGCCCTCTGGAAGGAGTGAACGGTGATGTTTTACTGTTTATTGCCAATTATATAATGTAAGTATTTGTAATGTGTTAATAACTGTTGCTATTTAGGATGTTAAGTGCAGTTTGGACTCTGGTTGGTAAGTGGTTAATGCTGTTGGGAGGGGGAGCGAGTGAAATGTATGTGAATTCTGATTGGCTGGTGGTTCAAAGGTCTGGATTGGCAGTTAGTGAGAGGGAGGAGTTAGTAACGAGCAGTAGACTGTGCATGAGTCAGAGAGTAGAGTCTGCGTTTGTCTGGGAGAAGGGTCTAGCGAGAGCACAGGATCAACATGTTTTATTATTTGGCGGGGGAAGTGAATGGGAAGAGATAGTGTAGCTTAGCAGATAGAGCAGGCAGGGGTTTATGCTATGGGAAGTGTTTTACGGTGGCAGCGATGAAGGACAAGGGTGCATAGAGAGCGCTGGGCTGGTGGCTGAGAGGCCAGAAAAGGGTCCAGTGAGTCGCAGTGCGCAGCATTCTGAGGACCTAGCCCTTGATTGGGATCCTTTGATTATAGGAAGAAACAAAGGAAGCCCGAAGGGGGTGCGTCACACGGACAACTTAAGAGATTTTATTATATTAAGTGGTATAAAAGTATTATAAACAAACCAACACTGCAGCCTCTGCAGGGAAGTATTTACCCAGACACTGAAGCCAGTATAAAGCAATCTCTAAGCTATCTGGGTGTGGAAGAACTGAAAGCCTCTCAGAGACAGCTTAATATAAGGAAGTCTGATAATTAGTTTGCCATTCTAAAACTCTTGTAGCAGAAAACAACACCTTTCAGAAAAATGGTCTCCAGACTCGGGTTCCATGAAGGAACTTTGACCAAAGAGTGTTCTCCATCAAGGCTGCAAAGTTTGCTTTAGGAAATGGGTGAATAGCAGGAGGCTTCATTAAACTGATCTCCTTTAGGAATTTATAGACATGAGGGTTGTCAGAAACTGTTCCTTTATCAAGGTACTATTTTAAGGTATCCACTTGCCACTTCAGTTCAATTGCAGTAATGTTTCTAATGAGGATTTTCTGCAGGATAGGTAGAATCCCCTGAACATCTGACGTGGAATTGATCTTGCTGCCCATGGAAGCACTGGATGAAGATACTTTCAACCAGGGAGTTCCCAGTGACATTGCATTGACATTGTGAGTTGATCCAAGGACCATAAGTGTCTTGACTAATGTGGTGCCACTAGTACAATATTTGCCTTCTGTTATTCTGTCCTCATACATACTACAGGAATCAGCTGGTACAAAGCATGATGTATATAACAGCCTCATGATGGCACAGGCCTCCCACCGAAGAGACAAGGAGCAAATATCCCCCTGCCTGTTAATATAGTCTAGGGCAGTGGTTTCCAAAGTGGGCGGTATCACCCCCTTGGGGGCGGTGGGATTGCGTTAAGAGGTAAGGGGGTGGCAGGGGGGCGCTAAGAGGCAAAGGGGCGGCAAGGGGCCCCTCGAGGTGGTCTTTTCTGAGAAGCGCCTCTCCAGAAGGTCTTAAAACCCAGGGACAATTTTATGGGAGAAGGTAGTTTGGTCCCAAGCCATATAGGGGAAGGATCCACACATGTATTAATACTGTTTAAGAAGAGTCCTTTTAACGGTGAATTGAAATGTTTCAAAAGCACCAAAACGCTAATGAAGAGACATACCCTGCTTGGTGTGCCATGCCACGCTGGCTGCAAAACAGAGGCATTCGCTCTCTTTTCCCTCCCTCCCTTGGCAAGCCTGCAGTGGGTGCTTCCCATTTAAAGGGGCCAATTGAGCTACAAAATGACATTGAGCTGAAGCCAAAGTTTAAGGAATCGTACCAGGAGCTTTGGTTACAGAAGGAAATTACTGATCGCTATCCTGCACTATGGAGAGTGGTTCAGAAGCTCCTGCTTGCATTTCCAACATCATATTTGGTGGAATGTGGTTTTAGTGTGGTCTGCCTACTTCTCTCCAAGCAAAGAAATCGACTCCAGATTACTAAACGTGGTGATTTAAGACTCATGTTAAGTGACTTTAAACCAGGCATTGGGAAACTGGTATCACTTCATCAAGCCCATCCATCACATTAAGAATTTACAGAATAGTGAGGTACTCTACCCTAGTTACTAAATGTGAGATCTAATATTCTTGCTAAATGACTATCAGACTTTGAAAAGATGATATCACTGGATCAAGTTCATCGATTATGTTTAATTGAATAAACTAAAAATGGTAATTGGATTTTGAATAAATATTCAATTAATTGTTACTGTTTTGAATTTTATTGTTATTATCTTCCTTAGTGGGTCGTTGAAAACCACTATTCTGAATAATGATTTTTATAGTGTAGGGTAGGGGGCACTGGGCATGAGTTTGTGGAACCAAGGGGGCGGTGACCTGAGAAAGTTTGGGAACCGCTGGTCTAGGGCGTAGCAGGATACCATCAGGCTCATGTGCAGAGCTAGGACCATATTTCCTGTTTGTCCCAGTTCTTTGAGCAGTCATCTTGTACTGGCAAGAGTCAAGAACCATGAGCAGTTGATCTCCCCACCAACTGCAAAGGAAATGGAATTTGAGACTTGCTAAGGTGGTCTGGAAGTCCTTTGTCCCCAAGTCTTGGATGTAGATTTGAGTCTAATGTGACTAATACCTTGGTGAAGAGCAACCTTTCTTTTCTGTCGAGGGCTGCGTTCCCTCATGGGCAATATGTCTGAGGCTGCATGCCAGTGGGGGCGGGTCACCCCTTTTCTCTCTTACCCTCTTCCTTCCCACACAGTGGACAGGCAGGGAAGAGATGGATTGCTCTTGCCAGCGGTCTGACCTGGTTGCATGCAGAGGGATTTTGAAATATAGGCCGAGGGGCGCAGGTGGCACTTGAGCCACAGGACTCCGCTTCTCTGCCACTATTCAGAGCTGGTCTGGGAGGGCAGGGAGCCCCCTCCCTGTGAACCCATCAATCTAGAGCTGGGGTGGGGAACCTATGGCTCTCCAGATGTCATTGGGACTCCAATTCCCATCAGACTTAGACAACATGACCAATGAGCAGGGATGATGGGAGTTGGGAGTCCAGCAACATCTGGAGGACAATAGCGGTCCTAGCCCTGATCTAGAGTTTTGGTTCCATTTGACCCAAAGCATGTGACTATCGTGGAGGATTTAAAACACCCTCTGGAAGCCAGGGGACAATTGTGATTTCATCAGAATGTAGCCTGAAGGAGGCAAGGGCTTCAGTGTTAAAAGCAACACAGAATGAGGTTTTCTTCTCTTGAAGAATTACATATCCAACATATCCCAGGGAGAATGCACATTCATATGAAGAGGGAATGAAGGGGGAGAACAGCCAGATATGTGATTAATGCCAACTAACGTTGGGATTAATGCCAACCACATTCTTTTGGAATATTGGGGTGGGGTGGTGGTGGGGTGGAAGGAGAAGGGAGTCAGGAAAACCCCCAACAACTTTGGATCCCAAGAGGTCTTGGCATAGAATTCTGGAAGGGAAGAGGAAGTTCATGGCAGCCATGGGCCACACCATGGTGTGTGCCCACACCTCTCATCCAGGACAGTGGGAAAGGCAGAAAGGGCAGCGTACCACCAGGGAGGGCAGGCTCCTGTGTTCAATTCAGCACTTCTGCAATGAAATGTCCAAGACCCCATGTCCACACCAGAGTGCAGAGACCAATGCCTTCTTGGCCAGAGGAGGGGTGAGTGCACAGCTGTTGCGAGTTTGTTTCTCAATACACTCGATATCCAAAGCTGAATTTAAAGGTATCCAATTTTTGGAACCAAGCAGAACCCTTACCAATGACCTCATCTGCAGCATGATCTTTTTTGTGTGTGAGGACATGGACCTTTCCAAGCACAACATGTCTCCCCATCCCCCCCTTGCCCAGACATGCTATGTGGGGTGATGAGCACAAGCTGGACGTGCATGGCATGAGAATGGTGATTGCACAGGGTCACAGGCAGTTTATGGGAGGTGCTCACCATCAAATGCACGCTGGAGCTTGACTTCCTTTTCTGGGCACACCATTGAAGGAGGAAAGAGAAGGAAAGAAGAGATGAGAAGAGAAGCAAAGAAAAAGTTGGCACTTGTGTGTCAGCAGAGACCCTGCTGCCAATCCTGTTCCTCCAGGAAAGGAACAGGATGCCACAGAAAGCTGTGCAACCATAAACCAGAGGGAGAAACCAGGAGACCCAACATTCCAAACTTAGACAGTGGGTAAAAGATGCAGCCAATGTGACATGGGAGAGACAGAAACTGGCAGACACTTGCTTCTCAAATTATCCCCAATCTAGCAACGGATGAAGAAGGCTTGTCTGCAAATGACTGAACCGCACACAATTCCCATCAAAAGGCATCACACTCCACAACTATCTATTAAAGCAATGGACAATGGATACTAGCGTGTCAGTGCCCAACCTATGGGATGATTCTGGTCTTTCTATTTCCAATTGCCCAGAGTGGTATATGGCAATCAATCATCTACAGTATGTCCTCATTCAAATGAAGGATGCGTGATTAAACTGGGCTGGGAAGACGGGCTGCAGTGACAGTGTCAGGAGAAGGGCTACAATTCCAAGATATGTACAAATCCATACAGACTTACTGCACATGTCTGAGATCTTCCAGAGGGAGCCATCCAGCATCCTACCCCTAGCAACAACTCTCAGAATAAAAGGTCCCACCCTGCCCTTTCAATCCTTTTCATCAGAATCCATGCACACATTTTGCTCTCTCATAGAGTATAGCCTTGGGAACTTGCACAAAGACGATGAAACCATATTAAAGACACTTCCACACAGATACCAGATAGGTCAGACAAGAAGTCAGGCGTGTGCACCAATAAGAGTGCAAAGAAAGAGTCGTTTAGATCTGATCAGTAGGTGGCTATCACATGAATGAAAAAAGCAGGCTATAGATGCAATATGAGGATTTCATCAGGTGGAGGCCAGGGAGCTTAGGCACCCTTCTCTACCTATCCCAACATGGCATGGGAAAATGGCATCTTGTCAGCCAATCAGGAGAAATAATGAAATACCCTGGATTATTAGGGCAAAGGCTAAAAACATAAAACAGTTAAGAACAGACTCAGCAAAGAAGATGACACAGACTTGGCAGGGGAGAAAGAAATTAAACACCAGCCTATGATGATTGGGGGTAGGTGGGGAGAGAAGATGAGGAGAGCCAGAGATCATGGGAAGGAAGCATTACCTGCATAGCGCCATGCTCACTCACATGCTCAGGAGTCCGATTACAGCTTGACAGATCCACCCAGATGATGTTATCTTTCCTTCCTTTCAGGCAACCACTGGTACCCATATGTGGCATTAGCATAGAAAAGGAAACCCTACTTGTTCCCACAGCGGGCCAGTTGTTCCTCCTACCCAGTCAAAATCAGAGCAATTCCCTCCCCCACCTGCCCAGTTATTAAGCCTTCTGGGACATCCCAGAAGAAGCATACTCACAAGACAGGGGGCCACAACAGAGAGCGCTTCATGAGTGGAGGCATCCCCTCTGCGGAAGGACCTACCCGGAGAAGCACACCTGGTGCCTACATGATGGCCTTTTGGGCACTAGGTGATGATCTTTCTATTCTCCCAGGCATTTAAAAACTCTTTTAAGTGCTTTTAGATTTTTACACTGTTTTATTTTTGCTGCTGGTTTTACGTTTATCCACTGCATTGTTTTTACCCCTTGTCACTGTTTCATTATCATAGTTTTATTGTTATTTTGTATGTTATGTTTTTAAATTTATTGTAGTTATTGCATGGCCTAAAAATGCAATCACATCAATAAAAGAAACCCTATCTACTTTCCAGTTCCTCAGATATCAAGCATGGGCAGAGCCCTCTCTCTCAACAGGGAACACTAAAAACTTTAGTTTGGGGTGTGTGGGTGTATGTTGCAGAAATTTCCAACAATTTTCAATACCCTCACTAAACTAAAAGCCCCATGTTTCTTTATGAAAGCCCTGGACACTTGAACTTGCATAAAAGACTTTAGGCTTTATTGCAGATATACCTTCTTTCTCTGCACAAGCACCAAAAATACAGTGACCTGGTTAGTACAATCACCACAGCTTAAACAAGTCATGGTGGGGGTTTTAAGCCCAGGTACATGACAGCACAATGCAAATAATCCCTGCCTGGGTGCGTCTTGTTACGTTGTCCAAACTTGGCCAGCATGGCACGTTAGAGGGTTAAACAACCCTCAAATAACCCATGGGCTATTGTTGGGTTATTGGAAGGTTGTTTAACCCTCTAGTAAGTCATGCTGCCCAGGTTTGGATGACACAAGCCACTGCTCTTGTTTTACAATGGATTATACAAAGTTGTTCACTGAATAGTCTGGGAACACGTGGTACTGTGAAATAAGGGGCCTAATCAGTCCCTTCAATGGAAAGCCGCTGAGAGCCTCCAATATGAATAAGAGAGAAGTATAATCAATATTTAAAAAGAATTATGTGAAACAAGAAAAGTGATGCAGCTTTGCTTGGCTTGCATAATATATAGCAGTTGCAAATCCAATGTCATTCCTAAAAAAAACCCAGTTACCTTAAAATATATTTTTAAATTTGCCTTCTTTTAAGCACACAGCCTTGAGTATTGGGCACTGCTGTTTACATTCTGGGTTTGTTTGCAAGATATAAGAACATAAGAACATCAGAAGTGCCCTGATGCTGGATCAGACCAAGGGTCCACCTAGTCCAGCACTCTGTTCACACAGTGGCCAACCAGCTGTCGGCCAGGGACGAACAAGGCAGGACATGGTGCAACAGCACCCTCCCACCCATGTTCCCCAGCAACTGGTGCACACAGGCTTATTGCCTCAAATACTGGAGATAGCTCGCAACTATCAGGGCTAGTAGCCACTGACAACCTTAGCCTCCAGGAATTTATCCAACCCCTTTTTAAAGCCATCTAGATTGGTGGCCATCACTACATCTTGTGGTAGTGAGTTCCATCCATAATTTAACTATGCACTGTGTGAAGAAGTCCTTCCTTTTATTTGTCCTGGATCTCCCACCAATCAGTTTCATGGGATGACTGCCTACCATGGGCTATTTAACCCTGGTGAGACTGCAGCATATATGCAGCCACCATTTTGAATATGCAACCTTTGCTCAGCAGTTGTTGTTACGTGAATGTTAAACAACTCTCATATAATCCTTACTTGTTTAACCCTTGCATAACCCATGCTTGCTGGATTTGCACAGCATGACAACCACCAAGTGGGGTTGGATATGCAAACTGGCACTAGTAGGTGCCATGGTTCATGTTAAATAGCCCATGACAAACTTTGGAGTGGCGTCTGAATCCAGCCAACGTGGAGCACCTCAGTGCACCTTTGCTCTGTCAAATCCTATTACTTGTTTAACCCATTCTGCTCATTGTTATGACCGCATCACTTCTGCTTCTGTTCTCTATACTGATTGCCTTTTTCTTCTTGCATTCCATTTAGAAAATCTTCTATGAAATGCCTTCATTAATTTGCTCCCAGAAGTGGTCTTCTGTCTACCAATGCTCTTCCATGCGCTCTCATATTCCTCTGGCATCCTTCATCGTCTGGAAAACCCAAACTTATACCCTTCACTCTGGCTTGGTCAGGGGTGGGAGTGCGGGGAGAACTTAAATCATGGTTTAAAACCAATTATTCAAATCAATTTGATTTAATGAGTCCATCCTGTTGTAGAGTACTTTGGAGGATGCATAGAGTATTCTATTTTTAATTTTTGTTCAAAATATTTTCTGCCTACATCTTCAATTGACTATCAAGGGTGGGAACTGCTTGTCAATTTTTAGGGTAGTTCTCCTTAACAATGAGAAGGGATTTAGAATGAAGGATCACAAGTCTAACCCCTTACGTCAAGACAAGATCTCCCATACCTAAAGCATTCTGAATGGATGTTGCTAGCTGAACAGCATCCTTCTTGATGCCCAGAACCGAACAGAGGACTCTAGTTTTAACGTGGTAAAGTAGACAGAGTGCTAGAGCTGGACCAGGGAAATATCAAGTTCATATTCCTAGTCAGGCATGAAGCTCACTGGGTAACCTCAGGCCAGTTACCTCTATGCCTAACCTGTTTCACAGCGTTGTTGCAAGAATAAAATGGGGGATACTATACAGCTTGCTTCTTGGAGAACGGGTAGTACAAAAATGGAATAAGGTATTACCATGACTGAATGGAGCTAGTGACCATACTTAATAAGCCTTGGAAATCATGCTCCAAGCTTTTAAAAATGATTAAAGGAAAGAGAACCCAAAACATCCCTAAAAATCATGTTTCCTGTTGCTGAACTACACTTCCAGTCCAGGAGTTTTTCCAAATGATGTGCCCTAAACTTTATATTCTACAGCTCATGAAGTGGAATTCTGTTACTTACCAGTAAATAACAATTCTTCCTAGTGGAAGAAGGGCAGATTTATAAATGGGATGGCTCCTCCTCCTGGAAGCAGACAGGGTGGAAACTGAGGACATCCAGGAGGAGATAAGGGGGCTTGTGCTTGCCTGGACCAAGTGAGAGCAGTGCCAGAAACAGACCTCTCCGCGTAGAACACAATTCCAAGGAATAAAACCAACTCCATCTAAAAAGGTTTCAAATACAAACAGTTTAAAGAAAAACACCACAATATGGAACAGGGGGCATGACTCCAAATCAATAGTGTGTCAGACTATTCTACTGCCACCTAAAAGAGGGGAAATTTATGTAACAAAATTCCACTTTCTCCCACTAGTGGGAGTAGGGTAGTCTGATAACCAGGGGAGGAAACAACTCCTGAGAAGCAGAGTTCAGGACATGGAAGGATCAACCCTTGTTCTCTATGGAAGAGAGAATTTAGAACAAAGGTAGGACAGGAATGAAAGACCACCTTGTCTTTGTGAAAGTCAAAGAGCTCCAAATTGGAACCCTGATGAGCTGAAACAATGACTGCTGGAGAAATATTCTTCCAGGTCAGTTCCCTGGGTGGGATAGAAACCACAGGCTTAGGAATAGAAACTGGAAGCCCAGGAGGACAACACTGAGATTCCAGGTGTGAAACTTAATAGACCACCAGAAAATTAATTGAGGAAGCTTTAGTTCCTTCAGGAACTGTTTCTTGGAGAGTGTGTGTGTGTGTGTGTGTGTGTGTGTGAGAAAGATAGATAGATAGAGATAGAGAGAGAGAGAGACCGAGACCCATTGATCGTCAGGGCAAATGATAAAGGTTATGACAGATATGCTGAACGTAGGGCCACTCTCCCTAATCCCATACCTACCACCTGAGCCAGCTCATGCTGCACCTATCTGTCTCATCTACATCACAGGGGCATCAGACTGGCCTTTATCCAGATGAAATTTCCAGTGCTTCTAGGTGAAAGCTCCTGAATCTGGTGACTGAGCTAAGCCTTGGCTGAACTGTTATCTGTGTGAGAACATTCTGGCCAGTCAGGTCTGGAACAGAAATGAGGCCAAGTTGATCGCTGCTAAGATTACTCTCTCCGCAGTCTCATTAATTATTCAAGACCTCTGTGCCCCAAGCTCCTCGGAGCCAGCCCCTCAAACACAGACTGGCATCTGTAGTGGCCAGCAGTTGGGGAAGGCTACTGAAAGAAATCCTTCAAGCCAGATTGCTCAGTCCTAGCCTTTCTGAGGCTAGGACTGTCCCTGACTGAATGGAAAAAAGAGAGGACAGTGCCTCTAGTTGACAATATCCAGATGAAAGGGAAGGAGAGAACTCTGGAGAGGTCTGGCTGACCAGATATAAACATTCCCAGGAGCTGGGATGGTAGCATGAGGTCTAAGAACTCTAAATGGAACCGTTGGAGTGCTAAATCCCTAGCCTGTCTTGGACAGCATCCAGAGTTTCTCCCAAGTGGTCTAATATTCGTGCGTTTGCAGCATTTTTGTGCCAGTTACCATAAAGCCATATCTGTTGAGACAGAGTAGTGTGATGGGCAGATCTGATATGGTTTGGTTGAATGATAGCAACCTCTGTATGATGTCATTGAGACAGGGCAACACTGTAGCAGTGAGCTACATGGATAATCAAGACATTGATAAAGACTCAAGGAATGAACCTGGAGCAAACAGCACTTCACAATGTCTGTTGTAGTATGAGAAACTTAGGAACGGATTATGGCTCAGGTGGACTGTTATATGCAACTAGGTCTCTGACAGGTCAACTGAGAACAGAAAATCCTGTTTCCACATGACCATAAATATGGAACAAAGGTCCCCATTTCCTGTTTCTGAGGTATATGAGCTACTGCAGATCTAGTATTGCCCATATCTCTGTTTCACCTGGTAAAAACGGATGCAGTAACCTCAAAAGTGCCTCTGGTATTGGGAGGCAACTTCTATGTTTCTGAGGTGTAAAAGATATTGGATAGACTTGGACACATGAAGGTATTTTTCTGGAACCTTCATCTGCAGAGATCAGAAAAGTGTCTTGGTGAATTGTGGTGAATTCTAGAGTACAGCCCTTGAAGACCATCTCTTGATACCCAGGCATCTGAGGTATATGTATTGCATTTATGTTTTACCCTTTCTCCAAGGAACTCAGGACAGTGGTATAGTTGCCAAATATACCCTGATGGATGAATATCTTAAGCCTTTCTCATAGAAGTGGTGTAAAAATGTGAGGATATCCGTGGTAGAACAGCGGTTCGGCTCAAATGAATGTGTAGTTGCGAAAGTGCAAAAAGACGTCCATTTTCTGGCATACGACACCTTAGTAGAGTTCTTTATAGATGCTGAAATGACGTATTGAACTCCTAATGGTAATTCAGAAGAAGGTGTACCATTATTTAATTGTAGTCTGGGCGGATTCTCCATGCCATTAGCTTCAATCTCTAAAGGTCGGGATGGAGAATTTGCCCGTGGTTGCATGAGAGTAGCGCCGGGTTCAGAGGAAAGCGGTAAGTGCGTCCTTTCGCCAGACGAACTGGGGCGAGAACCATGGCTGTCTGGGCCACCACGGGGCAATTAAGATGCAATCTGTCCCATCCTGTATGATCTTTGCCACCACTTTGTGAAGGAGTGGGAATGGTGGGAAGATGTAGAATAGTCTGCCCCTCCAGATGTGGAGGAATGCATTCCCCATGGAACCGTGTCCTACACCTGCTCTTGTGCAGGCAGTGTTGTCCACAGTGGCAAATAGATCGACCTTCGGCTGGCCCCAGATGTGGAAGATCTGGCCGAGCAGCTCCTGTGACAGTTGCTATTTGTGGTGAAGGAGAGTTTTGCGACTGAGTGAGTCCGCCAGAACGTTGTCGGTTCCCGCAATATGGAGGGCTGTCAAATATATCCCTCTGGGTATAGTCCAAGTGAGTATACGGAGAGTGAGGCGGACCAATTTTGGAGATCTGGTCCCTCCTTGCTTGTTGATGTGCCATAAGACTGTAGTGTTGTCGGTAAGCACTTGCACGTGGCGATTCAATAGGGCAGGCTCGAATGCCTTGAGGGCTTTCCTGACAGCCTCTAACTCTAGGAAATTGATGTGGTTCATGGCTTCCTGCTTCGACCACTGGCCTTGAATTTGTAAGGTATCGCAGTGAGCTCCCCAACCTGCCGTCGACGCATCGGTTGTGAGAATGCGGGATGGAGGCGGCTGCTGAAAGGGAGTTCCTTCTAGTATGTAAGCCTATGCGGCAGGGTCTTGCTATTTACTGTTTTACTCTGTACAGCACCATGTACATTGATGGTGCTATATAAATAAATAAATAAATAAATAAATAATAATAATAATAGAAGATGCTGTATGCACGTCCACCATCGAAGAGTGTTGGGACAGTGAGGAAATGATGTCTGGCATCGCGGTCCTTGTCATAATATTGTAGGAACCAGAGTTGCAGTGGGCGCATATGAAACCTGGCCCATTGGACGACCGCTACCGTAGACGCCATGTGTCTTAAAAGGTGCTGTATCTTGTGTGCCGAAGTGTGGGGCTGTGCAATTACATTTTTGGCTTTGCGGGCTAAATCTTGCGCTCGGTCTCGAGGTAAGTATGCCCTCCCTGCAATCGAGTCCAGCTTTGCTCCTATGAAGAATGGATTTCTCGTAATTTACACAGAGTCCCAATGTGTTTAGGAGGTCTAAAGTCAAGTGAATGTTGTGGGATAAGAGATCCCTGGAATCTGCTATTAACAACCAGTCGTCGAGATACGGATCTATCTCGACGTTCAGTAGATGGAGGTGTGCACAAACGACGGCCATGCACTTTGTGAATACTCGGAGAGCTGTACTGAGACCGAACAGCAACACGAGGAATTGATAGAAATTGTCTCCGATGGCGAAACAAAGGAAGTGGCGGTGCGACTCGCTGATGGAAATATGAAAGTATGCGTCTTTTAAGTCTATAACGGCAAAACACACATTTTCCCGCAGGAATTGAAGGATGGTGCGCAACGTCGTCATTCTGAACTTTTGGGGGCAAATGAACTCGTTTAGGTTTCTGAGGTCTAGAATGGGTCTGAGACCCCCATCCTTCTTTGGTACGGTGAAGTATCTTGAAAAAAACCCTTCGTGGCTCCGATTCGAGACTTGTTCTATTGCTCCCTTGAAAGACAGAAGGAGAGTTTCTTGGGTCAGGGTGGTGGAAGGTGTTGTGATCTTCATGGTACCGAGTGGAGGGAGGGTCTCGAACTCGATTCGATAACCATGAGTAATTATGTCCAGGACCCAAGAGTCTGTGGTGATACTGTCCCAGGCGTGGAAAAAACTGGACAGGTGGTCGGCAAATGTGTGGTATGTGATATCGTAATGGTGGAAGTCAAAGACGACGTTTAGGCAGGTTGTCCGTCTTCTGGTGAGGTTGGAAGCGGTTGGTTGGAGCATATGGTTTTCTTTGGAATGGCTGTGCTGATTGGAACCTCGGCGCCTTATCGATGGAAGTTTTTTGATGGTATGGCTGGTATTGGCGAAACAATTTACGGGGTTTCTGAGATTGGAACTGTTGGTTCTGTTGACCAATTCCCATTTTCTTGACATTATTTCTAGCCTTTTGGACAGTGTCCATCTTTTCGTCCGTTGTAGGATTAAACAGACCATCGCCGTCAAATGGTAATTCCTCTATTCGTGATCGTGCTTCTGGAGCCAACCCTGCTAATCTAAGCCAGGCGTGGCGTCAAAGAGCTACCGCTCCCATCATTAACTTGGCATAACAATCGGTCTGATGCTGAGTAGTGTTCATTTGTAGTTTTGCTAGCCATGAGGCTTCAGATTGGAATACGCGGGCGAACTCCCTGTGATCTTTGGGCAAATAATCACACAAGGAGCCAATCTTGTCCCACAAAAATAGTTGATATCGGGCCATAAGAGCCCGATAACTTTCAGACCCAAGGCGGATGCGGAGTATGATCTCCATCCTATGAAATCCAGTCTACACCCTTCCTTGTCTCCGGGGGAGGAGTGGTGTTTTTGGGATCTTGAGTGGGAGGACTCAACTATGATGGAGTTGGGCTGTGGGTCGGACAGGAAGTCCGAACAGGAAGTCTGAACAGGAAGTCGGCATCCTTCTTTTGTATTCTATACATGGATTCTAGGCGACCGGAGGTCGGTGTCATTAGTGAGGGAGAAGTCCATGTCTGCTTAACTGCATGCATTAGTGTCGGGGTAAATAAATGGTATTTCAACTGAAGCTGAAGCTTCAGTAAATATTGGTTTGAATATGGGGTCTTGAATCTGTTCCTGTTGTTGCTGTACGTCGACCCCTAAGGCATGGGCCATTCGAAGTATTTGCTCCGCAAAGGAGCCCATCTCCTCCGACGGTGATGCCCGCTCTTTGGGTCCCAGATTTTCATCGGGAGAGGGTAGAGACGGTGCTACTGTTGATTGTGCTGATGATTCGGATTCATAATCCTCAGCCGAAGGTGGTGACGTAGGTGGTCTTGGTGTGGGAACAGGACGTTCACTCTGAAGTATCGCATCGGTAGGTATTGCGCGTGCGTCCAGACGCGTCAGTATCGTAGTGATATCTGGGGGTTGCGAATGTCCAGAATGCTCCCGGTAGGTATGCCTTCTGTCACAGTAATATTCGTAGTTCCGTGCTGATGGTGGGTAGGAATACTCCGAGTAACCGTCCCAATGACGGTGAGCGGACCTAGACCTACTATGGTAGGAGTGATGGTGTCTGGCGGGGCAGCTTTCCCTATAGACTGACGGGGATCGGTATCAGGATCGAGAGTGTCTGTCCCGGTCATAGTCCTCATGCTGCGTGTAAACCATGCTACGCTCCCTCGATTTCGATTGATGGCTGTGCTGAGGTGCCAGTGGCGGTAGGCAATGCATGGGCTCAGCAATATCAAAAGGGTCCCTTAAAGTTAGGGATGTCCCTGGTTGTTGTGTCGGGGTTGGTTCTCGAATTTCGCCCTCCGACGCTGTAGAGAGAAATTCAACTGCTGGGGGATCTGCTGGATTAGAACTCTCAATAATAGGCAAAGGTCGTTCTTGTAAGGTTTTCGTTCTCTTCTTTTTCTTGATACAGGTTTCAGAAGGTGATTTGATGGTCTTTGCCTTTTTGGTGATTTTCTTTGCCGTCGATACCGTTCTCGACTGTGTCGATGTCGAAGGTTCAGGATGGGATGTCGATGTCGATGGGTCTGTCGACATCGATGGTTGTGTTGGTATAGTGGCCATGGTTTTTGGCTTGTCGACGCGTTGAAGTGTTTGCTTCCAGAGTTCGGCTTTAAGCCGATCAGCCCTATGTCGTCTTGTTTGCCTCGAGAAAGACTGGCAGTGGTGGCAAGTCTCTACTACGTGTGTTTCACCTAGGCACAACACACAAAGTGAATGGCCGTCCGCTGCAGGTAGTTTGCTGCCACAGCGGATGCACTTACGGAATGGTGCCTTAAGGGCCATACAAGTATCTATATACAGAGGAAGAAGTAGTAAAGATTTTTAGATGTAATTTTTTTTTTTAGAAGAGAAAGAGAGAAGAATTAAGATAGAAGCAAGAATTGGATAGAAAAACGGTAAGAAAAACAGGTCAGCTACTCAAGTTTCGGAATAAACGGAGAAGAACTCTCTCTGCAAAGCAACGACTAAGGCGGTCGCAAAGGAACTGAGGGGAAGGCGGGAACGTGCGCGTGCATGCGCAGTGGATGGTGGGGGAGGGTTCCCGTCAAAAAATTAACGGTTCTCAGCTGGAGAAGACTTCCCGAAGCAGAGCTCAGTGCCAGCGCAGAGCCCATGGTGTGACTGCACAGAGACCACGAAGAAGAGAGAAAGTAGTTTGCCTAAATCTACCTAGTGCATTGACAGTAGAGTGGGACTCAAATTGATGACTTTCATTCATAACTCACTCTTTTAACCACTGTGCAACACCAGCTCAGACATCCTTTCAAATATTACATTTCAAAGGTCTAATTTCTGGGTTGCAACTCCAGTATATCCAAAGCAGGCTTGCCATTTTATACTTCTAAAAGTGCTTGCTGGCTTCCATAAAAGTAATCTTTAAGCCACCCTGTATGAACTCATGGCAGGAAGCAGAAATAATCTACTTTGAGGAAAATGGACTTTGTTTCCTTTGCAACTATATCGAATGAAGAAAATACATTTATAAGATAGCTGAGCAGTCTTTGCCAAAAGAACATTCTCCAGTTCTGATAAAGTATTACAACTAGTTAGGAAAA
Organism: Elgaria multicarinata webbii; assembly: GCF_023053635.1. Classification (NCBI taxonomy): domain Eukaryota; kingdom Metazoa; phylum Chordata; class Lepidosauria; order Squamata; family Anguidae; genus Elgaria; species Elgaria multicarinata. The sequence goes on from NC_086176.1 coordinate 1,312,961, forward strand.
CTAGGCTAGTAGGTTCAGTTTGTTCACCAGTACAGTGTGAGTAACATGTAGAAAAGACCCCAAGAGAGACATTCCTATTGAGTTCAATTCTTGGGTTTGCAAGATATGACAGCAAGTTCTAAGGAGTATTATACTGGACAGCCCCTATTACAAACAGAGGAAAAAATGAAAACACATACTCAGAAAACCAGCTCAACAAAACATCCCACAGAAAAACTAAAATTCATAGAATTCTAGACAAATTATAGTCCTGCAATTCTTATATGAACTCTTATTTCCTCACTTGAGTAAGTCACACACCATTAAATTCCTTTCCTCATTAGTATGTTCTTTTTATCCCACTGTAACTTTGCCTCTTTTCCCAGCAGGATCTAAAACTATATTATAGAAGAATACAGACATTGATTTGAAAATAGTGTTCATAAGTGTGAGATCCATATACTAATTATCCCAAGGACAGTAGGTAATCTCTCATCCTCATTGTGAGATAACCATAACCATAACTCCTTACAGCTAACACAAATACCCACAAGAAAAGGAAAGAGTGAATAATCAGTAGTGAAGTATTCTTTAAAACAGCAGAGGGGTATCAGTTTAGGGTGATGCCTTTTAGATTTATGGACACAAGCCATGTTCCAACATCTTATATATGAGTTCATAGAATCATAGAATAGTAGAGTTGGAAGGGGCCTACAAGGGCATCGAGTCCAACCCCCTGCTCAATGCAGGAATCCAATGCAGGAGTTGTGTAGGTCAAATCAAGAAAACACTACCTGTTTAATGATATTAAGAACTTCTGAGAGTCAAAGGCCATGTCAACCATTCCAAATCTCAATACTTGTCCATTTAGATATTCATAGCCCAATGTGTGTACACAGCTCTCAGTGGACACCAGCACAACAGCTCCTTGTGTGTCATTTGTAATACAGTCCAAAACCTGCTTTTTGAGATCCTACTGAATGAGAAATTCCTTGTGTTCAGGGGAACTCTGGGCATGCATCAGAGTTCAGATATATACAAGGAGCCTTGGCACTTGGGCTTCAGCCTATTTCAAGGGCAATGGGAAACATTTATTCCAACAGGAAAGCAGCCATAAAAGTGCCTCCCTCCTCATCATAAAGAAGTTGTTTGTGCAAAGCTAATTCATACATTTAGTTGGCTCCTCTCTTGTGCTGATTCCTCATTTTAATGAATGCAGGGGTAAGAAAATCTGACAGTTGCTGTGAAAACTTGATGAGATTTAATAAAAAATAACAACAAGGAGGTGTTCTAGCCTCTAGCTGTAGCGAATCATCTGAAAATGCATAGCCAGTTTCCACAAACTCTTAGAAACTAACAGAAATCTGGGTGGAGCATTGGTTTTAATACTCCCAGGTCCTCTTTTCCACAAACCCCATCACCTTATAGTGCTTGATCAAGCTCTTCTTCTCTGATATTTCAACATCCTTTTTCTTTTTCATTTCAGAGAGGAATTTACAGCATGTGACCCTTCTCATTTAAACAAAGGTGCATTGACACATATACCCCAGAGTAAATCAAGCAACACATGTCCACTAAGGAATATGGAGTTTCTAATCCCAGAGTTTTGCAAAAGGAGCCCTTCACTGCAGAATTCCAGACCACCTGTGACTATTGCAACACTTATGAGAACTCTACTGAACAAATCTAGCTAAAGTTAAGAATAAAAAACATAACCCACTCAGAATGGGCCACTAGAGCCACTGAATTCTTCCCTGCTTTGAGTAAAACACCAGAAGGTTTCGAGGGCAGTGATGTAGTCAGTTGAAGCATTTGTGTGGGGAAGTAGTGGAGATAGTCACAGTAGGATGCACATAGTCATTTTCTTGCACTGAAATTAATCTGGGCCTCTGGATTCCTGATTCCTGTGGGACAGGTGGGAAAGGAAGAGGGTGGGCTAAAACCCCAAACCTACCTTTACTCCATCAGACTTCTTGTTCAGTAAGCTTTTGGCAGCTGCAGAGAGAAATAAGAGAAGAAAGTGAGCTTCATTTCATGAATTCTTGCTCTCTTTCCCTTCAACTCTATCTTCTGGAAGTGTTAGTAGAAAGTTTCTCTTATTAATTAGGACGGCTTCAAAAGGCCAAGCCAGATCCATCTTAGGCTCCTGCTTATTCAAAACAACAAATTATGCGAGGGCGGTAGCCTGCCCAGCATTCACAATCTCACACAGGAATCATGCTTCTTCCAAAGACACTGCTCAGTAAAACAGGCCTTGTGGGCTCCTGAAACCGATGAGACTAAAGAAAGCACTTGTAAATTCTGAACGCTGAAGATATAGCTGGTTCACACAAGGTGAACTTTCTTCAGGGAAGTTACTGGCTTTAAAAAAAGTGTGAATTCCACATGACAACTGTGATGTTTGATGGATACTACAGGTATCTAGATCATCCACAAGTTCCTGCTGCATGACAAAGGATATGTGTGATTTCCATGTAGGACTTTTTTCCTATGAAATGGCTCATACATAGAAGTTACCTATGAAATGTAGAATTGAAAGGCATAGATAAAATCTGGACATTCTAAATACTATGACAAATCCAATTTACCAACAAGAATCCATGCGGAATAACTATTAGGAAAATATGGATACTTTTGTTCTGGGATAGAGGTTGGGGAACAGAAACACTCTGGCAACTGCCAAGTGGGACAACCCAAACGAGACCATGTGCAAGATGAAGGTTCATTGTTTCACCTTCAAAAGGACAAGGCCATGTCGCCTTGTTTTGAGTGAACAACTAGCTTGCAAAGACATACACACACACACACACAAGTACACATACATATGCAGAGCATGATATACGGCATGTGTAACAGAGGGATACAGGAAGACCCCAACTGCACACATGAAACCTCCTATCCATGCCCAAGGACAACATCTCAGCATGTTCATATGCAGCAAAGCAGCTTTTGCTTGTAGCTCTTTGGCCTACCAACTCTCTCAACAGATGCACATTTGCCCAGAGGTGCTACTGTGCAAATTGCACATTATGATTGGTGGAGGATTCTAGGGTCTTGGTGGGATAAATGAGCAACATTTTTGTTAATATCCCTTGAAAACAGCTTAGGTCTCATCCACATAAAAATAAAAGAATAGGATCAGACAGAGCAGATTGTCCAAAAATAGTAATAATAGTAGGCAGCTTCTATGACATCAAGAGAACAAGAAATGTAATTTTAAAGTGTAAAATACTAACCCTTGTGGTTGGCAAGTAGGCATAATAAGTACTTAAAGTAATGGCTCTCCAGCATCCAGGAAGGATGTGCTACATCAGGGGTGGAGAATCTGCAGCCCTCCAGGTGTTGTTTTACTGCAATTCCCATTACCCAACCATGGCCATGCTGGCTGGGGCTGATGGGGAATAGGAGTCCAACAGCAGCTGGAGGATCACAGGTCCACAACTCTTGCCCTCTGTCTTCCAAAAAGCACTTACTTGGGCTTCATGGAAGTTTTTGCAATGAGAGAGTTTTCTGGTTGTTTGGGCAATATGTTCCCTTTTTCCCTTCTCCCTGTTAGTGAGAGCAATGGAAGGACTTTCCCCCCCTCAGCGATGTCAACATATAGCTAAATCTTATTTGCTATGTGGCTCAATATTATTATATTCACTATTTGATTCCTGACTGGCTGGGACCATGCAGTGAAGAATAAACCATAAAATAAGGTACTGAGGCAGCATTACATTGGGACTGTGAATTTGCACACACATACACAAAACGTCTCACAAAAGAGAATAAAGATTGGGCATTTTCAAAGGGGTTCAACTGTACTCAATGCCCACTATTTGCATTAAAAATTTGATTGCATGATAATCCTCACACTTATTTTGTACCCCAAGGTTTTTTAAAACCCAAGATGAACAATGATTATGAAAGCAATACTGTGTAAAAAATATATATGCATAACTTAATAGCAGGATTTAGGTTTCCTATTCACTGGAATTTACATACTGAACCTCAGATTATCCTGAATATGGGCAAGCTTGTATGGAAGTTAACACTCCTCTGAACTTTTCTTTCCTGTAAGTTACTTGAAAACTAACAAAAGCTGAAGGAGCTTTTGCTTCCTTATTTTTTGCAAGGCAAGATTTTGCAAGGCAAGATTGTAAAGAAGCCTCTGGGATGGTGTACTTTAGGACAGAAAAAAGAGTTGGAATATCCCTCCCCTCTTTGCAAAACTGCATTGCTCAGATGCTTCACAATGGTTTTTGCTTGCCCAGAAGGCAAAGTCAAGGTAACAAATCAGTAGAGGGAATTCCAAGACAGTATCAGCAGAGGTATGATGAAAGATCCATCACCTGTTTGCATCCAATAAGAGTTTTGTGGCAAGGCCTGAAATCAGGTCTTTTGCACTCATGTAATTAGACCTACTCTACCCCATGAAACTCATGCTTCATGCCTGGAATTCGCATTTGTAGTGCAAACCAAACACCAGAGCTACCTGCTGCAACCTGGGTGAGGATGTGTTCTACCACATTTTTGGAAGAGCCAAGAGTTCCATATCAATTCTTCCCTCTTCTGAAGTGCTCATCGTATGGAAAAGAGACAATATGGGACCAATCATACTGAAAACAGAGTATGAGAGAGAGACTGGAAGAAGATCCCTCTTCTGAGAACTCTCTCAGGCTAAAGAGGTGAGACGGGGGGTAATCCTAGCTCCAGTAAAACCTGCATCATATGGATAGCATAGTTGCCATTGAAAACCACTTCCACATCAGTGTGATGTGGAAACTTTTCACACAATAAGCTCTATCTACAGAATGAGTAGCTTACACATGTGTTGTGGCAGTGCAGAGTCTTGGTTATGCAGAAGCAGTTTTCAGGGCCACTCATGTCACCATAGGACACAGTGAGTGGACTTAACAGGAGGCGAGTTTAAAGCAAAGACTTGCTATGCCACATGTCAAATGGTACAGACAAACTGAACATACCTAAGAGCTATGCCACAGAATTCTCTTGTATGAGTTCTAATTTGTCTGGAACAGAGATGATCTGGAAAACCCCACCAGACATAGTAGAGAAATACACATTTTTTTTATTGGAATTTGCTTCCATCTTCGGGAAAGTGCACGATAAAAGTTTAAGAAATAATAATAGTGGGAGAGTAAGCAGGCGATGTAGGTGCACAGAACTCACGGCCTGTTCTGTGTAACCCAAAAGTTTGGCCCTCTTTTGCAAATGGAAATCACAACCAAGAAAGGGCACCATCTTACTTGTCTTGCAGTCGTCTCCCTTTGGCCTTGACAGAAATTATGCCTCACTGTCGTATAGAAACCACAGGAGAATTAGCATAGTTCTAGAACACTTGAGTCTACCCCCAAGGAAACAGGTGTCATATTTTTCTTGATGACTGAAAAAATCAAGATCAACTAAGCCCATAGGAGTTTAGAGGGGATGTCAAAGGCTAGGAACTGGTTGCCAAATACAACTTCACTTATTTCCCCCAGATTCTGAAATAAACGTGTATTAATGGAAATAGATAGTCTGCTTTGATAGTGGGGACTAGAAAAATGACGGAGGCCGGGGGTGGGGGTGGGAGTGGTGGGAAATAACTTGCATTTTGAATCAATGCAAAGTACGGTAGAAAGAAACATCCAGGAAGCTTAGTAATACGAGCTAGAGCACAACAAAGGAAATCTGCTCACATAGAATCCTAGAAGCGTAGAGTTGGAAGGGGCCTCTAAGGCCATCGGGTCCAACCCCCTGCTCAATGCAGGAATCCACCCTAAAGCATCCCTGACAGATGCTTGTCCAGCTGCCTCTTGAATGACTCTAGTGTGGGAGAGCCCACGACCTCCCTAGGTAGCTGATTCCACTGTCGCACTGCTCTAACAGTCAGGAAGTTTTTCCTGATGTCCAGCCAGAATCTGGCTTCCTGTAACTTCAGCCCGTTATTCCATGTCCTGCACTCTGGGATGATTGAGAAGAGCTTCTGGCCCTCCTCTGTGTGACAACCTTTTAAGTATTTGAGGAGTGCTATAACGTCTCCCCTCAATCTTCTCTTCTCCAAGCTAAACATGCCCAGTTGTTTCAGTCTCTCTTCATAGGGCTTTGTTTCCAGACCCCCGGATGCCCTCCTCCAAACACACTCCAGCTTGACTGCATCCTTCTTGAAGCGTGGTGCCCAGTACTGGACACAATACTCTAGATGAGGCCTAACCAGGGCCAAATACAGAGGAACTAGTACTTCACATGATTTGGAAGCTATACTTCTATTAATGCAGCCCAAAATAGCATTGGCCTTTCTTGCAGCCATATCGCACTGTTGGCTCATATTCAGCTTGTGATCTACAACAATTCCAAGATCCTTCTCATTTGTAGTATTGCTGAGCCAAGTATCCCCCATCTTGTAACTGTGCATTTGGTTTCTATTTCCTAGATGTAGAACTTGGCATTTATCCCTATTAAATTTCATTCTGTTGTTTTCAGCCCAGCACCCCAGAAAATCACTTTGAAATTTGTTTCTGTCTTCCAGGGTATTAGCTATCCCATCCTGTCTCTAATAAATCTCCCCCCACCCACCCCCAAGTTAATACACTTCACACATGGTCCCAGCATAATCCACTGGAGGAAGAAAAAAGGTTTGCTGCTCATTTAAAGCGGCTCATGCAATAGAAGATGATTAGGAAAGACTTTTAAATTAATTTATAACACAGTGACAAAAACGGAAAACGAACATCCCAAGCAAAGACAAAACAAGACAAAGATGCATGTTTGCTCTGAGTTTTGATCTGCGAGTGTCAGCTGAAACGTTGAAAACAAAAACATGTAGGTGGGATTTCTACAGTTCAGCACCACACACAGGCACAAGACTTGCTGAAACATGATTCAAAAGACAACACACAGGGCATTGTTATGCAATTCAGCACAAGAAGACAGCAGGGACAACCCCAGGAAGGAAGCCCAGAAGGGTCCTTTGCCAGTCGAGAGAGGTTTCTGCATCCATGCTCTACAGGTTCCCAGACATGGGGCACATTGCCATCCATCCCTAACCCTCTCAAACCTACCCTGTCTGGAATTAGGTAATGCTTTGCATTGAGGAGGCCTTTCAAATCAAATTACTGAAAGGCTTACCTGCCATTTTTATTACACAATGACTGACACACAGTCTGCAGACTCTGCTACATTTTACTAGGTGGAGATAAACTTGAAATCATGAAAGCATATGTTTCAAAAGCTCTGCAGCCACAGTGGAAGTGGGAGACCCAAATTTCTAATATTTGGGCAATATCCAACAGAGTCATTCTGCAAACTGAAGCACTTGCGTTTGAAGATTGTGCAACTCTTGCATAGCGCTCGTGCCAATGTAACTTCAGTTGCTTCTTTCACATAGGTTGAACTTACGTTTTCTCCAGTGCAATGTCATTTGCCCTAGTGGAATGACACAGTTGCATACTGCCCTCGAAGTCTAGAATCTCTAAAACTGACTCATCTAAAAGAGTCTGAACCAAGTTCTTGAGTAGTTCGAGTTAGCAATAGCAGGGTGCTCTCATGACCGACGATGGCAAGAGAAGACATTTTTGCCAGTGTTATGTGTCCTACCATTAATTTCCTAATAAGGTACCCTTGTTTGGATTAGTGACCTGCCACAAACAAGGTGTGTGCTCTTGAAATCATTTTCCTACAGTTATTTCCAAACTAACATTTCATATTTGATAGGCCAAGCCATCTTGGGTTAAAATTATGGGGCAATGAGTAGCCAACAGGCTCCACGGACTCCAGAAAACCTCAGCTTTCACTCCCCCACTTTTTTTTAAGAGGAGTAATTTGTATCCACATTTGCAGAAATAACTTCTAGCATATCTTGACAAACATTTCTTAAGAGGTACTTAGGGCTGATGGACTCCCCGTCCCCAGTTTAATTTATGGAATTCAGTCTGATAGTCTGCACCGACAGCAGGAAACAAGAAAAATAAGCTTTGCTGCTGACAAGACAAAGTAAGGGAAAAGCCCACTGCAAGGAAAGCAATGAGGTTGGAAATCTGATCCCACTTCCTCTCATTTCTTTACCTCAACTCTCCCAGGGCTTGATTGTAGTTTCTGTCTTACGGCTAAACTAGGCATGTCAGGGCAACCATGTGTATTATTCATGGGACTGTCCATTTGCATAAAAAAGTGAATTGCGTGGGGGAAGCTATTCTTTATGTTAAAAGTGCACACATGAAGGGAACAACCGCCCTCCCCCGCCCCATCCTCACTGCATCAAGCAATTTTCTCTCAGTTCAGTTCCAATACCAGAAGTGAACCAGGCTGGAAAGGAAACTGCTTGAAGAATGGAGCACAGTGAAGGAGGGTCAGGGAGCTCACCTCTTCAAATCCAGTTGTTCCATTTCATGTAGATAGATAGATAGATAGATAGATAGATAGATAGATAGATAGATAGATAGATAGATAGATAGATAGCCCACCCACTTTACATATGAACAGGGCAGATCTATGAAGAAAATGCACATGGCTACCCAATCACATCCAGTTTGGTCCAAAGCTAACAGGACCGGGAAACAATAAAGGCAGATTTTGCAGCTCTATAAAGAACAACCCTCTCTCACACTAAGGTAATTGTCTTGCAGGTACAGAAAAATTTGAAGCTGTGACTGCACCCTGAATCAAACACAGCTTCTGATGAATAATTCGGTTGCTTCTGCACAATCTGGAAAATTAGAATTCACTCATTTTCTCTTTTCTTAAGAACTAGTTCATCTTAATAATAACATTCTAGCCCTCATAGTTGCACAGTAAAGTCTGAAAACATATTGACAAATTCAGCAGCTACAAGCCCTGGTTGCTTTCCTGCAGCTGCCTTGAGGTACTTGTCACCCATAATTTCCCAAGGCCCAACCCTACTCCCCTCACTCTGACAGGAACACTGGACCACAAAGTCAAAATTCTGCAATGTGGGATTCATATATCTTGCATGAAACACTACACACGAGCTGTACCCAGAAACAAGCATGCAAATAAATGGGGGCCTGTGAGGAACCTCTGTGTGTGTGTGGTGGGTGGCAGGTGGGGGGGGGGAAGGAAGTTAGGCAGAGATAAGAGGACTATTTTCACCCTTCTGGCCCCTGACCTGGGGTTCCTCACCTAACAGGGAAGGGGGCCCTGGAAAAGCTAGTGCCATGTCTCAAGGGCTCTGGGAAGGTGGTACCAGTCATTTTCAGAGTACCCTCACCCAACTGATTCCTGAAGCCAAGCAGGCAAGAGACCACTGGGAGATTGACAACTCAACTCAAGACCTCTCAGGATGGGGTGTTGAGTGCCTGAGGGGTGTGGGTGTGTGGAGTTTACTCCTTCTCCCTCTTGGACCCAAAGCCATTGTGGAGGCTTGTCTTGAACTCAGCGGATGAGTGTGGCACACCATATTCACTCTGAATCCAAGGCACTCTGGCCAATGTAATTAGTTCAGGGCTGAAGCTCAGGCTACATGTGAACGCCATCACGCCCTTCAACAGCCCCAAATCCATCACAGAGCCCTTTGCTTAGATGAAAGGAAAGAGGCAGCAGGCTGCCATCCAGCCCCTAACACATTAAGCTGTACTTCACAGAGGGCTTCTGCCTGCACACTCCTCTTTGCAGCCAGGAATTTTTGGCAGAAGAGGACAGCATACATGCACAAATCTCAGACAGCAACAGTGAAGGAGGCATCCCTCGTCTTTTCTGACAGGGATGTTGTGAGTCTTTAGCACTGGCAGAGGCCTTTTCCAACTTTGTCCTATACCCTCCACACTCCCAGTGCCTGAGCCTGTATAATCCACAGCTGTTACAAACATGGCGTATGCACAATTTGGAACCACAATTGTGTAACTGGAGAATTTACCTTTTCTGCTTTTAGAACTCTATGCTACTGAAAGCTACTGCCTAACACCAGATCATATCCTCCTCCTGAAACCTGACAGATACCTTATTCAGAGCCAGTGTCCGCTGTGTAATAGCATTCTATCCTTGCCTTGCTCAGACAGTTTGCTGGCACGTTGAAGACCTCATTCAAAGACATTCATTGTTGTAATAGCCGCACTCACCTTCTGAAACCCAGTCAAACAGCAGGCACTGGCATCTCACACTATACCCATCCCTGCCTCCAAATCTCACGTGCTGATTCACTGCAGGACTGGGTTAAAAACCCAACATGCATGCTTTGTTAGTAGACTCAAAATTCATGTGGTTATGGCTCTTGGTTAGATGGATACCTTAGTGCATGTCCATTTCTCAGCCAGCAAGCATGGATGGCGTCTCACTGGGTGCACAAACACTGGCATGCTGGATTTTACTGGCAGTGGAGTTGGTGAAGGGTGGGCAGGTGGGTGGGTAGGTGGGTAGTTCTTGGTTCAGGCACTCAGGAGATACGACTCATGCCACATACCTTGCTCAGCCAGGCCGGCAGCACTCATGGCGGCCGAAGCAGGGGCGGAGCTCTGCCTGCCAACTGATTGGACACAATCATTCAGTGGGAGGAGCCATAATAAAGCAATAAAGGCCCAACAGCAACAAGAGAGCAAGGTGCAAGTAAATTAGTTTTTAAAAGAAAGGTGGGAAGAGAGAAAGGACTGAAGAGGGGAAACACAGTATTACAAATCTATTCCCCTTTGAACATGAAGAAAAAACTACAGGAGCCAGGACAGAGGGCTGTACATCAGGAACAGTGTTCAGAAAGCTGCAGAATTTAGCTGTAAACGATGTTTATGAAGCAGGCACTCAAATACAGAGTTCTAGGTCAGAAAAGTCTAAGAAAAGGGTAGTAACACAAAATGAGGCTAGTTCACATATTTCATCATCAAAAGGCAGTTCTGTAGGCTTTGGGGAGGAAGGAACTGGAGGCACATGTCCAATCTCACTGCAGTCTATTTATACTATACCAAAAGATGAGAGAATTAAAAACATAGATGCATTAAAGTGACCAGTCAATAGGTAGGTTTGGATTTATGGGCACAACAACATCCTCAGCCACTGCGTGCCAAACATGCTCAGTTAAGAAAAATTAATTCAGTATTGGGAAAATCAACATTTTTTGAGTAGGAAGTACAAAAACATGACATGTTTTCAGCTGCAGTTCATTAAGAATATTTTTGAAAGTAGTATTTCTAATAGCTCTCTAGTAGAAAGAAGGAAATTTGTCTCCTCAACACTTAGGATTCTTGAGCAGCCCCTTACAGCTTGAAATACTTTGGGAGTGGCTAGATACTTTTTGTTCAAAGAATCCTGATACCCACTTATTTAACTTTCACATTGTCAGATAGGATATGACCCATTCATTGGAAACAACCCCCACCCCCCACCCCCGCCCCCCATGCAAACTAGAAGTGTTAAAATTGTAACTTTCTGACAACTGGTCTATAGAGAACAACGTTTATAAGTTATTAAACTGCCCAGAAGATTTCAAACAACAGGAAGGGCATGTACAATTGTACCCCACCACTCAGCAAATGGGCACAGACCAATTAAGTACTGGAGCTTCTTAGTGGTTCTGCAGAAACTGTCAACATCCACCTAAAAGCAAGACAGGAGAGTAAAACAAGCCCCTGATATCAGGGGGCAGCATTTCAAGTTGATGTGTGAGACGGAGAACAAACTGCTCAGAAGCAGGAGGGAGCTTCTGGAATGTTCCCCATCATAGGGAAGAAAAAGAAGAAAAAGCAGCGGCCACATTTTCAAAGCAATGTTGCCAACAGCTGGCAATCTGGATTTGCCAACTCAGGGTTGCTTGAGAAAGCAAGACCAAGACCCTCCAATACAAGAGCAGATAAACTGGGGACCTGCTGGGAAGGCCATTACATTCATATAATGCATTTCAAGTATCCAAGGGATTTCACATACAAAAAAGCAATCCTTACAAAAGAGGGGTGAGGGAGGCACTCTAATAGTCTCGAGTGCAAATAGCTTGGGGGTTCTCCTAGAACCATCTCTGTCACTTGAGGCCCAGGTGACCTCAGTGGCACGGAGTGCCTTCTACCAACTCCATTTGGTGGCCCAGCTACGCCCTATCTGGACAGGGATAACCTAGCTTCAGTCGTCTATGCTCTGGTAACCTCCAAATTAGATTACTGCAATGCCCTCTACGTGGGGCAGCCTTTGAAGACAGTTCGAAGCTGCAGCTTGTGCAAAATGCAGCAGCCAGATTGATAACTGGAAACAGAAGGTTCAAACATATAACACCAATTCTGGCCCACTTGCATTGGCTGCCTAATATGTTTCCAAGCCCAATTCAAGGTTCTGGTTTTAACCTATAAAGCCTTACATGGTTTGGGACCACAATACCTGACGGAACGCCTCTCCTGACATGAACCTATCCGTACACTGCTCTCAACATCTAAGGTCCTCCTCCGAGTGCCTACTCCGAGGGAAGCTCAGAGGATGGCAACAAGGGAGAGGGTCTTTTCAGTGGTGGCCCCCCAAGTATGGAATGATCTCCCCGATGAGGCTTGCCTGGCACCAACATTGTTATCTTTTCAGTGCCAGGTCAAGACCTTTCTCTTCTCCCAGGCATTTAACAGCATTTAACAATATATGCTAAGTTTGTTTGTTTTTTAATGGACCACATTTGTTGTTTAAAATGGATACTGTATACTGTTGTTTTTATATTCTTCGATGGTTTAAAATTTTGTATACTTTTTAATGTCCACTTTTTTTAACTTTTGTAAACTGCCCAGAGAGCTTCGGCTATGGGGCAGTATATAAATTTAATAAAATAAATAAATAAATAAATAAATAAAGGTCTGAGTCTAGAGAAAGTGCCTAAAGCAATCTGGTGAGTTTATGTATGAAGTGAGATCTGAAATGGAGGACTTGGTACTCACAACTCACACTCTTGGCCACTATGCTGTTCTATCACGCGTCATCAAGGCCTGCCTATTTGCAAATAATGAGACAATAGGAAGAGTTATTTGGAGAACGGGAACCAGTTTCAATCAATGAAGACTGGCCTTCTTCACAGTTCCTCCACCTCTTTCACTCCTGCCTCATGTATTCAAAAAAAGGACTATCATGTTGGTCCCTGTTCACCATTTTGCCCAGAAATTCCGAAGTGGTCATTTGTACACAGACATGAATTCAGTGAAACAGCGCCAGTTCCAGGAAGTTTCATAGGTTCATCACTTGAACGCTGCAGCACTGAGGCCTAATCCAGTTTTTATAGGAGTCCAAGGAATACTGGGGGGGGGGGCGTTAGGGGTCCATTGCTAACCCTGGGAACATCCTAAGTTCCAGACCCTGCAGCAACCCATCCACCTTGGTGGTGGGGCATGGAATGCATCTCACGTTTCCTTCCCATCTCTTTGAACGAGCCATCCTATAAACACTGCAGGCAGACATTTCATACCCACAACATCAACTTACACACAATTTTCAATGAAGGGCTAATTCATGTATTTGACCAAGAGAAAGTGGCTTACATAATCATGACAAGAGATCAATTAACATACATGTATGTGTGACCTAACTATTACATATGTGGCCCCCAATGCCCATTGACACTCTCAGGTTTTGTCAGTGGAAGACTTTGTCTGCACGATGAGCCTGACCCACCTCTTGGAGCAATGTCATGGTCTTTTAATTCTCCACCCTGCCCCACTCCAAAGCAATAGAAATAAAATGTGGAGTGCCCCAAGGTGGATGGGTTGCTGAAGTCCATACCAGGGCTCTGTGACTTACCAGGATGCTCCCAGGGCCTGCCTGAAAATAAGAAAAGTCTGGATAGACATGGAAGTCAGTACTCTTCTGGATTCTGTAGCCCTGCACCTGGGGTGGCCAGTCAGCTCCTCTACTCAATATTTCCCTGCTCCTTAACTGATCTCAGGAGTGGTCTAGTGAACCAAAATGGGGGAAGAAAGATTGTGTTCAAAATATTACCCCCCTTTTTTTTTGGAATTAAAGGTTGAGCAAAATATTAGCCTATTTAAAGTGAGGGCAGGAAGCATTGCTCTCAGTCTGAAATTCCAACTAGCTGCATGTTAACGTGGTATCTTTGCAATTCCTGTTATTTCTGTTGGCTGGCATCACCTCTTTGTAAATGGTGTCAAGGCTTCAGGTCAGGAAAAATGCAGGGGTGTGTGTGCGCGCACACACACACACACACACACACAGAGAGCAAACAAGTATATTTTCTGAAAGTTTTCTCCACCCCAAATTCTTCTTTTTCACTGAAAATTGTCAGGAATGAACATTCGACATAGCAGTACTTTGAACCTAAGTGTGCTCCCAAGGATATGATCAGCAGTGAGGCACAGGCAATCATGCCTCCCTGAATGTACTTATATGCAACATGAATTTGCAAACATAATGGTCACATTCACACTTCACATTTTAAAAGTACTCTAAAAATAATTTTCAGCTTGGCCCATCACAAATCTCATGTTCGAAGCATACCTCAACCTGCACATAAAAGAAAGGCAAAACAATCTGATGGAACTGAAGGTACTTTGAGACAATATTGTTAATTAGGGTCAAGAGCTGTATCATGGCACTAATTCTTTATTTTAAGGCCCTAAACACGTTATTCCCTGCCTCCCAGAGGGCTTAGCCTCCGAGCTCTAAGTAGTAACCTAATTCAGCAACAATTAACATCTTTGGAAACAAGACTTTAGGCAGTAACTCTATCCCAAACTGAGTGTTCTTCATCAGAGCTACTCAAATTAATTAAGTTTCCACCATTCTTCTTGTCTTGCATAATTATTTCACTTCTGCTAGTCCTGAGGAAGGACTTCTGGAGGATGATGAAATTTTGCCTTGCGACCACTATAGATCTAAGATGCCAGAGGTGTTGCTGAATAGGAGTTCAACAAATATTGCCGACACAATTTCCAAGCATGTATTCACAATCCTAACAGATGGGAACTTAGATGGGGCGGGGGAGCCCAAAAGGGGAAAAAAGCAGGATTTTTAGAAAGCTGGATTTTGCAACAAATGTAACTTCCTTTGGCTTTTCTGCTCTTCTGCAGAATTGTGGCTTAGGCATAGCCGTGGCATGAGGGGATAGGTATGAAGATGCTTCTGTAAATTCTGCCTGATTAACTTTATGGGTGTAGAAATGTCAGTTTTTCATTGAGAAATATCACACACATTTATGGTATCTGATAGCTAGAGTATTTGAGCACTTAAGATAAGCATTAAGATAAGTCAGCAAGAAATAAAATGCTGCACTTAATATCTTCTTTGGCCCACTGAATGAAGTCACAGAATCATGTATTTGTGACCTTTCCATGTAATGAAGGTAAGATGAGATATATCAAAAGCAGTCGTCGTTTTGAAAGTCAGAGCCCAAGAGACAGTGACTGGAGACAGGGAAAGTGTAAACAAAACAAAACAAAAAGCAGCTAAGTGTACATTGATTCTCTGAGGCTGGGAATTCTGCTACATGCTTAAAGTAGGACTCCCCCCCCCCAAAAAAAAACGCTTCTCCTTTGTATCATAGTTTGGAGAGCTTGAATGAGTCCATATACATGGATCTGAGTCAAAAGCCCAATAGAAACTTGTCCATTTCTCCGCTGATGTCTCAGTAGTAGCAGCATCTCCAACCTGCAGGTACTCAAGCATGTGGTGGCTGGGTCTCAAGGACTACAGCCTACATGGCAATAAAGTTAGTGGCGATACCCATCCAAAGACCCAGGGATGTTCACAAGGAGTTTGCACCTTGTGCTTGTACCTGTCAGAGAGCACAAAGCTCCACTATTCACTCACCTCTGCTTACCTCTTAAACACACACAAATCAAGGACATATGGGAAGCCTTGTATTGAAAGTAAGGGATTTGATTAAGATCTGTTGAAGAACATTTTGCCAACAGAGCAGTAGAAATTCACATCACTAGTGTCAGAGCAGAAGCATGCAATAAGAAGGGGGCAGGAGGCCTTGAAAGGCACATTGCAACAAGTGCAGTGGGGCAGCTTAAAAACTAACTGGTTTACTAGCACAGACTTCTATAGTCAATAAAATTATGAACAGGACTGAAGATGGAGAGTATATATGCTCGAGGTACAGTGGAAGGGGGAAAAATAGCAAAATGATAGGAATTAAATTCTATCACTACTCCCCCCCCCCACCCCCCCACACTTTTAAGAGCCTGGACAATTATAACAACCATTGGCAGGAGAAAAGCTGCTGTCACAGTGAACCAATTAAGTGCTATCACAATTGGGGCATCGTGCTTCTGCAGACTAATCAAGCTAGTCTCCTCTGAAAGGCACTCGGGAGACCACGGATGGGCTGCATTGCTGGAAAGTCCAGTATGCTATACAGAACAACCCTGGAAAGTTGAAGACTATTTTTAGCCATGGGGCTGCACTGGCAATGCTATCTCAGCATTCAGTCGAAATATGCCTTTCTCCTCCAAAGCAGAGCTTTCAAAAATGTATTTCAAGTTTGAAACAGAAGCCCGCTATTTACAAAGCTATTTTGTTAAATCTGCTTGCAAAGTTATTAGGAAACTTCTCCTTCAGTCCTTGAATAGTTTTGTACTTTGAAGTTGTTGTTGGGTGTTTTTTTAAAAAGAAAACAAATAGCCCTAAGCAAGAACATTCTTGCAATGTTCCCAAAACTTTTTATTTTAGTTAACCATATGTTCACCATAGGTCACAAGTCTGTTTCTTTGTTTAAGCTTTTTATGCCCCCATTTATTTTTGTTCTGGCCTCCCAGACCTTTTATCTTTCATGAATTTATGTTAACCATAATGGTTGGTAATTTTTGTACCATGACACAGACGATCACTGAAGAACCAAGTAATTTCACTGAGTAAATTTTAGGTGCTAGTTAATCCACAGGGTGCATGATCTTGAGACAAAGGCCAATCTGCAAAGATAAAGACGCCACGCAAGGATACATTGAGCACAGACGTTATGTAGTTTGGTTTAGATCCTGCAGCCTTGTGGCCATCTACCAGGGTCAGGTAAAGAACTAGCTCTGGGGGGTTCTGGGATGGTTGTGGGAGACCAGTGAAGCAGATGGAGAGAAAAACACATAAAATATTAAAACGAAGAGATCCATTGCCCCTTCAGTAGTATCTTGATGCATTGAGAAATGCATGTAGTCAACTGGGAATCTCTCTGCCCAATACATTTGATGAAACTACAAAACGAAGTACCAAAGAAGCAGTACAATTCTGAGATAACTACCCAGCGGTTGGTTGAAGAATACCAATAGAGAGAGTCTTTCCTTTATGAACACTAGGGGGTGCTAGCCATCTCGTACCAGAGGAAAAAATATTAATTGTTATGAATCCCCATAGAAGGCTCAGGGAAGCATCATCTCGCTTGTTAGGAAACCAACAAAACAACTTGGGACTAATAGGGATATCCAGTTTGTTTCTGTACCTATTTCATTTTCTTTAAAATCCTAACAGTCTGGGGCCAGGATACTCGAAGGATTGCCTTCTCTGACATGACCCTCCCCGCCTATTTACGAAGACCTTCCTCGGAGGCCCCAGATGTTCCTGCCGTCAGAAATGAACGGCAGGCAAGGTGGTCTTGTTTTAGAAGGTATCCGAGGCTCTCTGATTAGGTTATGCTTCAACTGCTAATTATATTTATGCTGTGAGTTTGCTTTTCCCGTTAGTTTTAGCTCTGGCGGTTTGTTGTTGCAATTATTCTGTTTATACATTACTACATTTTCAAATTGTATTTAATTCCTATTAAGCCACTTTGGGGGATTCCTTGAATCCAAAGACAGGTTACATATATTTTAATAAGTAAATATATTAAAATAACAACATTGCACAGAATTGGATGCAAAAAAGAAGAGGACTGTTAAATATGGGTGTCTCTGAAATTTAAGGATTTGTGGATTAAAAGTGAACCAATAGCAAAGGAATCCAAAAGAATACATTTTGGATAAACCAATAATTTTGCTAACCAATTTTAAATGCCTTTTAAATCACCACAGAACTTAGGCACGACAGAGAGTGTGAGATTCATAGGTCGGCAAGACCTTCATTCTCGAATGGAAAGGGGATGTCTAGTTTACGGTGAAGAAAGGTCTTCTTGATCCAAATGGGCTGCCCCAGATGGTGGCCGTCCTTCAACAGGATAGTTCAGCTGTGGGTGCAAACTGAACAGAACATTTTCTACAGAAAAAAGCCTCTGGGAATGGTCAGATGCTGACATGGCCCAGGATTCAGCCCCCTGTTTTCAGAAGAAGGATCTGATGACATGAAGGATGGGGAAGACCAGATGCTGGAACCATCCCTGGGGAAAGTCTCAGAAGTCACTGCCTCCCCGCAGGTTCCCACAGGAAAGCACCCCCGCCCCACCCCCAAGAGTCAGCGATGTCTTCAGCTGACGAGTTGCAGTCCTGTCCGCTTCCTCCAGCTCCAAGGAATTCTCCTCAGAACCACTGGCAGTGCAGGAGGGCATCCCTTCACTATGGCACCACATCCAGGGGCACTTGGAGGGTCCTCAGCTTCACTGGAGCCAGTGCCTGTGAATGGGATGCTCCCTTGGTGTCCCGTGCAAAATGTGGCAGCGACTCTATTGAAGAAGGAAGTGTGTCTTTCCCAGGCCATTCAGCAGATGCCATAAAGACCCTGCACTGGTTCAGAACGCAGAGTAATGCCTCTGGGAATGGTCAGATGCTGTCATGGCCCAGGACTCAGCCCCCTCCTCCTTGGGTACCTGTGAGTAATACCTCCTCCTGGGGTACTTGCTTTGAAAAGTGTTCTCTTTAACAAGGCACACAAGAATCTTGATGATAGCAGCTCTAGGACATTCTCCACCCTGGGGGTGGGGGTGAGGTGATGGCTCCTTGGGCCCCTTCAATGTCTATCACACAGATGTTGGGAAGCTCAGGCAGTTCTTTTAGGAGGCCCATGATAAATGCTTTGGGGGTTCCTTTGCTCAGTCCCATTCAGCAAAGATGATTCCCATTTAAATCTGCCAGCTTGGTATGTAGATCATCATTGTCAGCCTGAAACCTGGCAAGCCTGGTTGCCTTTCCCTTTCCCTTGCCGTTCATGGTTGAAAAAGGTTATTCCAGGTGCTCAGGAGATTGCTAACCTGGCCCACAGAGGTTTGCAATGTACCTATCGCTGCTTTAATAGCTGGCTGTCCTTAGACATAGCCTTTCAACAGTGGCAAGACTCAGGCCACAGGTACAGAACAATATTACTAGGCAACACATTTGAATCTGCCGTATTTGTTTTATTTGTATTATTTTTGTATCTCTATTAACTTCTGCATTGCTGCTCGGTTTTATCCTGGTTGTGTTTTTCTCTTGCATTTTATACTATGCTTTTCTACTGTTTATTTTATATTTTGAATGGTTTTTATGGTTTCAATTTTTGTAAACTGCCCAGAATGCTTCAGCTATTGGGCGGTGCAATAAAGAAAGAAAAAAAGAAAGAAATGTCTTCATCTGTTATTAAAAGTCGTGGGAGTCACCTCCAGAGGCCAGCTTTTGCCAGAGCATTAAGTGGACTAGCAGGACTTACAGGGTCTTGCTTGAACAGTGACAGTAACTCAGAACTTTTAAATGAACTTCTTTGGGGTAGGGTCGTGGGGGGAGAGGCTGTCCTGTGCCATGTCATTGAGAAGATGACACAGGCCGCTTTGCGCACCAACAGAAGAGCAATTGACACATTTTAAAAAGGAATCCTTACTTATAACATGGGGTGCTTCCAGATAAGGCCTGTATCACGCAGTCACCTTGCCTTATTCACAGAATTTTATTGGAGAATTTTACAAAACTGACACGTTTAAGCCTTCCATGCTTTCCCCCTGCTTCTTCCATCTTTTTCCTTTTGAGAAAATCTGTTAAGCAGGAAAAGGTGGAACAACTGCAAAATGTCTTTTGATTGGTAGTGCTAGGAGCCTTCCACAGAAGCAAAGGACAAAATGATAGGAGTAGAAATGTGGCTAGTTGAGACATTGGAAATCCATGATCAGATTGAGTCTCCTGTCTTTTAATTTCCTTTAAAATTATCTGCTGGGCCCTCTGAATTGGATTAGGCCTGTTGGACTAATTGAGGGGATATAAATCTATGTCCTTGTGCCATTTCCCCCAATCTAAATCATTTCCCCGAAGTTGCTATTTGCTTCATATATTTTTCCTAACAGGGTAAATTGCAGTGGGTGGGGGGTACGGGACAATTTCGACTGGGAAAATGGCCTGGGAGTCAACTGCCCTCCGCCCCATCCCACAGTTGAGTCGCAATAAAATTTTGCCCATCCCCACACTATGTTTAAAGTGATGAGATATTATATCATATAGTTTGGCCCTAAGCATAATTTCAAATCTCAGCAAAATTTGTAGATTAACTTTTGGGCCAAACTACATATTATATAAACACATTTAAAAAGTGTAGTTAATGCATCCACTTATTTTGAAGAAAACAGCTGCAGGCCTCCAATCTGGTTTCCCACTGAAAGTTGCTCCTGAAGGGGTTTACTGCAAACAACAGCTTTAGGGATAAATAGCAGTCTCTGTGGCTTTTCGGAAATCAATCAGCACAGCAATGAACTTTACATTTCTACGCTTAAGTATTGCAAACATTGGATGTTGTAGCTTAAAAAGTGTTTCCCTACCACTGGAAGCTCAATTCCCAAATGCAGGCAGTTTGCATCATACTAGCTAATACTCTTAATTGGCAAGTTCACCATCTGAGGTTAGTGGAGGTTAGTTTCATGCATGATCAAATGCATGAAACACCCTCTTGGTTCAGGTAATTTCTTCTGTGGACAGAGCAGGGGAGCAAGAACGCAGGCCCAAGAAGAAAGGTCAGAAAAGTATTGCCCAAACCTATTCCTAAACTTCCTGATTTTTAACCCATTAAGCCAGCAGAGGAGACCTTTGCAAGATTCCTGTTTCAGCTGGATTTCAAGCAAAGTATCTCTTGGTTCAGGTGCTGCCTTCTATATCTGGAGCAGGGAAGGAAGGCTGGAAACCCCAGAAGCATTCCTAATCACACTGAATATAGATGTAAGATCAGAAAAAGCATTGTCCAAAAGAAACTCACGTGGCCTGCATAGGGTCTTCCCACTGCATACACATTTCTAGCGTTTAAGAGCTAAGAGCATTTACAGAAGACCTCATTGCCATAATTATCCTCCCACTCAGAAACTGAAAAAGATATGAAATCTCTCTCTCTCTCTCTCTCTCTCTCTCTCTCTCTCTCTCTCGGAATAAACATGGAAAGAAATACATCTCTGTGCAGCTAATTATTTATACAGGCCCACTAACAGGAAACAAACATACTAACAATAATAATATTCTCAGAATCATATGCTTTCTAAAGGCACAATTTAATCAACTAGCGCACATGAAAAACATGTGGTCAGATTCCATTTTTCCTTTTCAAATGAGCCATATTTATCACTGGCACAGAAATAAAATTACCAAGTTTATTTATGGCCCAGTTGCAGATTTTCTAGGCAGTCTAAGAAAGCTCAAGATAGCAACAATAACACTTCCAGGCTCATGAAGATACTCTTCACATGAGAAAGGGCATATTGGGGTAAAAATGCCCAAGTGTGATGATAACAAAATGGACTCAAGTACCTTTGAGAAAAGGAAATTTCTCTTACTTGCAACTCCCCATTCTCTAAGGCAACAAAGGGATCTTGTCACATCTGGGGCAGCACTTCTCCTCTTGGCTACAGGCAGGGTCAAGCTGCTGGGATACCAAGAGGAGGGCCTGCCGCCTTCCCAGGCTGTTACTTGCTTGCCACACAGAGCCACAGTGATAATTGCCTCCTCCAAAATTTTCCCCACTGTGACAGCAAGACACCTTTATTTTAATAAAAGCCACAGAGCTAGCCCAGCTACAGACTGTGAACGGGCAAGCTGCTTTGGAAATTTCAGAAAGAACAAGCAGCCGCCTGGATGCCTTAGGACTTAGTACTGGGATTTGGGGGACCTGACCACTCCATGTCTTCCAGTATTGAATCTGTTCTTGCATGGGATTCTGCTCCCACTTCTGAGCTGAAGGAAACAAGCCTGCCACGGGAGTGTATAAAGAACTGTGTCTCTAATGAGAAACTGAAGGTTGCTGAGTGTTCCATCATAAGAGAGACGTGCAAGGAAGGGTCTTCTGACGGATGGCCCAATTTTCATGCATATCAGGACTGTATCTTTCTAACCTTGTTACATGTACAGTGACTACAGAAAATCTCCCAAATGGTTACTTGTGGGTTCTTCTTTAGCCAACAAGTGTGACCTCTCTGATTCATTCTCTGCCATTTTTACACATACATTCGGGCCTGCATAGGGATGGGAGAAGGGAATACTTACCTGAAAAATTCCGAGACACCAACATGGTTGTGAGGATTGCACCCTAAAAACACACACAGAGAGAAATTAATAGTGCAGCCCAGGGTGCACCAAGTCTGGGGGTGGGGGGGCAATCTGCATCATGCTAGTGGAGGTGCATGTTCACTGTGGCCTGTAATGCATTTCAATGCATATTTGCCACCAAATGAGTCTCCTTCCCACTGCATGAAAGCAATTTCCCTCCTCTACTTTTCTTGTCATGTGCAAGTAGGAATTGCACAATGCACCATCTAGAGCAAACCTTCACCTCATCTCAATTACAGTGGAAGTCAAGAGACCTTCAGGAAAAGGCCCTGACATCAGGCATTCATGGATCTGGCATGAACCCAGATGTCTGTGCCGATATACAATAACCCAAACATGCATCACCACCATCGTCTATAATCCCAAACGGTGGAAGTACAAGACCATGCTCTCTTCAAACCTACCTTCAGCTTTCTTCTGGCATTGAACTTCCTTAAGCATTCCACAGTCTCCTGCCTGTGCATCATGGAAGCCACAGTAGATCGTTGCTGGGGAAAACAGGGAGCATTGTTAGCGCTCTCTGTCTCTGTCTCATCCTTTCCAATATGGATGGAGTCAGGGAAGGGGGATACTTACACAGACCCATGGGTGCTTAAGAGCCTGATCAGCTGTGATACGTTTTGCAGGATTTATTGTCAGCATCTGGTTGATTAAGTTCTTTGCTTCTGGCGTCACAGTGTCCCACTCTGGAGAAGGGAACTAGAAGCAGGAGAGGGAGAGAGAAGAGAGGCCTCTGGAATGTGCTTAATTTTCCCCTATGCCCTTGCTCCACACTGAGCCATTGTAACATTCCACCTTTTAAGCCAGCAGCTTTGGCACACAAATGAACAGGGAGCCTTTTAGAGGCAACTCAAAGTAGGCATACAGGGGCAATCCATGATGCAGCTTTGGGGATGGTTGCAAACTGTCCATGGAGTGCAAAAGGGTTATAGTGGAGCAATATTTTGGATTTGAGTAGCAGTTAACTGGCAAGAATATAGGTTGGTCCTCTGCCTGGAATTCAGCTCAGCTAACATGAGAAGAGGTAAGCAAGTCTCTTGGACCCAATCCCCACTCTTCCTACATGTTAAATGGTTTGCATTGTTGCAAATGCATTAGAAAAAGCGGAGAAGTACAAAAGAACAGTCTGTGTGCACTGAACTTGGAATCGTCTACGGGCTCATCTACACCAAGCAGGATATTCCACTACGAAAGGGGTATCTGTACGCCGCACTGAGATCTTAATGCTATAGGGCAGGATACAAACGTTTTAAATAAATAAATACATAAAAGGCAGGAGCACACTACTGCTTTATAGTGGTACTGAAGTGCACTGACAACTGTTGGGGCCCATGGCACATCTACACCAAACAGGATATATCACTATGAAAGTGGTCTGAAAGTGGTCTATGGGATGTGTCAATGGGCCCCAACAGCTGTCAATGCACTCCAATACCACTATAAAGCAGTAGCGTGCCTCCTGCCTTTTATATACTGCTTTCATACCATTTTTGTAGTGGAATATCCTGCTTGGTGTAGATGAGCCCTACATTAACTATCAGTTTGCCATACGCGTGTGCAGCACATTTCATTTGGGTGTGCACCCAGGGATTTTTTTTTTAAAAAAAGGCAAACATTTATTGAATACTCAATCATAAAAGACGTTATTTTCATTCACTTAGTTTTTTAACACTGTGGCCCCTGATGCCCTGACCGTGGGAGGGCTGTTGCAATTGGCGGGGTCGGGTGGGGGATAAGGAGACACCCCTCAAGCCCCAGCATTGGTCGGGTGTTGTGGTGACACTGGCTGGAGGAGGGGCTTACAAGGTGGCATTAGCCTTCAGGGGCCCTTTTCCTGGCCTCTTTGAAGTGCGGCTCCCAGCAGAGCGATTCCTTTTCACTCCTGCTGCCAGGAGCAATGGTGCTGTCTTGGAGGCAGCGTTACTTTCACGCCGCAGCAGAGCAGCCATGGGGCAGCCTCTGGATCCCTACTCAAGGGCCCCCTCAATTTGGTGCTTATTGGTTGAGACATTAGGGTGTGCCTGGGCACCCCTTGCATACGCCTATGCAGTTTACTCTGGGAAAGGGAAAGGTCTTTCCCATCAAACTCCAACCTGCTCTTTTTTAATTGGAGAAGTTGGATATTGATCCTGGTACCTTTTGCATGGAAAGCATGTGCTCTACTACTGAACTAGTTCTCAGCCATGGAAATAGCAGGAACAGAGTTGAAATGCAGGAGATGAAAGTGGTCAGACCACTGACTTGTTTACTTATTTCCTTTTTCAAATGGCTTATCCCAACATCTTTTCTAGAAAAGCCAAAGTAGTAATCAGCAACCCCTCTAAGGTCAGCAATAATTTATCCCTCTGCAATTTCTTCAAGGATCAGGTGCACTCATGCAATACATCTGTGACCTCTGGCAGATGAGGAGAAGAGCAGGATCAACATAAGGCCTCACTGCCTAGCTTGTGGTGTGAAGCACTGAAGTGAGAAAAGCTACTGTGCAGGACTACCAGCAGTATCCCAGATACAGTGGTTCTTGGTTTGGCATAATGTGGGTTTCTAATGTGCAGTGCTATGAAATGTACTCCACTGCTACATTATAAGCTAAAAATGTGAGCCTGTGAAAATAAGCCTCACTGCTGAGCAGGCTGCAGTAGAGTTCCATTAGCTCCATAGGGGGAAAGCAGCTCCACACAATAAATTAAGGTGGTGACCCCAGAGGGGTTGACAATTCAGCATTGTTTGATAAGGCAACAGAACCCCCTCTGAAAACGGAAAGTCTGTTAATTAGGATTGCCCATGAAAGAGCAGCTCAGGCTCAATTGCACTGACCTGACACCATCCCATCTCACGACCTTATCACTTTTACCCCATACCACAGCACCTACGGAACAGCAGGATAGCAACACATCTAATATTTCATTCCACAGTATATATGAGCCACAGTTCATTTGCACAGAACCATTTTCGGCCAACTAAATGGAAGGAACCTTATACAAAGAATTCTCTTACATCATAGGCTCCTGCTTTGATCTGCTGATACAGTTTGTGCTGATCTTCATCCCAAAATGGGGGATACCCCACTAGTAATATGTACAGAATGACTCCTGTGGGGGAAGAGAAGAATGGCAGTTACACCAGCTAGACCCATAAACCCTGCTGTCCATTGTCACATAACTTATAGAATCTGTCACTCCCACCTTCTGCGGAAGGACCCAGGTTCCCCCCAGCCCCCATCATGCTAGATACCTTCAAAATACAGTAATTCATTTGGAATACCAAGAGTTCAGTTCTAAAACTAGTGCATAGGATATCAGAGGTATCTAGTAGGGTATCACGGCCTTCCTCAGTGATACCCTACTAGTCTAATTATTACCAAATAATTGGGGGCTCTAAGTCTCAATGAGAAAATACTAGAAAAGGGAGCCATAGCCCTTGTGTGATAGTTTCCTCTATGCTTAGTCAATTTTAACACAGCATGAACAATTGATTTCCTGTGTCTTCAAGTTCACTTGTTGTGAATATATTTCAAAAATGAATCCAGCAACATTGTTTCATTTGCTTCCTGCATTACTAGAAAATGTATGAACTTACAGAATTCATGGAGGCTAGGTCTAATTTTAAGCAACTCCCTCAAATCCCCTTCAACAACCTTTATTACTGCTAGGTGGCCTTACCACATGCCCATATATCCACTGGCTTTCCGTAAGGATCTTTTCTTAAGACCTCTGGGGACAAGTAGCCTGGAGTACCAGCAAACCCTGCAAAAGCACAATCATACAGACATCTCAAAATAAAGCTGCCATTCTCACACAAAGTTGGCACAAGATTCAGAATTTTGTAAAACCCTTGTCACTTCAACTGCTTAAGTAACAAGGGTGGTCAGATAAAGAGAGGAAGTGTTAGTGGCACTAGGTTATCAATAACAAATTAAAGGAGATAACATCCTGTTAGATCCAAGGCCAGGAATGCTTGTGCCATATTATATTCTAGTATCATGTTCAGTGTGTCCAAACAGGACTTTCAGCTGGACATGTCAGATGAATGCAATTCCAGATACACATAGAGACGGTCTGAAAGCAGAGGCAATAAATAAGATCCCCAATCAGGTAAGCAGGAGAGGAAGGAGTCAAATAACACACCAAGATGTGTTTTGTGTGCAAATCTTTAGTTTGCAGTTGGGAGTCTCATCCTCTGGAAGAATGGTCCAGGAAGAGCACAAAATCTGGAATTAGAAGTTGTGACAGTTGTGCAGCTGTCACTGAAGGCAGGAGTCCTACAGTTTATTCTCCCCACTCCCCAAGGTAGGTAGGTAGGTATTCATTTACAATATCATTATACCACTAAGTACAACAAAATCCCTAAGTATGCAATAGAACATCAGTGCACCCAATTTCCCCATAGGAGGTCTCCTAGGCTTTATGGGGGAGAAAGGAGACAACACTGGGCCAGGGAGAGCCCCTGTTCTGCAGCAAGGTAAAACAACCTGCTTTGTTGGGGGGGGGGCTGCTGAAAGCAGGACCGGGGGAGGGGGGGTCTGAATGATGAAGGGAGACTGCCAAGGGTTCGTCCTAGGAAGAGGGAGGGGCACCATTTGGGCTTCACTTTAGGCAGCACAATAACTTGGGTGTTTTGGCTGGCAGCCACACTACTCTTAACTAGTGTGGTTTGTTGTTTCTGGGGGAAATGTGCATTTTTGGCCAACAGCTGCATATTGCAGGTGCATGCTGTATGAATATGGACATTTTCAAATCACCTGGGAGATACTGTCATACAGATGACAGAAGGCTGTGCAATGCTAAATGGGTCGTACGATTTTGGCCATTGCTTGAATTTTGAAAGACCTCACTCTCACAAAATCTGACAGTTTTCAATAAGTCAGGGTGGGAAGGGACATCTGCAGAACTAAATAAGACCTTGAGAGAAGCATATTCTGAAATACTCACCAAACCATGCCTGTTGTTCCCCCTGTACTTCAATTGCAAGTCCGAAATCAGCCAGTTTGACAGCAGCACCCTTGCATTTACTTGCAAGTAGCAAGTTTTCAGGCTGAAGCGGGGTGGGGGAAGAGAGAGAGAGAGAGAGAGAGAAGAAAAACCTCTCATTAATATTCTGCCCCTGCAGCCTTTTGGTCTCTAGCTATTCATACCCCCAAATTTTGTCTCCAGCTTCAGAGCTGTTCTTTAACTCTAAGGTTCCTAATTGCATCTATGTGAAGGTCTGATTGGGGGCCTTTTGATAGGAAGGGACAAACACCTGCCCACGCAGAAGATGCAGCCAGTCCACACAGAATCTGCTGCCTTGGCAACCGTTTGCAATGCAGTCTGTGAGCCCATCCCTGCAATATCCTAAATGGACAGGAGGTGGCAGTGACGGTGCGCCTCCTTCAGATCTGCTTGTGATATGTTCTCGGGGAGCCGTAATACTGCAGCAGACCTAGCAAGCTGCAGTGATACATCGTATGAGGCTCCCAAGGCACTGGACAAGCAAACAAGAGGATAATATGCTGGAACATGGGCATGCTCATTCATTTATTTGTACAGAGCTCCGTGGCAAGGAATCGAAATTATGCAACAAGGAAAGCTGAAAGTCCACCTCATGCCAATTAGCATGACTTTACATAATGTATTATGTTTCTCTAGCCATGTTCAGGGGCAGAAAGCTCTGCAAGGCACTGATGCCCGGTCCTTCTCCTGGGAAAGCCTGTTCAGGTCTCACCGGACAGTGCTCAAACCTATTTTGGGAGTATTAAGGGCTAGAAACTCACTTCTCATAAAATGATTCTCACTGTATTCTCTGCCCAATTTAGGGAGAATCATGGGATACACACCATCCTGCTACAGAGTGCTGAACAGTGAGATCCAGATGGAGAGTTACATAGTCAAGGCAGAAGTATCTGCTAATTCAATGCTAGCTCTGCTGGAAATGTTCATCCGCAAAGAATTATTACTAGGATGCCACCATTCCTACGTTGCTGGGGTTAACCACTGCCCCCACACTCCTGTGCTTCCTTGTTCAGCACACGGCAATGTTCTCTTCTGTCCCTCTCACGGTACAAACTAAAACAAGCATAATGCTTATATTGGAGAAGTCAGAAGCAGAGGGCTCAGAAATCTACTAAAGCAAGCATTGCCCCAGGGCACGCATCACTTCATTTCTGTAACAGCATGGAACTCTGTAGCTTAACATGCAAACCCTGACTAAGCAGCCGACAAGATTCAACTAGGAAGAGGGCTCCACATCCCACCCGGGTCCTCCTATAGACAGACAGCTTGGCAATATCGTTTAGTCTTCTTTAAACTAGGCAATCACCTACCCAGCTCTGCTACATAATTAAACATCACTTTCCATGTTACCTTTTTGGTTGGTGAGGGAGTTCCACAGACTTAGGAAAAAGAATCTTCCTTTGGGCCAGGCTCTGGGCATCCAGCAACAATGTTGTTTTTGCATAGCTTCTGACACTCATGGTGAACTCAGCTTTTGCTCCAGGCTACTGATAGGTTTCCAGAAAATGGGCCAGATGCATGCCCAAAAACCAATTATGTTGTGTTCCAGGTTGGGGTTAGGCGGGGCCAGGAATACCTAAAGAACTTACAGTAGTGACTCAGGAGACTCCCACCATCCTATTATGATATAAGCATTATGACCAAGTGCCTAAAAAAATAATAATGCTACAGCATTGAAAGCACAGGCTTCAGTCTGAGCTAGTCCTAATTTTATTAGTGTAGGCCTTAGGCTACCATCTCTCAGGCCCACTTTGTATTCTGATCAGGCTAAAATGGTAAAGATTTTCCTGGTCTATTCCACTGCAAGCCAGTGTTTGCGCATAGAAGCACATGACAGAGAAAAAGCATTGACTTTTGAATGCAGAATGCTGTGGCTGAACCATGTTGTGTTCTCAACATGCTAGTTTTCTACATGCAGTGATGATTCCCCACCCCCACCCTGCAACACACACTCAGGAGCATCTGAGCCCACTATGTCCCACCTGCAGCATGAAGCAATACGGCTTTGCCACTTGATTCTGACTAATGCACAAATTGTCCCCAGTCCTGTTTCTCTTTCTGGATAGAAACTGCGGACTTCAGTTTTGCTGCAAGAGTTAAAAGGGATGGGCATAGGGCTTAACATATAATAAATATCGACGAGCCCTTACAGCAGCAGTAGCAACAATTAGAAGTTCAACTCATTGCAATGAAACATACCAGATGGGATACCTCTCCCAGGCAGTGTACATGATTCCTGCTGATACTGACAAAGATATGGATGTATAACAGGAACTGGGATAAAAATACAGCAGCTAAGGGCAATGGGTTGACCAGCACCACTTTCCCAGAAATAGAAATTACTCTACTTCCTACTTTCTTCTCTGGCAGCACCATTACATTTCACACTCCTGGCTCAAGATCACTATGTTACCGTGGGAGACACCGAGAAGCAGCAGGCCCATTAGTTTTTGTATGGAGCATTGTACTAGGGCTGAAGACATGCCATCCTGCTGACATGCCATATCACAACTCTGGCCTGTGTCTCGATTTTATTACTGCTGGTTGATGGCAAGGGTTGTGGCCTTCCTATCTTGCATAAGAACAGGGAATGCACCTCTTTTAAAATTGTATTTAAAAAATCAAACAGAATACAAATACAAAAAAGAAAGAAAGAAAAAATCCTGGTGAACCACCCAGTGAGCTTCAGCTGCACGGCGGTAGAAAAATGCAATAAATAAATAAATAAACCCAGATACCATATAATGGAACAAAATGGTTCCCTCCAATTCAAAAGAAATACTGCATATACATATGTCATACCATACTTCTTTATTGTGATCCATAGATCCATGAAAAAAAAGAATCAGACATGAAATCATACAGTTAGAGCTATTATCAACTTTAGTCTAATACACAGAGGGCTCTAATCTGGCCGCCACTGTAAAAAATTTAGCAACAGCCAAAGTTACTCTTGAGGACTTATCTTCCAACAGAAACTTAACATAAAATTTATACGTATGCAATTATGTAACAGTTTGAATGAAGTCCAGATAATATGTACTTATTCCTAATAACCCCTAATAAAGAGGATAGTATAAAGAAGGTAACAGGCTGTATGATCAACTCGTTTCCTGGCCTTGGGGTAAAGTAAGGATCACTATCTTCATACACAGCAGATAATTTCTGCAAAGGCCTGTTAAGGGTGTCCTATTGATCAATTACTAATGTAAATGTATTATGAGAAGGGCTGATGACTTCCAGGATTTTGCATGTACAAAACTATTTGGCACACGATTTACATTCCGGCCAATCTGTACTTTTTTCTTTTTCTTTTTTAGAGATCCTAGCTTTCACAGTTCTGGACATGCATTTGAAATTATGCTGCCAGTTATTTGCAAAAGGCTCTAATGGGTAAATCCAGAACTTCTGTTCCCTTCACAGCTATCTAGTTTTGCTCATGACTTATTTATTTTATTTATTTAAACATTTTTTATGCTGCCATTCAGCCAAAAAAGGCTCTCACGGAGGCTTACAAAAGTATTTCTTGACAGTCACATTCCTCTACCTAAGTTACCTGTTCATATGCTGAGGACCGGAAATGTTAATAAAATGTACCAGTGTCCATTTAGCTAGCAACAATGTAAAACAAATCCCCGTAATTAGTGAGCACAGAATTTGGGAAGGATTGCCGCAGAGTTCATAAGAGCAATTAGAATATAAGCACCATGCAAGTCACAGACCACCAGGAGTTTCCCAGCTCCTGGTCTCTAAGATCAAGACTGTTCTACCCTTAAGGGAAAAGTTTACTTGTTCCAGATAGTGTGGTGGTAGCAGTAGCATCATTATGCCCCCTTTGAAGTATTTTTATGCCATGCTGCTGCCAGGATCTCCAAGCCTCCATACGTCACTCTCTCACTTCCCACAATGACAGTAGAAAACACTCTCATTCATTTGGCTAAACTGACTCTCACTGAAGCCCTTGGCTTTCATTTAGTTAAATGAGTGACCAAACTCTGACCAAAAAAGGACAATCATCTAAGCTCAAGCTCCACACTACAGGGCAGCTTCCAAGAGAGAATATCACAGGCATGGGATGAAGCAGCCGCCACCCACAAGGATGCTCATTCCTGTTTCGATCCATTTGCACCAGCGGCTTCTGCAGGATTTACCACGGAATGTGCGCCTAGGTTGCATATGCTTAAACATTATCCTGCACTAAACTACTCCCAGAAACATTTCCTGAAATAGTTTATAGCATTGCATGAATAGTTTACCACAGGATCCGTGGAAGTGGCTTTCCTGCAGTAAGCCTGACAGCACTCCCAACACTGCCTTTCTTGGCAATTTTCAGGCTGACTTGCTGAAAGGGTGCTGCCAAAGATTTGACTGGTTTCCTCCTTCTGCACAATTGGGGGAGGGATTCCAATGTGGAGAAGCAACCCTTTGTCTGGGTGGTTGCTAATCAGGATTTAATTTGACTGAGGAGTGATTAACCCGAAGCCTAACAGAAACCTTGCGCTTTGTGAATCCTTGTGCAGTGATAATTTAAAACAGTCTTCCCCGAACTTGGACCCGGCAGATATGTTGGACTACACCTCCCATAATCCTCAAACAGCCTAGCTGCTGGGGATTATGGGAGATGTAGTCCAACACATCTGCAGGGCACCAGGTGGGGAAGGCTGACCCAAAGTGTCGAACACACAAATAGAGCTGCTTTGCTGTACCTTTTGCCCATGCTTGAGACAAATGAACTTTTCTTGGCAGAGTGGCTCCAGGGTTGACTGGAATTCAGCTGAGTGTAGAACCTTTTCATTGAATTCCAGCAATGAAGCCAGGCAGACTCATGTTCTGCACTAAGAAAAGTAGAGGCCTGTCCAATGAATGCTCACCTTTCGTTTGTTCATGTTTCTGTCCGAATTCACAGAGCATCTAATTTTACCATTCAAAGTGGTGCATATATGTGAGGAGCTGACCCCTGACCCCACCTTCCTTTCCCCTGGTCCACTGCCCGAGGCATTCTTCTCTCAGCCCAACTCACATCTGGAATCAGCTGGGGAAAGAAACAGCTTGTGCAGCCAGGAGATAAGGCAAAGGAGGGTTCAAACTCCTTGTGTACCCCCCTTTCATGATATCAACATGTCCCCTGACAAGCCTCACTTTACACATGAAGAGGGTAGGCATGAGAACCACAAATATGGTTAGCCCATCACACCTAGTTTGTCCCTATCAATCAATAGTATTTATACAGCTGAGAGTAATATTTATTTTCTCATTACAAATCTAGTAAGCATATTCATTTTAAAATGATGCTTCAACTCTCATCTTGCAATTCAAGCCCTTTGTACAGGGACTTTGAAAGTGAAACCCGTTGTCCTGTTTGATCTCTTCCAAAACTAGTTCTATTTATTTATTTATTTATTTATTTATTACATTTTTATACCACCCAATAGCCGAAGCTCTCTGGGCGGTTCACAAAAATTAAAACCATCATAAAACAACCAACAAGTTAAAAACACAAATACAAAATACAATATAAAAAACTCAACCAGTTACCTGTTATATATACCTGTTATATAGCATCATTTCCTTAATAGCTAATTAAATTCCCACAGGAAAATTTGTTATTTATCATATTTGTTCAGAGATTCTCCCCTGCAAATAGCTATTAATTAGGAAGATCTAAAATCACTCTGGCCTTGAACAAACCTAGACCTCCTGTGTCAATTCTTTAACACATGTTCACAGGGGGGTGGGAACCAGGAATTTTACACTTTTGAGAGATTTGCTGAAGGAGCATACAAATACCCAAGGCAAAAGGGAAATCTTATGACTGCTTCAAATAATTCCCTATTTCCCTGGACTTCCCATGGCTAAAGTTAGCTTGCACAAAGAGGTGTTCACTGAAGCAGACCGCTATGGGTCTCTTCTGAGAAAGGAGACCAGAACCTTTCCCTCAAGATAGAAAGCAATTTTTCTGGTTTTGTAACTAACTAGAAAATGTTTGCTGTTCATATTGGGTGTGTGCACTCTGCATTCATATGGGGTGGAAGTTTGGACCAACGATCCTGACTGGCATTCCACATGCATCAAGAACGTGCCCTCGAAAATGCCCCCCAAAT
Organism: Elgaria multicarinata webbii; assembly: GCF_023053635.1. NCBI lineage: Eukaryota > Metazoa > Chordata > Lepidosauria > Squamata > Anguidae > Elgaria > Elgaria multicarinata. The sequence continues at coordinate 1,346,333 of NC_086176.1, forward strand.
CCTCTACAGTGTGCCAGAGTTCCACAGCAGGTGATAAAGGTTTAACTGGCAGACAAATCAATGTGGATAAAGTTTCCTGCAGGTAAGAGGTTTGAAAATGTAAGTGCCATACATGTTTCAACTTTTGTCTTCTTTAGCAGCTATTTTACAACCCACAAGACTTCGATTCCTTGTCTGCAGTATATATTCAGTAGGCATAATTTATAGCTTATTCACTCATTAAGAGAGAAGTTCTCACAATGGAGGGATGTTAAATGTTGGAATCCCAAAGGATCTGTATTGGGACTGGTACTTTTTAACTCTCTCATAAATGATATTGAGTTAGGACTGAATAGTATGGTGGCCAAGTTTGCTGACAATACCAAATTATTCAGAGTAGTAAAACCAAACCAAACCAAACAAAAAAAACTCCAAAAGAATCTCTCCAAATCAGGGGAATGGGAAACAAAATAGTGAAAACAGTTTGATTTAAGCATAGCGTGATGCACAACGAGTGGACAAGCTGGGACTGAATGGCCAGGAAAGGGATCTTGAGATTGTGGTTCAATGAAAATGTTGAGCCAGTGAGCAATAGCATTGGGAAAAAGCTCATTGCCAACATTGTAACACCTTTATATAACCCTATTGTGTGTCCATAATTGGGATACAAAGTACAATTCCAGTGGCCTGCAACTTTTTAATACTGATCTACAAGGTGAATGGGAAATATATACAGAGTGCCAATGAAGGAAAGATTCGTGCACTTGCTAAAGCATTGGGTTTGCCATCAGTAGTCTCAGAATACAGGCTTGGAGTTAGGGTACAATTGTAACATCAGACTAAATATTAGCATAATGTGAACAACAGTCTTGACTAATGCATCTTGAAGGTATCTTTTGCAATGATCATTCTGATCTGAATATTTTGAGATTGTTTAAAATTCAGAAAGGGGTGGACCCATACTCTACAGAAGCAGGGGTATGAGTAAATATATATATATAATTTATTACATTTGTATAATGCCCCATAGCCGAAGCTCTCTGGGCGGATCATATAAGATGGGAAAAACCCCCACTTAAAAACAATATACAAAAATTAAAAACCACAAAAACATGCAAAATGCACATACATTTAAAACCACTATAACAACTTTCCAAACGATGAGCCAAAAAACAGACCCAGGCAAATTACAAATTGCTAAAGATGACAATGTTGGCACCAGGCGGGCCTCATCAGGGAGATTGTTCCACAGTTGGGGGGGCACCACAGAGAAGATTCTCTCTCTTGTTGCCACCCTCTGAGCTTCCCTTGGAGGATGGCAACAAGTAGTGGGCAGCTGGTGTATGGAAAAGGTGTTACAATGCAGCCAGAAGTATCAAAGAGGTTTCACCTCCGAGCACAGGAAACTTTTGCAAACATGCATTGTCCTCACATTTTGCAGCAACCACCAGGGCTGCATTTTAAAGTTTAATCTGCCAAGTCTCCAATCTTCTCAGAAAAAAAGGCCCCTCTCCAGTGACCCCTTAGACTACCACATAGTGAAGAATGGATGCAACAAACAGCTACCTGGTGAAAACTCTTTGGGTGTTAACAAGACTCAGCACGGTTCCTGGCCATAGTTTCTAGGCAAATGCTTCTGACATCAAGTGGGTGTTGGCGCTGCAGTTTTCCTTGATTCTGCTTAAAACAAATTTTCTCCTCTGCTCCCTGCAGCACTTATGGATCCAGTCTGCCTTCGCCTTTTCCCTGTGGCATGCATTCACTTATGCTGCAGCTAACACAGGTGCCTTGTTAGGGTTAACTTTACTATTATGGCCACTCTTCGCTTTGCAGCAGGACCAGGTGGAAAGATGGTAGCCCCCTTAATAGAGCTATTCAAAAGTAAATTACTCCCCCAGATTTTATATGGGGCACCTGCCTGGGCCCATGCAGACATGACCTCATTGGAGTCAACGTAGCATAAATTCCTATCCAGAGTAACTCAGTGTACCTAGATCCACCTTCAAGGCCATTGTCCAATTAGAAACAGCTTGTCATTCAGTGAGAACACTTGTCCAAAATGCAGCCATCTTCTTTTGGCTAAAGATAGTGTTCCAACTGGTCTCGCCATTGGTTTTATCAACATATGAAGATATGGGGAAAGACTCATGAGCAGACAAGATAAGAATATCTATCTCTGAGCTGGGCTTTTCGCAAACATACCTACTAGCAAGGGGGTATGATAGAGCCAGGGAGGAGATCTTTAGAAGGCTACATGATGTTGACACCCAGACAGCCACGGCCGTCATTCCAACATGATCCATAAAAGTATTATTACCTTCCCAGGGAAGGTCCCCCCGTACCTAACTTCTGTCACCTCCTATGAGCTGAGCTGGCTTATGACTCAGTGCAGACTGAACTCACTCCAGCTGACGGAGGCGAAGGCACGCTATAGGTCCCACTACCGTGTGAAAGCAGATTGCCCAGCCGGCTGTCTCAAGGCAGAGGACATGGTACACTCCCTAGCAGAGTGCCCATCGTACGCAGAGCAGAGGAAGCAATGTCTTGAGCCCTCAATTGTTGGGTTCAATTATATTTCCTCTTCAAGCATAACTCTATCACTATTGGCTGGTACAGATTATTACAGGTCATCTAGGACTGCCCAAGTTTGTCAAATGGGCTCTGGAGAAACGAAAGTCACTGGCAGCCATAAGAGACTAAACTTATAAATATAATATAATATGTCAGCAAATACTGTCCAGGATTACAAGATGTTTTAACCTGCTCTTGTTAGCCATTTTATTAACACTTTGTATTTTGGTATTACCTCTGGTAATACCAGAGGAGTATTTTATTATGACTCTGTATGTGCATGGCCAATAAGCAATAAACTGTTGTTGTTTATTATTACTAGAACAACTTTTAAAGAACCCTTCTCTCCTGAATCGACACTGCACATGAGCATGTAGCATGTTTCTGTGAGTTGTGTAACATTTGCAGGAAAGAGACAAGTAGACCAAAATTCATGCTTGTTAGAAAAACATCCCATAGCTGTATAACTACCTTGATTATATATCTATTTTCACCATCGCTAGCCTCAGAGCAAGTTTATATTTTCACTGAAAGCAAGGATTACCTTTAAGTCTCTGTGTACAATATCATGCTGATGAATATGATTGACGCTCTCCAAAATCTGGTGAATGCAGTGGCTGCAGAACAGAAAAAGCAGATGAGCGTTACTCATTATTCCCTGAATATGTAACCTACTTCTCTGTCAAGACTTCCAAGGCAGTTGAACAATATCAGCATGCATACTCCCAACCAAGGGCACTGGATTCAAGGTTCAACAATACCTAAAATACAATTAGGAAACAAGCAATTAGGAGTGAGCAATAAAGTGTCCAAGTTTGCCGACAATTCCAAATTATTTAAGGTGGTTAAAACAAACAGGGATTGTGAAGAGCTCCAAAGAGATCTCTCCAAGCTGGGAGAGTGGGCGACCAAATGGCAGATGCAGTTCAATGTAAGCAAGTGTAAAGTGATGCACATTGGAGGGGAAAAACCCCCAACTTCAAATATGACCGGATGGGTTCTGAGCTGGTGGTTATCAACCAAGAAAGAGATCTTGGGGTTGTGGTGGACAGCTCAATGAAAATGTCAACCTAGCGTGTGGCCACTGTAAAGAAGGCAAACTCCATGTTAGGTATTATGAAAAAAGGAATTGAGATAAAACGGCCATTATCATACTGTCTTTATACAAATCTATGGTGTGACCAGGCTTAGAATACTGTGTACAGTTCTGGTCACCACAGCTAAAAAAAGATACTGTAGGTAACAACAGCTGAGAAGGTTACAAAGGCTGGGTTTACGGTGTTTAGCTTGTGAAAAAGTAGGATAAGAGGAGACCTGATAGAGGTGTACAAAATGATGCATGGTGTGGAGAATGTGGATAGGGAGACATTTTTCTCCCTCTCCAATAATACTATAACCCAGGGTCATCCCATGAAGCTGACTGGCCATCAGGAGAGATAAAAGGAAGTACTTCTTTACAGAGTGCATAGTTAAACTATGGAATTCACTACCACAAGATGCGATGATGGCCACCAATTTGGGTGGCTTTAAAGGGGGTTGGATAAATTACTGGAGAAGAAGGCTATCAATGGCTACTAGTCATGATGCTATGCGCTACCTCCAATTTCAGAGGCAGTAGGCCTGTGTACAACAGTTGCTGGGGAACATAGGTGGGAGCGTGCTGTTGCACTTGTGTTCTGCTTGTGGGTCCCTGGTCAACAGCTGGATGGCTACTGTGTGAATAGAGTGCTGGACTAAATAGATGCTTTGTCTGATCTAGTATGGCTATTCTTATGTTCTTATGGGATGGAGTGCTATGCAGATGTGGTCTATGCTATTTGACAGATGGTGTACATCAAAGCACTTTTTCTGCCTTCAACTTGCTGCAAGGTGGAGCGCTTGGAAGACTGTCTCCCAGCCCCACAAAGTGTCTGCTTCAATCACTGCTTTGGTTGTCCACAGGTGCCCAGAAGAGAGCCTCAAAGGCCTCACAAAAATGTGAATGGTCCGCTCCAAGTCAATTTGCAGACCGATGTTAGCAAGGCTCCTTGCAGGCTTTAATCAAACAGCGTCCTCCCCCATCACATGGAGATTGGGAACCTGCCAGTGTGGAAAGCTTTTAGAAGCAATAAATGCAGGCACATTACGAGGATGATGTGTCTGCAGAGAAGGGTTGGGCACCTTTTAAGTACAGAGCCCACTTAGCCTGCATTTTCAGTTCCCTTGTTTCCATCTTCAAGCACCAGGCATCAAGCTTCCTGCAAGCTCAAGGAAAATCTGCTGCCTTTGGTGCTCTCTTTTTTTTGCAGTGATATCGCAGAGAGTGGAACAACATGTCATTTACACCTATCATGTCAGGACAACACTACACCCACATTGTGTGTGCGTGAGGCAACAGATTTCTGGGAGACTCTCGTCAACCCGACAGAGTTTTCCAGACACTTGGAATGAAGCAGACACAGCAGCTGGCATAGAAGCAACTCATGGCAAGTCAGGAAGTCTCTTGGATGTTAGAAGGAGTCTGCACTTTAACAGCTCCTGCACTGCACCTGGGAAGTTTATTGGCTTCAAACCATCCCTTGGCAATTTCCCTCTGAAGGAAGCCAAGACTTCCACCCTATCACAGTGCAAATCCCTTTGAAGGGCTAGTGACAGAAGTGCCTGGGGCAGTGAGAGGGGGGTGAGCATGCTGGGGGGAAAGGACACACTCTATGCTCAGACAGAATTTTATCATCACGATGAAATACAACACTGGAGGGAAAAGAATTCCTCAAAAATAATAATAGAATTAGAGCACACAGAAGAAGGTGCAGAAACCAAAATGCACAACAACAATTTCCACTAAGTATAGAGGGCAGAGGCTTGCTCGGAGAAAGCGCGTCCTTCCCCACCATCTATCCAAAGGGCCTGGCAACATAAACCACTCTGGCAGGGCTTGTGACTATCTTTTCAACCCCAGCAGAGGAGGGACGAGGGGGGGGGGGAATCTGTATAACTAGAACAGAGCCAAATCCACAGCAGGAGACTTTCTGGCCAAAAATGGGAAAAGTGCACGGAGTCCCAGGGAAGGTCAGATTGGCACAAACTCCACTCTCACTTGTTCGCTCCCTCAGTCTGCTCTGGAATGCAGCTCTACGCAGCGAGGGGACAAGCTAGCAATGACTCAAACAAGGCAGTGCTGGACCTGCTCACGCTGGAGAAGGGGAAACGAAGTGTAGCAGAAGGTCAGCTGGGGACATGACCACCCAGTGGCTTTTACGTGGATTAGACCCCAACGCCTGACCCATCTAGCATTGTTCTCTTTCCTCAACTATGGTGGCGGGACGGGAGAGGAAGTTGGTCTCAATCTCCCCTTAAACAGACCCTGTTCCCTAAGGTAGCAGGTGGGGCTGGGATAGACCGCCTCATGGCCAGAAGGCGTCACTGAAGTTCTTGCCTCTCTCTATTCTCAACTTCCTTCCAATCAAAGATACGTATTTGGTAGAACTGGGAATTTCCTTCCAAACTGCAGGTAATGAAGTCAAGAAAGGGGTGGAGTTTGTGGACTATGGCCAGGCGCTATCTCTGGAGAAGGAAAGGATGGACTGGCGCTTCCCTTTACCAACTAACCCCATTCCCTGGCTTTTATAGGGACACTCAGATCTCCTCTCACTGGCACATATTCAGCAGAATCCACCCACAGTTTTCTCCTACCACCATGAAAATTAGAAATTTCTTTTTTTAAATTATTATTTCAATGACAGCCCTGTTATTGAAGTCACCATAGCACATGGCTCAACTTGCTTACTTGATCAGTGTCCAAATTAAGTGGAACTCATTGTTCTGCTGGCACTATTACGCAACACACTTGCCCTCAAAATGTAGCCTACCTTTGATCATGATATATATTATTCCGTTGGGGCAGCTGGTACAGACAAGCCTACCTTGCAACAGAGGGTTAGACAGACTACTTCTTGTTTCCTTTGAACTGAAATTCAGTAAGGATTCGGCAGCCTGAGCAGCAATGTGGCCACATTCTTCACTCCGCTGCACTTCTCCAGAAATATTTTCTAAGCTACATATCAATAAGGCCCAGGCGAGGAGCAGGGCATGTGCAAAGTGATCTGGCAAGGCTACATGAAGCAAAAATGAGCCCTACTACAAAATCAGGCCCCCTCCCTTCGTACAACAAAGCCTAGCTGAGCATCTCATTGCCATTTAAGCATGTTGAGAGCTGTACTTCGATCTGTTTTATGTAGGCAGTTGTGAATCCTGCTGGTACAGCACCTACACTGCAGATACAGAAAAATATACCAGCTCTAGTAAATCTTCTAAAGAAATGGTGCTGCAGCAGAGGTCTGTGAAAGAGTAGCTGAAGTCCAAACCATAACACATCATAGTGCTTTTCTTCCCTCAAGGAAACAGAGGCCGGACAGAAAACTGTATGGAAATTTGAGTTTGCTCCGTGTAACAGGGTGTGGAATGGGAGTAAACATTTTACAGTCCACAGTTCCCAATTCAGTACAGGCAACCCAAATCATGAGGCATTTTACATGCATGCCCTTACCTGGCATCAGCTTCACTGTAGTATTCCCTGGCAACAATATCTTCGAAGAGCTCCCCACCAGTGACCCTGGAATCAGACATAATTCAGGAGATAAACTACCCATGCTCTAGTAGGAACCTGCCAAAATTCACAGTCCCAGCTCAAAGCAGCTGCAAGGAGAAGCTCCTTCATCAGGCTTTCCTAAATAATCTTGAAATGTTTTAACCCCCTGGTTTCAAGGATTAAGGACCCCCCCAACCTCCCCCCAGCTATTTTGATGAAAGAGAAAGCACAAAGCAAAAATGGATTCAGAGCAATTCAGAAACCACACTATAACAAATGTTTGGATATATGCAGATTAAAGGCAAGTTTAGGCCTCCTATTACTTTAGATTGTAGGCAAGAGACACAAAAATAAATAAATAAATGAACAAAAGGAAGCAATGCCCAAGACACATTAATGATAGGACAAGCATAGGGTCTGGAAAGCCACCTGAAACTTGTAGTTGGAGGGGGCAGGGGGAGCAGAATAAAATGCTTCTAAGAAGAATCATTTTTGGTTTCTGCAAGCATGGCTATGTTTGGGAACAAGGAAAATGACATTAAGATTTTTTTAGTCAAGAAAAGCAGCTTAAGGAAGTTTTGGTTTTTAAGGCTGCTGTATAAGATACGTTTCCTACCCGGTCACCTTGGGTAGAAATGGAAAATAAGTAAATAAAGATAATTTCTGGAGCCAGTTCTAGGTGCATATGCACAATTTGCATGCAACAGCACACACCAGGTGTGCAGAGCTCTGTTCAACACCTGCTGCTCTGGAAAGGCCAAATGTAGAACTGATGTAGTTCCTCTATTGTGGAAGTGCATAGTGAAAGAAGAGAATTGTAGGCAGTAAAGCTAAGGGCCCAGCCCACGCCACAACATCCTCCTCCACAAAGCACACACTGCAAACACACGCCACCTGCCCAGACTTGCCTGTCCCCCAAAGATGGATGGGATATGTTTCCTCACCATTCACAAGCAGTACTGAGCGGTGGCTTAGACTAATTACTCCTGAGTAAAGGTGGTTCTAGTACAAGGAAGTACGAGGTTAGTATCAACTGCAAGGACAAATCTGCTGTGTCTGCATTTGACAGCAGCCTGCTGTCCCAATCATTTCCACTTTTATGATCTGAACATATTCAGCATTAATACACCCTTGGCCCAAAAGGATATAGCAAACAGGCATTTTGTTGTCAATATGATGGCCTGTTGACAACTAGATGCCTTTTTAGGCCTAGTCAGAGTTGTGTGTTTGCAGCAATTCTAAACAGGCACTGGTAAAATACAGAATGTGCTATTGTATGCATAATTGAGTTTCCTGAGAATCTCAGCTTTATAAAAAGCAAGTTTCTAGCCCACACAGTTCTGAAGATTATATGACTGACTGTGAATAGGCAACAGCTGATGAAATCCCAGGAACCAGAAGAGTTGCTGAATGTGCTTTTCCAGTGCCGAAGGGGTGGGATTAAGTCCTCTACATAGATATTTGTCCCTCCTGAAAATTAGTAGAAGCAGAATTATAGAAAAGTTTCTGTGTGGATCTAAAGGGCTGGGTTCTAGCCTTGTAGAATGCGAGAGCCCTGCGCACATCTAATGAGTGTAGTTGTCTTTCCAGGTCGGAGGTCGGATCAAATATCCTTACCTATATTTGACTATTGCGAAGGCCACTCCCTTCTTTTTTCCTGTTTTAACTATAATATCTTAACCCATAGCTGTTAGATTGTAAGCCTATGCGGCAGGGTCTTGCTATTTACTGTGTAATCTGTACAGCACCATGTACATTGATGGTGCTATATAAATAATAATAATAATAATAATAATAATAATAATAATAATAATAATAGGGAAAGAAAGCTGGGAACGATATTGGCTCGTTGATGTGGAAGTCAGATGCCACCTTAGGAAGGAAGGACATTGATTCTTTGTGAAACACCAGGTAAGGAGGGTCTCCTCTTAGAGCTGAGAGTTCACTGTCTAGCTGAGGTGATGGCTACCAGAACGTGACTTTCCAAGAGAGAAATTGGAGAGTGCAGATTGTCACTGGCTCGAAGAAGTGAGCCATAAGGATTTTTAATGCCAAAGGTAAGTCCCATGAAGGTGCTTGAGTCCTGAGAGGCGGTGCAAGGTTGTTCAGGCCTCTAAGAAAGGATCTGAAAAGTGGGTGAAGAAAAATGTGTAACCATCGATGGAAGGTTGTGAGTCTGATATGGCTGCCAGATAGACTCTGATCGACAAAGGTTTAAATCCTGTGTCGAAGAGGTCCGTTAGGAATTGGAGGACATCTGTTACAGGACTGTGGTCCAGGTCGAATCTGTGGTTGGTTGCGTAGCGTCGGAAGGCTGTCCATTTAGATGCATACGAACATCTCATGGATGGTTGTTTAGACGCATCAAGTATTCTTTGGACTTTGCTAGGTATTAAGGTGGTTTTCACGTTTGGTGTACTCTCCATGCTGTGAGTTTTAGAGTTCTCAGGTCCGGATGGTGGACTCTGCCTTCGCTGTGCGATATAAGGTTGTGCTGCAAGGGGAGATGTATGTACTGTCCTTGCACTAGGCGGAGTAGTATGTTGAACCATTGTTGGCGTGGCCACTATGGTGCTATTACAATGGTATTTGTGTTTTCTCTGGTGATCTTTGCAACTACCCTTGCCAGGAGAGGAAAGGGTGGAAATAGGTAAAACAGTGTTCCTGACCAGAGGATGGAGAAAGCATCCCCGAGCGATGCTTGGTGACCTCCTCTGGAGCAGAAGTTGCGGCAGGCTGCGTTCTGCGGAGACGCGAATAGGTCTATCGTGGGTTGTCCCCATTTGTGGAATATAGACTGATGGGTGCGGATCGCTAGCTCCCATTTGTGGGATGTCTGGGAGGAGCGGCTCAGGGAGTCCGCTAGAGTATTGGAGATGCCCTGAGATGTATGTTCCTAGACATTGTCCATGTGAGAATTTGGATTGTGAGGTTGACCAGGTGCGGCCAGTGCGTGCCTCCCTGTTTGTTCAAGTGCCATAACACAGATGTATTGTTCGTGAGTATCTGGATTTGGCGGCCGGTGATGTCCGGTTCGAAAGCAATCATTGCTTTCCATACAGCTAGGAGTTCTAGTCTGTTGATGTGATATTGGGTCTCGGATGCGGACCAGAGATCTTGAGCTTGGAGGTGACCGCAATGGGCTCCCCAACCTGTGAGAGATGCATCCGTTGTTATGGTCCTCATGTGTGAGGGAAGCAGAAATGGGATGCCCCAGGTTAAGTTGAATATGTTCATCCACCAGAGTAGGGATTCCGCTGTGGTGGGTGGAAGGGAGAGACGAATCCAACAGCCGTTGGTTGCGAAGTTGAAGACCTCTGCCAGCCAGAGTTGGAGAGGTCTCGTCTTGAGTCTGGCCCATTCTACAACAGCTACGGTTGATGTCGTGTGGTCTAATAGTCTTTGGATGGCGTGTGCTGTTGTATTCCTTTTGTTGAAGATTGAGGTCACCATAGAGACAAGTTTGAAGGCTCTGTCTCAGGGAAGATATGCTCTTTCGTCTCATGCGTCGAGTTGCGCCCCAATGAATTGAATGGTCTGGCAAGGCTGTAGGTTGGACTTCTCAGTGTTGATGCAGAGACCGAGGGTATCCAAGAGTTGTAGAGTGTAGGACAAATCAGATTGGAGTTTGTTTTTCTCGGATGCGACCATCAGCCAACCGTCCAAATATATATTTCGAGGCCTTGAGTCCAGAGGAATGCACACACTGGACTTCATTTTGTGAAGACTCTGGGGGCGGAAGAGAGGCCGAATGGGAGGACTGAGAATTGGAACACATTTGAACCGATTGCGAATCAGAGGTACTTGCGGTAATTCGGATGTATTTGGATATGGAAGGAAGCATCTTGAAGATCGACAGATGCAAACCAGGTTCCTTGGCGTAGGAGGGGTAGCCTGATGGAATGGGGCCAGCCTGTTGCTGAATGTAATAGGCGCAACTGGGTGACTGTCAAAGATGATGCCTTTGTGGCGGGTCGGAGTGGCCACGGGTTGAGCGTGGTTTCGGTGGTTGGTATTGCTTTCATTGTTGCTGTTGCTGGTATCGTGGGAGACGATCAGGATATTATTTGTTGTAGTATGGGTTCTGCTGACGGAACCATCTGCATGGTCTGGTGGATGTCTGTGCCTGTGGCTGGCCTAGACCCATATTTTTTGCCGTAGAACGATCTTTTTGTACTGAATCCATTTGACCGTCTGTCTTAGAATTGAAAAGACCTTCTCTATCAAATGGGAGGTCTTCAATCCTGGTTCTGGCCTCAAGAGTCAGTCCTGCCGAGCGTAGCCATGCGTGTCGGCGCAATGCTATGGCACCGACCATAGACTTGGCATGGCAGTCGGTCTGGTGTCGAGCTGTATTAATTTGATGGCGGGAGAGTTTTACTGCCTCTGCTTGGAATACTCTAGCCAGCTGCCTTTGGTCCTCTGGTAAATAGTTGCAAAGAGATCCTATTTTGTCCCAGAGGAAAAGCTGGTATCTGGACATCATGGCCCCATAGTTTGAAACTCGGAGGCCAAGGGATGCTGTTGAGTAGAGTCTCCTCCCGAGTGCATCAAGCCTACGGCCTTCTCTGTCTACAGGGGCACTATGTTGCTTGTGTGTTTTTCCCTGTGCTGATTCCACAATTATGGAATTGGGTTGAGGGTGTGAGAAGAGGAAGGCGGTGTCTTTCTTTTGCACCCTGTACATCGATTCAAGTTGCCTCTATGCCGAGGTAGTTGTCAAAGGTGTGCTCCATGATCGCTAGATGGTCTGCAGCAATGCTGGGAGGAATGGGACCGACACCGCTAGTGTGGAGTCTGTATAGACCGCATCGTAAACCGGGTCCTTTACTTGTTCAACTTGTTGTTGTGCCTCAATACCGAGGCTCTGAGTCATTGGTCTGAGAAGACTCCAAGTTCCTCAGACGGGGATGCTCTGCCCTTTGTTGCTATAGTGTCTTCAGGAGACAGGAGCGATGGTGTAGGTGACGCAGTCGAGGATGAGTCCGACTGGTAGTCCTCCTCCAAAGGGGGGGAATGTGTTGGGTAACTTGGGTTGGAGCTGCTTGTCTGGCTGCCGGAAGTGGAGGCCGGAGAGGTCGGTCCCGAGGTGGGGATCGTAGTTCTCTGCGCGGGTTAGAGAAAGACACGCCCCTTGGTGGTACCAGCGGAGGTGGCATGGGCTGCCTCGGGCGTGGTGGAAGTGGGGAGGGCTCGTAGTAGTGGTCTCGGTAGCATGGACTTGCACGTTCTGAGTAGCCTGTACAGTAGTCATAGTAATGATGACTAGGTGGCTGGTAGTGCTCATAGAAGCGGTCCCAGTCACGGTGTGGAGACCTGGAGCATGTACTTCAATTGGAATTCAATTGTATTCCAATTGTGGTTACAGTTGTCATCCCCTATCTCTGGAGTGAGAATGCGATGGAGAGTGGCTCGGTGGACTGGCGGTGCCGGGGAGCGTCGGTGCCGAGGAGACACCACTTGGGCAGCCTGATTAGGTGGTATTGGTCAGTCTGGAGAAGGGTCTCGGGACTGAACGGTCGGAGAAGGACATTGGAGCCGAGGTGAGATCTCAATGATTTCTCCCTTTGAGGCTGTTGAGATGGGTTCGATGACCAGTGGAGGTAAGTGTGACCGCACCACTACTCGGATTGGAGAATAGAGTGGGGGGGAGGGAGGCGGAGGTGTCGTCTTTGGTGGACTATGATGTTTAGTCTTGTCCTTTTTCTTTTTGGGCTGTGGTTTGGCTGCTGGTTTTGGCTTTTTTGCCCTTTTTGTTAATTTCTTGGCTGCCATTTGCAGCCAAGAAATTACCGTAGAGCCTCCTGAGGTTGGAAGGCTTAAAGGCGGGTTTTGCGAAGTAGACACTGTAGGTTCGTCTGTGGACACCATATTGGATTGTCAGTTGGAATCGACTGCCTGGAGCGCTTTTTGGCAAAGACGAGCTTTTAACCTATCCGTTCTATTTTTCCTACCTTGCCTAGAAAAAGACATGCAGTGCCTGCAAGCTTCAACAACATGGGTTTCTCTGAGGCACAAAAGGCAAAGGGTGTGTCTGTCGGAGGGTGGCAATTTACTGCCACACTGGCTGCATTTAATAAGCGGGGCCTTGGAGGCCATGCGCCCAAAGGACGCGGCGAATGACGCTAATCCTTTTTATTTTTGTTTTCCCTTTCTCCAGGAAAGAATAAATACGAAAGGATGAAGAAGGATGAAGAAGACGAAGTTCTCAGCAAGGGTGAGTATGTAACTCAAGGTGATGCTGACATCGGTCGAAGAGGAACTGACGAATTGGGCAGGAACAACGCATATATACCACATGACGGTGGGGGAGGAGTTCCCGCCCAAAAAATTCTCAGCTATTAGAAGTCCAATCGAGGCTCCGTGCAGGCACAGAGCCCCATTAAGTGTGATGCACAGAGACCACAAAGAAGAATTAGACAAACCTGCATAATTTATACAGGCTGCAGGATACATCTTTTCTTGCATAAGGTTTTGGTAATATTGGCACAGATTTTAGTTTTGTTTGTTTAATTTAAAGAATAACACTGAGCTGGGCATATTAACTATTATAGCTCTGCTGAGAGAACTAACAGAACAGAATGGATAGAGACAGCAGAACAATTGCAAACATCTTTTATTTAGCAACTCCTTCTACAGCCCACACATTTGTGTCACTGATGAAGGATCAAAGCCAAACTGAAAACACTTACAGATCGAAGACGAGGTAGTGGAAACCTTCTTCTGAAATACTCTCATGGAGCCGCACTGCAAACAAAAAAGAGACACAGAAGCAGGAGACTGAGAAACAGAGCAAGGGAGGCAAAATTTAATCCCTTCAAATCTAAGCCAAGTTCAACGGAGGACTAGGTCAAAGCACTTCTTAGCTCCCCTCCTAAAATCAAGCCTCCAGGTTTTATTTTCTCACAATCTCATTCTTCCGACATGCATTATTGCCATAGTGAATTGCTACTCAATAATGAGTAATTAGTAAATAAACATTTGTGCAGTGCTTTAGGGCATTCAAAAGTGCTGCATTTTCATCCTCAGTAATCCAAAAGATGGTGTGGTAAGAAAGCCAACTTTATCCCTATATTGCAAATGGGCACCTGAGGCTGAGAAAAGCCACCTATAAAGTTTATGGCCAATAAATAGCGAATCAGGAACTTTCCGGAAGGATCTACACTACTGCATATAATGGTTATTATTATTATTATTATTTACATATACCGTTTTAATACAATTTTTAAAGCGTTATATCCTGCTTGGTGTAGATCCTTAGGATGCAAGAAGGTGAGGAACAGGAGACCATTGGTCAGGCTTTCCCAGGCTTCTCTCTCTTGCTCTCTCTCTCTTTAAAAGCAGCCTTGGAGGCTGGACATGATCAGACCAGGGCTGCAGCAGTTGGGGGGGGGGGGGAGGATTTCCCATTTTCCCTGCGCCGTTTGCTCAATTTATGTTACCATACCCCAAAGTTGCTATTGTACTTGTATGATGCAAACATCACTTCCTTGGGCAATTTAGATCAGGAAAATGGTGTGGAGGGGAAAGAGTTTAAATCCCTTTCTCCATTGTAACAGCCCTGATCTGGTTTGCCAATCTTCCAGCTGCTTTTAACCATGCATGTGGAGGCCCGGTACTCACTGAAGTGGTAAACCTGTGTCTGGGCTGTGCCACTTCAACATATAGGTGAGATCTCCACGTGGCTGAATAAACACATTTCCTGCACATAAAAAAATAGCACAGGGAAAAGCTCAGCTGGAATCCTTCTCTCTGATGTGCTAGTTTTCACTGTGCAGGGAATTTGTTTGTATGGAGGAGCGTTCAGCTCTGTTGAGCCCTCATCTATTTTCTGAAGTAGTCCAGCCCAGGGACAGGTTTACCACCTGAGTGAGCACTGGGTGGGCCGCTGTTAGCACACTACACCAGCAATTTGAGCACCACAGTTTCTATAGAACCTTCTGTTGATATCTAGCTGACAGATAAGTGATTTACATTTTTAGAACACCCCAGACGTTCCATGTTTGTAGCCAAACCTTCTGTTATTACATATGAGTCCAATGATCTCTGGAAACTGGATTGTGCAGTATCACTAAGAGCCGATATCTACAAAACAGCCAATATCTACAGAATCTAGCTGTTAAAATCACACTGGGGTGGGGTGGGTGGGGCTAGGTAGCTGTCAAAAAGTAAGGCATTTCTGGCCAAGAATATAGCATTAGGAAAGAGTTGCAGCTGGTAGCCAAACAGATGGATAAAGCTGCCCCTTTATAATGATGGTTGATGAGGTAGCCCAGGTACAGTAAACAAAGGTCCCGGGAGGGATTTGAAGGGAGTGGAGGCAAAGTAGTTTCATTCACAAAGCAAGAGGCTTTTGATCTAGTCCAAGCTGATGAATCAGGCCTTTTCCCAGCGACAACATGAACCAGCAGCAGAAGAGAGCTCCATATGCTGGATTCCCCAAAGGCCACGCATAAGGCACAAAGTCAAGGTGAACACAGGAACAGATGCACAGAGAATGAGCATCGCAGCACAGAGGAAGTGGAGACACAAGACTAATGCAGCAGTCAGCAAATCTCCAAGCACAGATGGGAGGAGGAAAAGAAAAACTGAAATGGAAAAGTAAAGGCATTTCTGCTGCTGCAGCAAGCCGCTGAGGTGCATAGACAGAATTTCTCTCTCGATGTCCAAGGAATTACTGATTTCTAACATCCTAAGAGCCAAACTACATGTTATCTTAATTGCATGGCTGAGGATTAGCAGTTTCTTTACTCCAGTGTAAGTGAATGCAACCCCTTTTCAGATAGGAACCACCACACACCAGGAGAGGAGGATTAACACCCCCGTTCCGGATGTTTCCTTCCAGAAATCCCCCTGCGGGTGGGGTGGGGAGACGTCTTTCTTTGGTGGGTGGGTAGGTGGGTGGTGGGTTTTGGGAAGCAAACAGCGAGATGGGGAGGACTAATCCTCCCCTCCTGATGCACATTGGTACTGATCCGAATGGGGGCAGTGTACACTTACACTAGAATAAAGAAAGTGCAAATTTTCACCTATATGGTAGGCAATTGTTGTGAGATGGAGTTTGGCTCTAAAGCAATGCTAGTGGAGGATGCTAGGAATTCCAATGTTCAGGCATAGAACACAGATGGGGTAGAAGGTGAGAGACAAACCAAGACCAACAGCAGAGTATCTGAAAAGGGAGATTTAGGATAAAGAAGGGTTGCCAGAGAGTAATGTTGAACAAGAATACCATTTGTACAATGTGCAGTGGAAGAACAATGATGACTGCAAAGGGGCAACTTCTCTCTAAGAAACAGCACTCCTAAGTTAACAGGGTGGCCTTTGGAGCTCCAGATCTTCTTGGATTGGAACAGCCTCAGTACAGATTGGCTACAGTGAACAAAAACAAAACAAAGCAAAAGCAAAAAACAAAAACAAAAACCAGCAAGAGGAATGTCAGGGCTTTGTGAGCCATAATAGAGGAAATCCTGTATCAAATCCCACCTCATCCATGAGTCCACTAGACGGGCTTAGGCAAGTCACTACCTCAGAGTGATCCCCCTCCACCTCCACACATCAAGTATAGTAGCACTGACTGATCTTGCAAGGCTGTCATAAGGTCTGCTGATAATATTTATTAAGTTCTCTTTATTGCTCTTCCTTCTGTGGCATGCAGAGTGAATGCAGCATTACCCCGGTGCATATCTGTGCTTTGGCGTGACTGTAGGTTATTTCTCCTCTTTGAGTGTTTCACTGCAGCAGACCTTCCTACCTCTTTTCAGTAAGGCAATATTAGATTAAACCTCAAGGGCCTGTTTAGGCCAGCAGCGGAAGGGCTGTTGCTAATCGACATTTACCCAGGATTAGCCAGCTCATTGTTATTTAACATTCTGGAAGATGGCTACCACTGGCAATTAAGTTGCACTTATTTCACAATATTCTTTATCATAAAAAAGGTTCTGTCACACATTATTTAAAAAATATATTTCCATTTACATGTAAAAATGTGATGGCTGAAAATACAATTATTATGGCCCTATTCAGCTGTAACTTGGGGAAAGGTAGTTAGGCTAACCATGGTGCATGGTGGTTAGCACTAATCATGCTGAGTGCTCCTGCCACACATGCACGGAACCACGGCCCTAACCATGGTTACCTTAACCACTGTCTAACCACCCTCCACTCTAACCACCCCTTTTGAGTGCATGTAGCTTCTCCTTGCACTGCTGCAGGGTTGCTGAACTAGCTGCTCTTCTACAAATGCTTGGAGAACCATGGGAAGAGGTTCCAGGGAAGTTGCAGAAGTCTTGGAGGAAGGGTGGAGTCCAATGGACACCCCCACCTCCACCCAGCTTCCCAGACTCCTGTCTGTGAACTGCTGCCACATACCCACCCCAGTTCTGCTCTCTGGGCAAGCTGCGAGCAGGGGTGCCTGACTCCTCAGTGAGCCAGCATTTCGTATAAAATTTTGGGTAGCTGTTTTCTGTACAAGGCACTTGACGCAAATGCAGGTTGTAAAGTGGCCACATGTGCAAGATTACAGGCATGAATGGCCGGGGCGGGTAAGTGGCGGGTGGTTCAGCAGCTTCGTGCAGGGTAGGCATGGGTGAGTTCTTTGTTCTAGGTGTGCTTTTCCAAGTGCATGGTATGATTGGGGAGGGTGAGCGAGGGGGCAGGCCACTGGCTGCAGCATTATGTGCTGCTCGGCAGATCTTGACCTTGGAGATCTCGTGTGATGTACTAGTGTTTTTGGCCACACTTGCTACAGAGCTCTACGTCGGCACTTCCTTAACCACTGGGGCCTGTTCAGATGACATGCTAAACCACCCTTTTGCAGCATGTGTTAGTGAACATGGTTAACCCGTAGTTATATAGCCACCATGGTTAGGAAAAATGCCATTCATGTGACATGCTAAGCCATCATAATTAGCTCAAAATGCTTAACCATCATGGCTTAGCGTGTTGTCCAAACAGGGCCAATGAGTTACCGCCTTGCATTTTTGAAGTAATTTTCAACCCTCTTCTGGAAAATGTTCTCAATGAGATTCTCCGTGTACATTGTACCCACTCTTTCTACTCAAATAGGAGGCTTCATCAGATCATTGCTTTCTACCGCAACTGGGTGAAGGCCTGCCAGTTGCACTGAGACCACATCACGCCAGTCCTTTTCCAGCTTCATTGGCTGCCAGTCCAGGTCCGGGCCCAATTCAAAGTGCTGGTATTAACATTTAAAGCCCTAAATGGCTTGGGGCCAGGCTATCTGAAGGAACGCCTCCTCCCATATGTACCTGCCGGGACCCTAAGGTCATCCTCAGGGGTCCTTCTCTGTGAGCCCCTGCCAAAGGAAGTGAGGCAGGTGGCTACCAGGAGGAGGGCCTTCTCTGCTGTGGCACCCCGGCTGTGGAATGAGCTCCCTAAGGAGGTTCGCTTGGCACCCACATTATATGCTTTTAGACGCCAGGTGAAGACCTTTTTATTCTCCCAGCATTTTAACAGTCTATAAATAAATTTTAACTGGTGTTTTAAATTTGTAATTTTGCATTGCTGCTGTTTTTATCTGGTTGAGCTTTTATATTGTATTTTATATTATGGTTTTATACTGTTGTTTTATACTTTGAATGTTTTTAATTTTTGTGAACCGCCCAGAGAGCTCCGGCTATTGGGCGGTATAGAAATGTAATAAATAAATAAATAAATAAATAAATAAATGTAATAAATAAATAAATAAATAAATAAATTTGTATGTAGCACAGATGGGAGAACCAACATTGGAGAGCTTGCCAAAATTCTTCAAAATGTAGTTTCACGCTCGTTTCGGCTCATTCCCATTTTCATTTTGCCAACGTCCTAATGCCTTTCTATAGTGCAGCCACATTTGGAATACCGTGTATGGTTACTTTTACCACAGTGCAGAAAAGCTATCCTAGAACTGGAAAGGGGGTAGAAAGAGCAACCAAAATGATAAAGAGGGTGGCTCCTCTTCCTCTCCCTTTCTTCCTGTCCATCGGATGCCAGTGAAATGATGGCCCTTGCCAGAGGTCTGAACTGATCACAAGCAGAGGGCTTTAGGCAGAAGGCTGCAGATGCAAAAGATCACAAGATGGCGTGAACCCTTTTAATGGCTGCACAGATTTTAGTGCCAAGCCTGCTGCTTTAAAACACTGACTGGTGAAAATGTGGTGGTTGGCTGAAGTGGAAAGATTGACAGGATAGTCATTTAGGAGAGAGGGAAAACAAATTGACTCTTGTATGAACTTCATGAAGACTAGATATAATGTAGTCCTTAATTTGTATAGGTACTTTTTTATGTTGTGTCTTAAGTTTTGGATTACAAATTCCATCAGCCCCAGCCAGCATAGCTGATGGTAAGGGGTTATGGGAGTTGTAGCCCAAAACATCTGCAAAGGATGGGGCTGCCTTTCCCTAAAATACAGTGTTCTCTTCCACCTGACCTTCACAAGCAAACCTCGAGTATAAGAAGCCTTTGCCTACACACTTCAGACGTGGGCTGATCCCAGTACTGCTGGAATCCCGTTTAGGCTGCTTAGGGTGAAGGTGCCCATTGCTGCAAATGAAGATGCTCCAGCTAAGGCCTTGTTGATCTAGGGATCTCAGGGCTTTGTGCAGAAACTCCAGCATTCTTTTCTTTTCGTTTGGAAGAATGTGATGCAGCCTCCAAATTGCTCTGGGGATCCTTTTGCAATGAGATGCTCTGTATAAATGCCAACCGCTCAGAGTCAGCACTAACCTCATCTCTGGGCACATGCCAGGCAGCCATTAGGAAGCATCTGCATCTCTCAGAGTATCAGTAATGGTCTTCTCACTACAACCACCACATTAGCTATGAGGGTGAAGGCATGAAACAGGCGCCCTACTAAACACAGCTGCAAAGTGAGTGGGGATGGGAGAAGTACAGACACAATGAATTACTCCAACCTGCTTCCTTCCAAATACGATACTCAGCATTAAGGATATGCTGAGGCTACAAACGTAGAGTGCGCACGGCCTGACAGACGGCAAAGTGACTGTGATCATCTACAGCAATGCCACCGATACACAAATGGGCACAGATGGCCGCCACCCACTCGCCATTTTCTCCAACTGCTCGTTATCCCACCACAGCCAGAACGCACATGGAAGAGGCTGGGGACTGCCCAACCATGTCACCAACAGACTGAGCGGCAACCCGTTGCCAGCATGGCTCCCAGCACAACAAGACGCAACCCCTAGCCGGAGTCCACTGCAAAGCTGCTGCTGTCAAGGGCAGCTCAGCTTCCCACCCCCAGCTTTTTCCTAATGATATTAAAACAGGCAGAATTTTGCTACAGCTGCTAAGACTGCTTCCAGAAAGACTTTGCTTTTAATTAAAAAGTTTGCTATTAGAAAGCATTAGCATGTGTAATACAAATAATCCTCCGCAAATCATCTGCTCCAACAGCTAATGACGGGCTACATTGGAGTGGTAACTACTGACATAAGGATAGTTAGCTAACAGGACATTATGTGCCATTATTAAATGGTCCCTTGGGATTAAACCTCCCCATACACACACACACACACACACACACACACACACACACACTCCCTGAACCCCACCTAAACCACACCAGAGGTGAAAGTGAGATTAGAGCGTCACGTCCTCCAAGCCAAGAACGCTCAGTATCTGCCTTTTAAAACTCAGAACTGAGGAAACTCGTTCTCTTTTCAAACAATGAAAGAGAGATCCCTTCACATAAGAAGAGATCATAGTAAATGCAGCTATGGGTTAGTTCTAGAAAGATCCAAGGAACAACTGGAAAATACCCTAACAAAGAGAATTGGGGAATTTTGGTACCACTGAGGGTGGCAGAGGAGGGGACAAGCTGGAACCAACACGGGGGAAAGTGTTGTTGGTGTTGTTGCACATCTCTTTATTTACTGCAATGCTCAATGCAGCTTCCAGGTGGTTTGCGGAGGGTAGCAGAGGGCACCATTATATTTTCCACCTCGAGCACCAAAAATACTTTTAGCCAGCCAGAATGCCCCATTTTCAAAAGCTTTCATGAAGCTTGTAGGAAGCTCACTGGATGACAGTGGAACCTTTCTGCAAGCAGCTTTCTGCGCAGCATAATTAACAAAATGCTCTCCTTAGAAAACATCAGTGGGGGAAAAAGGAGGTGGGTAATAAAATACAGTGAGCTGTGAAGATACACATGGCTATGGCTCTCCCAGAAGATGTACTGGAGGTTAAGTCCTTTCAGTTTAGGCTGTCTTCCATTTCGTATCATGAAGCCACTCTGAATGGCTTTAGGCCATGACTGCAATGTATTATTAAAATTACAACAGCAATGTTGAGTCAACTATCTAGTTAAACCCTTCTGATCCATTAAATGTGTGTGCTAATTAATCATGAACACTTTTATTAAAAGGTATATTGATTTTTCTAATAAATACTTACAAAAACTGGGGGTTGCAGGCATTACCTTGAAAAAGAAGCATTCCCTCCAGTGCGAAATAGGGGGAATGCCTCTTCCAACATGGTGCCTCTTCCGACATGTGTCTGCTTCATCTAAAACCAAAGGGAGTATGGAAACTACTTGTTGTTTGTTTAATAAGGGATCTTGCTTCTCAACTGCCTTGAGTTAAAAGTGCAATAAAACCAATTGCTTTATTAAAAAATCAAGTCCGTAAATTTAATATAGTTATGAAGATGTGGGCATCAGGAATTTATTATTTAACAAACAGATTGTTAACAGCTCTGAATATAAGTTTATGAATGTTTGTTCAAATTGCTCCTCCTGTTGCGGTGTTTAGGTTTTAGTTTTAAATAATAATAATAATAATAATAATAATAATAATAATAATAATAATTGTTTACCTTTTATCAAGTGTGGCTGTTTTTTGTGTAATAAAAGCAAATTTTAAAAGTATGCTTTTCTTCAAAATATGCTGCTGTATTTTTTTAAAATGGAGCATTTTCACCAACTGTAGCCACTAGCACAAATTTAGGCAGCTTTAGATTTCTGTTTCTGCCATGCCCAATAACATAGGAGTACCTCTGCATGCTATGGAAAGATCTCTGTGTTGGGAGGTGAATCATATGAAGAAAAGACTCTATGAACTCCTAACAGCCTTCCCCAAACTGATGCCTTCCATATGTGTTGGACTACAACTCCCATGACATCAGAAAAAACTTCCTGACTGTTAGAGCAGTACAACAATGGAACCAGTTACCTAGGGAGCTTGTGGGCTCTCCCACACCGGAGGCCTTCAAGAGGCAGCTGGACAAGCATCTGTCAGGGAAGCTTTAGGATGGATTCCTGCATTGAGCAGGGGGTTGGACTCGATGGCCTTGTAGGCCCCTTCCAACTCTACTATTCTATGATTCTATGATCCTCTGCCCACTATGGGAGTTGCAGTCCAACACATATGGAGGGCACCAGGTTGGGGAAGGCAGATCCAAGATTTCTCATTCTCAACATAAAACTGTCATGATCTGCAGTAGGGAGTTTGGGATTTGTGACAAGATTAAATTGAAAGGCCTAATCTATTAAGTTGTTTTAATGAAAGAGAATGTGCTTAGTTTTTTTAATTCATATTCTGTACATATTATACTATATAATTTTATTTGGTTTTACCTGATATTTGTTACAGCCTACCACCAAGACAATAAAAATCTTAAAAACCTGATCTTAGATAATTCTAAGGTACAATACACTTGCTTTTATTTGCTTAGCAATTTAAAGGGTATTTCCAGTGCTGGCTTTTTAAAACTGTAATAGCAAATTTTAATCACACAGGACATTTCTCTCTTTTTTCCAGTACAAAGGGATTTGTGCCTTTGCCATATACAGTTGCATTTAGGTCTTTATAACCACCACTCGATATGGATTTACAGACACTTCTGCATATTCATGGGCACAGATATATGTCCTAAAGGAGGTATTAACTTTGAGAATATGCTGCCAGATCTGCACATACAAGAGTGACTGGATGCTCAAAGTAATGCACAAGTAAGCCAACTGAACTGCAGAAATGTGCAACTGAAAAACTGCACATCCACATTACAAGATAAAAACAAACCAAGGAAAAGACCTGTGGCACGTTACTATAGTATTGTTTGCACTTCTGAAGACTGGAGCCCGCTCCTTCAAGCGCAGCAAGTGTATACACACACACACACATATGAAGAGGAAACAAGAAGTTTGTGAACAAATATTGTGCTACTACATAGAAGTGTGACATATCTCCTGCTGTCCCTTACACCTCATGGCTTTTTGGTCCAACTGTTTAGATATTTTCCTTTCTTTCTACCCGTTTATATATGTATACATACAACTGAGGATGCCACTTCATTCATTTCTTAAAGTGAGGTCTACTTGATTAAAGCTTAGGCCACAATAAATGTTAGTCTTCAAGATACTAGGATTATCTGTAATCCCCCCTCCCTGTCCCTGTCCCTCTATAACAGACTAATTCAGCTACCACTCAGGGTTCTGTGTGGAAGAAAGAAATTGCCATGAAAATAAACGGTTTGCACATCTCTCCTGAAGGATCCATTATACTAGCAGTAGGTCTCTTTGACCTTCCCTGAGAACCCCTTTTTGGGGACTGCCCAGCAAAGAAAACCAGATATACAATGTTTGCTTTGCCTTATTCTTGTGGTTTTAAGGAAATGGAAGAACTGTTTCCTTGACTGCCCACTGCAGCATCCATAACTTATGCCAATCATCATCCCAACATTCCCCTTTCCAGCAATACAGTTCAGCAGCCACAGAAGATCTGAAGGTCAGCAAGAGAGCCAAAAGCAGCACAGAGATGCTGAGCCATCAAGATATAACTGCCGGCAAGGACCAGGAGAAGCAATCGCAGAGCACCCAAAAGGCTAAATTAGAAGACTGTATTCTCAATATATGAGAATTGTCCAAGATAAATTGCGGTGGGGGGGGTGGGGATAGAGGAAAAATAAGAACACAGATCAGAGAAAGCTGCAGTGCTCATCAGCAGCTATAAAGCTGAATTAAATCAAGGAAAGGGAACAAAAATGTTGGGCCTTAATGTTTAGGCAGTAAACCTTATAGACCCCCCTCCAAAGAATTAATGTTCCAAACCACCGCAAAAGGTCATCCATGCCAACTCTTCCCACTCCCAGAATGAAAGAATTTTATTTTCTTAAAAACCATTCCCGACAGATGCTCACTGATCATCCTCTTAAAACTTCCAGGAAAGGAGAACTGAAAATGCCCCAAAGCAACTTGTTCTAATCTCCACACAACATTCATTCACACACAACACACACACACACACACACACACCCCGCCCCGTACAATGTGTTGCCTGGAAAGTGTTTTTGCGGAGGGGGCGATGTGATACCAAGTCGGGGAGGGAATGAGGGTTACTATTTTACTCTACAAACAACTCCTGGAACCATGACAACGCAGCCTTCTCTTCAGCAGCTGTGAGACCATTCCAAGGCACAACTATGCAAAGCAGGAGCTGGGAAAACAGCAAACTGTGTCTACTGTCAAAAGGGACTCCATAGACAGCCCTGTGTCTTTCCCTTGCAACTACAGGTTCACACGGGAAAAGTGGAGTAGTCCATACTGAAGTCAAGGGGCAGATATGCTGGCTTGGCCCCCTGGCATGCAGAAGTCCATTGACGGAGGCTTACTATGAGAGAAACAGGGGACAGGAACATGAAGAATACCATGAGTAAGATTTTCAAACTATTCTTGAAAATCCCCCACTCCTGAACCCATTTTAAATGCAGCCTGGAGTTTTACACACCCCAAAAAGGTTCTTTGCAAACATTCAAGGTTTGGAAATTGTTCCTTGCCTGTGAATTTCTGTTCTGGCATACGCTCTGGGCAGCAGTGATCATGTTAAGATTGCTCAGTGACTGCTCACATTCTCTAAGGCAGACATTCAAATTGACGTCAGGCAGTTTGGTGGTGGTGGTAATCAACTCTCTTATTTACCCCAAACAATTCTTCAATCAACTTTATACAACTGAAAGGAAGTGCAGTCTATGGGGAGATGACACAGCTCAGTGGCAAACCACATGCTTTGCCTATATACCGCCCCCATAGCTTCGGCTATGGGGCGGTATATAAATGTAATAAATAAATAAATAAAGGTCCCAGGTTCAATCCCTGGGATTTCAGGTACTGCCATTAAAAAGATCACTCTCACAGACCTTGTAGAGCTACTGCCTGTATCAGGCACCTTCTTATAGACCGTAGAAAAAAATATGCCACTTATCCAGAAAGGAAAATCACAGGGAAGAAACCACGTCTGATCGTCTGGTAACTTCCCTGAACAGTAGGCCTCATGATGGAACAGTTTGGGAGGAACCTGTTTGGGAGGAACAAATCCTTTGCCTTGTACTTTGGACAATGGCAACAAGGAAGGCCATCTGCCACCATAAGATTTGTATGAGCTTATATACATAGACCTGCATGCTCTACAATTCATTCTCCCTGTAGCACAGGTAAGCAGGCAAACTAATGGGATGAAGATAGATCTTAAATGCTCTATGGGCATCCCAGGTACACCAAACCTGTTCCTGAGGGCGCTGCAGACAAAACTATTTACTGCAGCCCTCTGTGAAAAATAATAATTTACCTTTGGTAGAAAAGCAAGATTTGGCCAAGGGCTTATTGTCTTTTGGGAAAAGTACTAGGGACTATAGTGGTTAGGGTCTGTAGTACTGCTACATAGAGATCTGGTTCACATGTCATGATGGCATTCGGTGGCAAACAGCATTTCGTGACAAATTTGCAAGGACACACATGCTGCTTCCAGTTTGCAGAAACAATCTACAAATGCCCTAGTTATTGGTTGTTAGCATGATGTCTGAACCTGGACCTGGGTAGTTTGTGAGTTAAACAACCCAAAAAATTGGATTTAGCCTACAAGCACTGCATTTGTAGGTTGTTTCTGAAAGCTGGAAGAGGCTCACACGCAATGTATGCCCCTATAAATCATGGTTTAATAAATTCTATATTAGGAACGGAGTTAATTAACCCAGGATTTGCTGCTGAATGCCTCCAGGATACGCAAACAACCCCAGTGTGTAAGTTTCTTGTTGTCTAGATCTAAAAAAACCCAAAAACAAACAGAGCTAGAAAAAGGTACAAAAATCTAACACACTACCACCAAGTTGAAGCAGCTTCCCAAGAAGGAAATCCTAAACAGAATCTGGGCATTCAAGAGCAGCAAACTGAACCTTACGGGGGCGGGAGACGTAAACTTCAAGGCAACAATGGATGAAGACCAATGCACCTCAATACAGAGAACAGCTCCAATAGTGCCCAAAAATAGTGTCCGCAACAATGTAGGAGCAAAGCCAGACCTTAAAACACATGGTCTTCGATGTCTATGTGTACTAATGCCCAGAGTATGGGAAACAAACAGAACGAACTTGAACTCTTATTACATGAAGGCAAATCCGACTCGATAGGTATAACTGAAACTTGGTGGGATGATTCTCATGACTGGAGTATAGCAATTGAAGGATATAACTTGTTCAAAAAGAACAGAAGAAATAGAAAGGGAGGCGGAGTTGCACTATATGTTAAAAATACCTATCCCTGCACAGAAATACAGGCGGATGAGAATGGGAGCCCCATCGAGAACATCTGGATTAAAATAAATGGGGCAAGGAATGAAAAGAACATGATAATCGGCGTCTACTACCGACCACCCAATCAAGGAGAAGATTGTTATTATTATTTATTTATTTATATAGCACCATCAGTGTACATGGTGCTGTACAGATGAGGATGAAACTTTTGAGAAACAAATTGCCAGTGTTTCAAGGAAGGCTGATGTAGTAGTGATGGGGGACTTCAATTACCCTGATATCTGTTGGGAGACAAATACTGCCCCTTCCAAGAAATTCCTGACATATGTGGCTGATAACTTTCTCTTACAGAAAGTGGAGGAAGGAACTAGAGGATCAGCAATACTTGACATTTATTTATTACGTTTTTATTGACGAATAGGGATGACTTAGTGCAGTAGTTCCTAATTGGTGGTCTGCGTAACCCACCCAGGGGTTCCGTGGCACCATTCACATATTCGCTCTGCAAGTTCCACATTTTAATAAAAGAAAATACGCTCAATGTTGATCCAGATTTGAGATTAAAAGTAGGAAATATTGAACCGGATGTGGAAGGGATTGTTTGGGACAAAAAGAGGCATGCTTTCTCTCATCACATTTAGGTTAAGTAGCTGCTAGACATGTCATAATTTGTTCAATTGTAAACTAGACGTTAGTAAAATTAAATTCGTATTTATATTCCTTACTAAATCGTTCTTTTTGTGTGTTAATATCACAAATATCACAAATTTTATGGTCTGTTTTTTAGTATACCTAAAATTCTTTGCTTATTAGAGGCTACCCCTTATTTTCTCCCAAAAATTGTTTCGCACAGGTACCTACCATAGAGCTAACAAATTTTTCAAAAGTAGGGGGTCCATGTCTTGGCAATTGAAAAATGAGGGGTTCGCAGTACTTAGCTAATTGGGAACCTCTGACTTAGTGGATAAAGTGGCAGTTACGGGAACTCTGGAGGAAACTGACCACGTCATACTTGAATTCTTGATTATAAAGGAAGCAAAAGCTGAATGTAGCCATACACGTTCTCTGGATTTTAGGAAAGCTGATTTTAATAAACTCAGAACTATGATAAGTAAGGTCCCATGGCAAGTGACCCTAATGAGAAAAGGAGTGCAAGATGGGTGGGAGTATTTAAAAAAGTAAAATTTTAAGGCACAATTACAAACAATTCCAGCAAGGAAAGAAAGTAGA
Organism: Elgaria multicarinata webbii; assembly: GCF_023053635.1. Lineage (NCBI taxonomy): Eukaryota > Metazoa > Chordata > Lepidosauria > Squamata > Anguidae > Elgaria > Elgaria multicarinata. Next base: position 1,374,223 of record NC_086176.1, read on the forward strand.
AGACAACAGAAGAAACCAATGTGGCTCCACAAAAAGCTTAGAGATGACCTGAAAACAACCTCTGACTTAGTGGATAAAGTGGCAGTTACGGGAACTCTGGAGGAAACTGACCACGTCATACTTGAATTCTTGATTATAAAGGAAGCAAAAGCTGAATGTAGCCATACACGTTCTCTGGATTTTAGGAAAGCTGATTTTAATAAACTCAGAACTATGATAAGTAAGGTCCCATGGCAAGTGACCCTAATGAGAAAAGGAGTGCAAGATGGGTGGGAGTATTTAAAAAAGTAAAATTTTAAGGCACAATTACAAACAATTCCAGCAAGGAAAGAAAGTAGAAGACAACAGAAGAAACCAATGTGGCTCCACAAAAAGCTTAGAGATGACCTGAAAACAAAAAAGGATACATATAGGAAGTGGAAGGAAGGCCAGGCTACAAAAGAAGAATACAGACAGGAGGCACAGAAGTGCTGAAAAGGCATCAGGAAGGCTAAAGCTGAGAATGAGCTGAGATTAGCGAGGGATGCTAAAAGCAATAAAAAGACTTTCTTCAGATACGTGAGTAGTAAAAGACAGAGGAAAGAAATGGTGGTTCAACTGCTTAATGAGGATGGCAAATTGATAACAGATAACAAAGAAAAGGCTGAAGTGCTCAATTCCTACTTTGCCTCAGTCTTCTCCCAAAAGCGGGTCTATGACCCACCTGGAAAAAGTGAAGCAGAAGTTGAGGGGGCAGGATTGCAGTTTGAGACTGATAAACAAATGGTCAAGGAACACCTAATTTCTTTGAATGAGTTCAAATCTCCAGGGCCCGATGAACTGCATCCTAGAGTAATGAAGGAGCTAGCAGAAGAACTCTCAGAACCACTATTATCTCTGTAAAATCATGGAAGACGGGTGAGGTGCCAGACGACTGGAGGAGGGCTAACGTTGTCCCTATCTTCAAAAAGGGCAAAAAGAAGGAACCTGGAAACTACAGACCAGTCAGTCTGACATCCATCCCTGGGAAATTTTTTGGAGCAGATTATAAAGAAGTCAGTCTGTAAGCACCTTGAAAACAATGCAGTGATTACTAGAAGCCAACATGGATTTGTAAGAAACCAATCCTGACAGACTAATTTGATCTCATTTTTTGATAAGGTAACCACCCTTGTGCACTGTGGGAATGCTATGGATGTCATATATCTTGACTTCAGCAAAGCTTTTGACAAAGTACCACATGACATTCTGATTAACAAACTAGCTAAAAGTGGGCTAGATGGAACAACTATTAGGTGGATTCACAGTTGGCTACAGAATCAGACTCAAAGAGTACTTATCAATGGAACCTTCTCAAACTGGGGGGAGGTAACGTGTGGGGTACCGCAAGGCTCAGTCCTGAGCCCAGTGCTCTTCAACACTTTTATTAATGATTTGGATGAGGAGGTGCAGAGAACGCTTATCAAATTTGCAGATGACACAAAATTGGGTGGGATAGCTAATACCCTGGAAGACAGAAACAAACTTCAAAGTGATCTTGATAGGCTGGAGTGCTGGGCTGAAAACAACAGAATGAAATTTAATAGGGATAAATGCCAAGTTCTACATCTAGGAAATAGAAACCAAATGGACAGTTACAAGATGGGGGATACTTGGCTCAGCTATACTACAAATGAGAAGGATCTTGGAATTGTTGTAGATCACAAGCTGAATATGAGCTAACAGTGTGATATGGCTGCAAGAAAGGCAAATGCTATTTTGTGCTACATTAATAGAAGTATAGCTTCCAAATCGTGTGAGGTACTGGTTCCTCTCTATTAGGCCCTGATTAGGCCTCATCCAGAGTATTGCGTCCAGTTCTGGGCTCCACAATTCAAGAAGGACGCAAACAAGCTGGAGCGTGTTCAGAGGAGGGCAACCAGGATGATCAGGGGTCTGGAAACAAAGCCCTATGAAGAGAGACTGAAAGAACTGGGCATGTTTAGCCTGGAGAAGAGAAGACGGAGGGGAGACATGAGAGCACTCTTCAAATACTTAAAAGATTGTCACACAGAGGAGGGCCAGGATCTCTTCTTGATCATCCTAGAGTGCAGGACAAAGAATAATGGGTTCAGGTGACAGGAAGCCAGATTCCAGCTGGACATCAGGAAAAACTTCCTGACTGTTAGACAATGGAATCAGTTACCTAGTGAAGTTGTGGTCTCTCCCACACTAGAGGCATTCAAGAGGCAGCTGGACAGCCATCTGTCAGAGATGCTTTAGGGTGGATTCCTGCATTGAGCAGGGGGTTGGACTCGATGGCCTTATAAGCCCCTTCCAACTCTACTGTTCTATGATTCTAAGTTGCCTTCAAGCAGTGACAAAGGCTCTGATCAGATGTTACTCACTTTCCCACTGTGAGGATAGCACTTATGTTCCCATCCCCACTTGGAGACTGAACCAGTAGATCCCACATTCATTTGCATGTCTCCCTGATTTTGCAAGACACACATGGCCAGGGGGATTGTACATTAAAATACAAAAAGAAGATCCCTCCCCCACAAAATTGAAAATAGTAAAGAAAATCTCTATTTGGATAGTGGCCAGCAAAAAAGAAATGCAAAAGAATAATGAGCTGGTTGCAAATCATGCTTTTGGGAAGTTGTCTATAAAATCACCAAGAATTTCTCCCTACAATGCAATCAACTTGCCTTTACCACCTGTGGCTTCTTTCCTCATTCCACATCCTCAAAACACATCTTCTTATACAGAGATGGGTAGAAGGTAGACTGTGGTCTTCTAGTGGACAAACCCTACTATCTGCTGGCTGCTGCAGGTTTTGCAAAGAGTAATGGATCAAGTAGCCTTTGACCTGAGCCACCAAGACCATTCTTATGCCCTTAAGAGTGAGCTCCTTTGGAATCTGTCAACCAAAATGAGAAGAGCTTACAGACCTGGCTCTCCTTGTTGAATTCACCAGAAAAGATCGGTCTATTGCAGCAGACTTGGAAAAGCTTTAAATCTCAGCCCCCTCTTATGCCTGGAGCTGGAGAGAATGTGGGGAGTTGTCCCAGCAGTGGCACCCCTGACACTTTACCCTCACAAGTTTCATGTTGGGAGAGGTGAGAAGACGGGGGATTGTGACCTCACACCACTTCAGAAGCACAACATAGGTAGGCCACCAAGGGTTTGTTAAAATTTGGGGATCCCTAACAACAGTAGTTATGGAACCAAACAAATTAAGTATGAAAACTGTTGATTAAAGTATCTTGTGCTAATAAAGCTGATGCTTTAAAAATTATCTTACAGTATTTGGATGATCAGTTGAGCTAATGACCAATGGTAATGCACATGATTAAGGCAGGCTGCCTTGGTGAAATTCTCGTGCTCCAAAAGTATGAACAGACTAGTATTACAGACACTAAAGACTCAGGATAAGGAATGCAGAACCAGTGGGAAGGAAAAATTGGGAAAGAAGCAAAAAGGCATTTTGATGAAGGGCGAAAGGCAATCTGTGAGGATGTGTATGCATAGATGGCATGAATGAATGAATAAGTTTATTACGGTATGACAACCAGCACTCCAATCAAACACCATACAATTTAACACATTTAACACATTACATTACATTACAGATGTGGTACGTGAATATTATTATTGTCTCACCACCTTACGGCGTGAGATGGCTGCAGCACAAAATCTTGCCACTTTTACAGTAACTTGAGTGTTCATGCCTGAGAAAAGATAATCTAAACACGCTTTGTCTGTTCTACCTGGGAATTTTTTTATAAGTGGAGTTATTAAGGAGACTCTGAGGTCTTTATACAGGTGGCAGTAAAGTAAAACATGGGCTATTGTCTCAACATCCCCCGACCCACATGGACATTGCCGTTCGCTGTAAGGGATTTTTTTAAATCTACCCTCCAGCAATGCTGAAGGTAGAACATTAAATCTGGCTAACGTAAAAGCTCTTCTGAGCCTCGGAATGGTCAAGTTTATCAGGTACATGGCAATTGTTGGAGAACTACTATTTTCCCTGAACCCCGGGTTCAGGCTAGCTCGACTCAATTGGTCTTGAAAGTCTATGTCTTGAATTCTTTGGGCAATATCCATTTTTGCTTTCTCATATCCTAGGTTCAGGACTGCATCCATGGAGTAGCCCAGGGATTGCAACTTCCTATTCAAAGTATCCTTCCACCTTGAATTGAAAGTGTCTGTTAGAGTAAGCGGAGCTAAACCCACAGGGACAAACAGTAATTTTAACCAGAGATGGAACTTACGTATCCATATACGAGCCTCTAATGAGATCTGGCCAGCCTCCAGCCTTACAATTGCATTTTGAAGGCAGGACGGGACCGCAAGTATTGCCCTCAGTAACTTAGTTTGTACAGCCTACAGAGGGGCCAGGTTTTCATAGACACAAATCTCTGAACCATACAGCATTTGAGCTAAAACCTTAGCAACAAAAACTTGGAGAACAGAGGGAATATGCTGCCCACCTTTGTTGTAGAAAAAGGAGAGGAGTGCCTTAATGCTCCTCTGCACATTAGCGATTGCATTTTTAGATTGAACCCTCCACGTTCCTGATGAATGAAATATTATTCCCAGATATTTGTACGAAGCCACCTGTTCGATTTGGTGTTTATTTAGTTGCCATTTATATTTTAATCTTCTTCTGGAAAAAACTACAACCTTTGTTTTGTCATAATTGATCTGCAGTAGTTCACTTTCACAGTAACCCTTCAAGGCCCTCAGCAATCTCCTCAAACCTGACTTGGTCAATGACAACAGCACCGCATCGTCTGCATAGAGCAAAATCGATAAGGGTCTACTTGATATACTAGGTGGTTGTGCTCTTTGCTCCGCTAGACATTCTACCAGGGAATTAATGTAAAAATTAAACAGAGTGGGAGCTAATACACAGCCCTGTTTCACACCCATCGTGGTAGTGATAGACCGGGACATAAGACCAGCACTGTTACATCTCACCTGGAGCCTAGCGTTTTCATAAAGACTGCGAATAAGAATCAGCAGTCGACGGTCAATGTTAGTACCCTCTAACTTTTCCCACAGTCTGTCCCTAGATATCAGATCGATAGATGGCATTAGTCTGTGCCCATTTTGAAGATGCTAGTAGGTTATAAAACCCTTGTATGCAGGGCGTCAGGATAGAGGTCAGTAGAGGAACCTGTCTTAATTTGACACTGCCCAAAGCAGGTCACAATTAATTCTCTCTCTTTTAAGGGATCGGTTTTAGGAAAGCACACTTGGTAGCTTCAAGAATAAAGTCCCTTTGGACTACAATAAGTATGCCTAGCTGGGCTAATGTCATTTTGGGGGAAACGTTGCAGATTAGTTGTGCCATGGTACTCTCTCCTCCCCACACCCAAAACTATGTGCCTCAGTGAATCTTTTTAATTGTAAGTGGCCCATTATGCGTGATACAACTAATTCAAGACTGCCATTCAGTTCTTGTTGTGCTTCCTCTAACATTCACAAATTTGAACATCACCCAACAATACACACCACACACACATCAGTGGATTCATAGTTGCATCCAGTCTACAACTAACCCAATGCTGTGCACCCCCACCCCACCCTTGCTCCAGACTATTTGCTGCTGCAGTCCAAGAAACACCACATTATGGCAAGATATTAGGTAAATTGTATTTCACATTTTGGGGAGGGAGGGGGAACATCACACAGGGCTGCAGTTTTCAGGGACAGCCCAAAATTTCTGGTAACACTTCATTCCGGCCATAAATTAAGTTGGGTGTAAACCAAATTGTTCTTCCCTAAAAATGCAAGCCTGAAAACTAAGTCTTGCATGCAGCAAAGGAAATCCAAACTGATGTTGCTTTTCCTTTGCTAAAAAAGCAGTCGTCTTCCCATCCTGAAAGTGGAACCATGAGTGTGACACAATCAGCAGAACTGAGCAACAACCCTGCTGCTGTTTGGCAGATTTGGTAAATGGTGTTTTTGTCCGAAACTGAACTTATTTCTCCTCTTTTTTCAATTCAAGTTGAAGTTGTTCCCACGATCCCACCGCTTGGTTTTAGTCCTTCAGCATAACCCTCCAAGTGGGTAATTATCCTGGTCCCTGCTCTCTGAGCGGAAATAAGCCTGCTCGCAGGATGAAAACCATGGAAACACAGACCCGGAGTGAGTGGCACTCCAGCAAGCGACAAAGGAATTTATAGAGTAGAACGAAAGATGATCAGCTCTCCTGTATTCAGAAGCTCGTGGTCAAAGGGCTGGGGACCTGGCAGCGTAGGATTTTGCATTAAAGACTTCTGGCTCATTTGAATGTAGCCTTTAAATGAATGCTCAGGGAGAACAGCCAAGAGACGGAAGTGGGGATGGATCCAAGAGTTCAGAGGAGGCATGATGTGTCAAGCAACAAGTCCCCAACTAAAGAGCTTGGAATGAGAATCAATGGCTCTGTGTGTAGAGGCCGGTTCACAAATGTGGTTCTATTACAGCATGCAGCCTTGGACAGGAGGTTTCATAGACAACTCCCCATGCATGAAACCACATGTTTGGCAGCAAACACAGGATTCCCAACTCCATGACATGCAAAGCAGTGGGGCGGGGGTGGGGAGGAAACAGACCTTTGAAGGAGAGAAGCAGAGGGCAAGGTGTATATGGTTAACCCTTTTCCAGTCTACAACTTCCTCTTGTACAACTTCTCTTCCCAACTGCTTTTCTGCAGGATATTTTATTAAAATCATCCTAGACTGCAAACCTGAGTCTTCAAGGGGAATGCTTTCTCATTCACTGCAGGCTGAACGCCTATTCCTAGATCAGCAGATTACTGCCCATGAGTAAGGTGCTGAACAGGAGACCCCCCAGCACCATCTTCTGGAGCCTCCCTCCAGGATGGACCAGAATAAGCACAAAAGCATGCCCCCAAGCACCACCCACCCACCTCCAGCCAGGCTGCTCAGAAGAATACCACAGCCCATACTGTTGAAAACTACTTAGCAGGGAGTCAAGGTTGCTGATGTTCCAACAGAACCTGAAGCTAGAGTGAAACGAATCTAGATCATTTGCATTATCCAGGAGAACCTAGCGTTAAGATGTCATCCCACGCTCGAGCACCTTGCCCAGGAAGGGAATGTTAGACTGCCCACAAAATTATCCAGCATTGAAGAGAAGGCTTTTTATAAACAAACAAACATGTATCATCATTGTTTCCTTTCAACTTTCTAGAATACCACCCTCCCATGAAGAAGGTATTTCCCAATCCCCTTATCCATTGAGCCAGTCTATCTCCGGCTCCCTTTAAACACTTAGCAGTTGGGACTTACTACTCCATATATTAGAAATCTCATCTGTTTTAGAACATCTGGTTGGATTCCGAGTAGGAATGTGCCAAAATTCATTTTCCAACCCAGAAATATGAGTTTCAGCAACTTGAAACTCTTGCCTCAAATTCTGACCTGAAGAACAAACAGCCTATGAACGCAAGGCAATGTTAGGGTTTATGGGGATCCTGCTCCCTGCTCCCAAGCATATAAGAAGCCAGCTAACCTCTTCTTGGCCATTCAGGCATATATTCAAACCAGATCCCAAAGTACCCTGCTTAGTATTTCAAGGAATAACTTGTAAACAGAGCTAAATAGAAGGAGACTGATGTGGAGTTAGGTGGGAGAAGCATGCATGGGAATTAGACACCGATGCTACGATCAGGGAAACGCCAAGCAGCAGCCATGGAAATGGGTTAAGGGGATGGGCGGGGCACTGAAATGCCATTCCCAGGAATGGTGGGACTCAGCCTCAGAATTGCCGGCTCTCAGGAGGAGCAACTCCCCTTTCCGAGCATGACATTTAGACCCACCTTTTAGTTGTACGTTTTTCATTTCAGAAATTATACACAAAGGATGGTGGGTCTATCATCCGCTATCAGCCACAATAGTTAACTGGAACATCCAACTGCAGAGGCATTATACCTCTGAAGACCACATACTGGGGAGAGAAGAAGCACGTGACCTTCATGCCCTTGTTGGTGAGCTTCCAAAGGGCACCTGGTTGGCTGCCCTTGAAACAGAACAGTGAACGAGAGGGACTTTGGCCTGATCCAGCAAGGCAGTTCGGACAGAGGCAAAGCAGCTTTTCATTCCATGGCATATGCCTCAGAGCAGAATTAACAGGATAAGCAGGGAAGCAGCCAGAGGAGCCAGGCACAAGCCAAAGGGGCTGTCCAACCGCTCTGGCTCCACAAGCTTCTGCTCCTGAGGAGGGTGGTGGGACAAGAAGGGAGATGGGGAGGAGGGACAGGGGTGTAATGTACATTCCCTGAGGAAATACCTGTTGAGGTGGGGGATAGATGCAAACAGCCCCTACCCAGAGGCAGGCTACTATCCAAGTCATTTCTCAGCACAAAATGCCTTTCCTATTCATGCAACTCTGTTCCAAAACATGTTTGCTGCAGCTGCAGGACACCCTTGCTCCCCATTCTGAAGAAAGAAAACTTGAGCAAGCTTCATGTCCTTTGAAGGCCTCTTGCAATGGAACTTACCAATGTTTGGGTGTTTTAACAACCGGCAGATCCGAGCTTCACGTTCCAGTTTCTGATGGTCTAGAGGAGAAGAAAAAAGAAAGGCAGTGTTAGTCAGCAACCTCTGCTCCAGGCCCCAGTCCTCCAATCTAGAACAGAAGCCAGGCAACATACCCACAAACCAACTACAGATAGAAAGCACTGGATTGGTGTGAGCAGGCCTTCTCCCAGCATTTGCGACTGTCCTCAAAAGGCAATCTAGTTCAACGGCTTTCACTTTGCTGCTGTATCACTACTATATACAATATTTTCAAAAGACAAAGCGCATAAGCTCTTATGAGAAAGTCCCTGGTTCAAATCTAACTTTATGGTGGCTTTAGAAAAGCCACTATTCTCAGCTTCACAAATGCATGCACGACCTGCAATATGAGAATAATCATGTACATAATGCACTTATCGCTCATATAGAACTTGTACTTTTCAAAGTGCTCTCTGAGTAATCTATACTACAAGCCTTTGAGGTAGGTTAGTCTTGAGATTTAGTCCAAGGTCACCCAGTGAATTTTCATGGCTGAGTAGGGATTCCCATCCAGTTCTTCCCAGTCCAAGTGGATGCATGCAGAACATCCCAGATTCAAGCCCTAGGATTTCCAGTTAAAAGACCTTCTGCAGCAGGGCTAGAAAAACATCATGCTCTGCTAGAGACTTCAGACAGCTGTTGCCAGACATTTTTGGGTTATACAGACCAATGGCTCGACTCCATATACACCAGCTTCACACATTTAGGTCCATCACTCTATAATGCTGAAATGAATGTCTAGTATAGTGTTGGGAGTGGAAAGGTTGGATGGAAATCCCCACTCAGCCATGAAAGCTCACCTTGGTCACTTTTCTCAGCCTAACAATGATTGAGATTTATCTAGTACTTCTATTTCATTTAAAAAAAGACTGAAGATCTGTAACAGGGAGGTAAGAAGACAATGCTTACAACAGATCAAGAATATTCAAGAGGCAGCATACAGACACACATGTTTCATAGTGATTCCCTGAAGATCTCCCAGGAATGCTCCTCTACAGGCATCACCTAACCTTACAACTTCTCTCGGTATCACAGTGCAGGAGCGCATAACAGCATGAAACATAGATCCATGGGAGACTAAAAAAGTGTACAGCTATTTCATTGGGTAGTCCTTCTTTAAGGGAATATCTTAAGAAAAAGAGAACGTCGCAAAGAGTTTTCAATCTCTCAAAAGTGGGAGTATACAACTCACTTTGAAAAACATGCCTAAGCTTGCACAACCTTTCCTGATAATGTACACACAAAATTCATAATATGGTTCCACTATCCCAAAACATTATATGGCCTTGTTCTCACTGGGTGGTAAATCTGAACCTCCTTCAGAAAAACAGGCAGCAGCTGATCTGAAAGGCCTATGCCTGACACCCTAGAGAGACACTGCTACTGGGCTTGATGGACAAGTAGCCTGACCCCACTATATAAGGCAGCTTCTCTCGTTTGTGAGATAGATGAAGCAGTAGAAGTGCTTAACCAATATCTGGAATCTGGAATAGACTATATGATGGCCAATAAACTGAAGCTCAATCCAGAAAGGATGCAAGTACTGTTGGTAGGCCTAGCCAGGGGAAATGGACTTTAATCCATTCTCAACAGGGCTGCACCTCCCCCAAAGGATCAAAGGGGCACTCCTAGATTTACAAAATCCATTTGTAAAAATACTTTGGGTGTTGGAGAAGAGGAAGAATTCCTTGATGCTCTAATACAGAAAGCTCCCTAAAAACAAAAACAAACTAAAGCTACACTAGACTTAATTGGAAGCACAGGAAAAGGATATTACATTAGGAAGTAAAACTAGTGGGTGAATGTTGACAAATGACAAGTAAGCAATCTCTTGATTTCTCTTGTTATTGCAACTTTCCTGTTATTGTAATTTTTGCAGAAGTTCAATAAGTCTCATTAAAACGCGCACACACACCTAAGAAAGTGCATGGGAGAGGACATTGGGGGTCCTAAGAAAGTGCATGGGGGTTCACTGTGTCACTGAACATCCAAATGGCACCAGTGGCTTGGAATGCCTTCCACCAGCTAAGGCTGGTGCACTCTCCTGGATTGAGATAGGCCGTAACAAGGGATTTATGTCCTGGTAAACTTCAGACCAGATTTCTGTAATGAGGTGTACATGGGGTTACCCTTGAAGACTAATGTTAACTAACCCAAAATACATCTGCAAGGCCCAATAGGTGTGAACACATCTCACCAGTTCTTACAAAGCCAGCCCATGGCTCCCAGATCACCAGCTAAGGCGCCTCTCCCAGGTGCCTCTGCCACCAGACATGGAGAAGAAACAACTGAGAAGAGGGCCTGCTCATGGTGGTGCCCCATTTAGAGATCTGTTCCCCAGGGATGCTCACCTGGCAGGTTGATTCTTTATGCCAGAATAAGATCTTTTTTTATTTCAATTGCTTCATTTTATCTGTTCTTCCAAACTTTAATTTTTTTGTTATTATCATCTTAAATTGCTGCTTTTTGTGTGAGCCACCCTGAAAATATTTATATTGGAGGACAACACAGAAAATGTTTTAAACAAATAAATATCCTTCTAGTTTTCCTATGTGAAGGGTACTATTTCATATGGCATAGCATTCCACCCCCACCCCACCCCCGGGAAATTTCATATACAAAGGCTGAGTATTTTTCCAAGGTGTTTTTTCTAATGTGTATACTATTAATTTCCTGCAATAAATACAGTATCAAGATATTACTGTAAGAAGAGTCGTACAGTTCAAAACACATTGGGTTTGTTAATATTTTGTTGGATCAATAAATCCATGCACCTAGTACAGTTATCTTCTTTCTAGATTACCACCACTTTTCTTGAAAATCCCCAGGCTCAAATATTGGGCCCAGAATAAGCAGCTGGATATATATTTTATTGATCTGCATAATTTATTTTGAGTGTAGAATTTAGTTTTGTTGATGCAAAGCATGAACTGAACTTGCTATCAGGTCTAAAAGATATGGAGGAACCATTGACAGAAGGGAGCAGCCTTGATCATCAAGTTTCAAAAGGCAAAAGACTCACTCTTAACCTGTTTCTAGAAGAGATGCAAAGCAGTAAGGCAGGACAATTCAGCTCCGCAATCATTCTGTGACATGGCAGGCGTAGGGGGAGATGGGCAGAGAAGAAGCGCTGCCTGTTGTCTTTATAACCTAAGAAGGACATTCATTGCAACAGAAAAGCCATGTCAGTTCCAACAGGGTTGTCATCTGGATTAGGGAGAAAAAGCATTGAGGCAGCAGCTTCTCCATAACCCTGAAAAATCTGACATGAAGTTGGAGGAGGAGGGAGGAGGGAGAAGATGCCAGAGGGCCCTTTCTAGTCACCAAGCATCAGACAGAAAAGTGATTTGTCAACTCAGTGATCAAGTCCCTTTCGAATAGCAGCAAAAAAGAAGAAGATTATCATCAGACAAGGTGAAAACAAAGCTTGAAAGTCAGCAAGGAAGAAGAATGCTTTGACACTGCTGGTGCTGACTCTGGACAGTCTCACACCATGCCAGTGGCAAGCAGAGTGCTAATGCCAGTTGTCTGCTTTGTTTTTACATTTACAGGGGCTGCCCCTGCGTAATACAACATTTATTGCACCACCATTGAACCTGCTGCCCTAATTTCTGGGCTGCAAAAGCCACTGCAACTTTGAAAGGCCTCCAATTCCACTCCGGGTCCAGTGCCTTTAACAGCTGTGCAGAAGCAGAATTCTTCAGGAGGAGAATTATTTCTGTACCCCTGCAGCACAAAGTCTGACCACCCCCAACACAATAAAATAAAAATCCTGAATAATATTGCATATAGTGTAACAGCTATTCTTCACTTTACACTGTTGTGGATACAGACTTGGTTGCAGAGTTGTTACATGTATTATGCAGAATGTATAAACAAAACAATATGTTTTGTTTATACATATTGTTATGTATAAGCTGCACTTCCAAAGGAAGTGAGGCAGGTGGCTACTAGGAGGAGGGCTTTCTCCGCTGTGGCACCCCGGTTGTGGAACGAGCTCCCCAGAGAGGTCCACCTGGCGCCTACACTGTACTGCTTTCGTCGCCAGCTGAAGACCTTTTTATTCACTCAGTATTTTAACACTTAATTTTAACTTAAATTTAAATTTTACTGTTTTAACTCTGTATTTTAATCTTATATCAACTTTGCTGTGTGGTTTTATCCTGGTTGCGCTTTTTATATTGTATTTCGTAATTGTGTTTTAACCTGTTGGGTGTTTTACTGTGGTTTTAATTTTTGTGAACCGCCCAGAGAGCTTCGGCTATTGGGCGGTATAAAAATGTAAAAAAAAAAAAAAAAAAAAACAATATATAAACAAAGCCCTCACTGCACATAGAAAATTAGCTCTTCAGGAAGAGTGCGACACCAGGTCTCTCGCTCTGCCTTTGCTGAATTAGTTTTTCACATGCAGGAGTCGTGAGCAGAGTATTGCAAAATATTACTTCCCTCCACAGTAGCAGCTTGACATGGTTCAGTGAAGAATCGTCTCACCTTAGGCTTCCATCTCATTCTGCATGTTGTGTACACTGGTTCCAAACTAGGCTTCCATCGTCAACGACTCCTGAGGGGTCAGTGAGAGTTTGTTGCCTCCCACCTCTTGTCTGCATAAGTTAACAAATACAAACTTGCTTCCAAGGAACAAAAGTATGCCTTGAACTTCGGGCAGCTTCACATATTACAAACTACTAACACAGAAGGCTATAGGTTCCCTGTGCATCACCACACATTAGTCTACATTGTAATGTGCAAATCGGCTTTGAGGTGTATGTATATATGCTCAAATCCCAGATGAACCACAAGAATCTTGAGGAACAGGACCTAAGGAAAAGCAACTTATTTGCAGCCTTCATTCAAAACCAGTCTGAGCTTTTGTTTTGTATACAAGGTTTCTTCCTGTAAAACAGCAGAGAGGTAGCAGGAAGGGATAGTATGGACTAGGGATTGAAGTATGAACCAATACAGTTCACAAAAGCCCCACTCCCTGAACAACTGAATGGTCTGTTCAGTTTTGCATAAATCCCCACAAGCATGATCATCATCGGTTGCATGGGATACAATGAAGGCTGTGACTAGAGGGATCTGTACTAGAGAAATGTGTGATTTAAGGAGGCAACAAGAGGGAATACAGAAAAATTTAGAAGAAGGGATCAAGTAGTTGGAAAAAGAGTACTTGCAAAGCAGAAGCAAACAAATATTGTTAGAATTAATAGCAAAAAAGAAAGAATTAGAAAATAAGGATTTGGAAGAAGTACAGAAGAATTTGATGTATATGAAAAGAGAGTATTTTGAGAATAGTAATAAAAATTCAAAGGTGCTAGCAAGACTCACAGAAAAGGAAAAGCTGAAGAATTCGATAGGGATAGTGAAGGACAAATTAGGGAATCCATGTAGTATTATGAAAGAGAAAATAAAGATATTTCAGGAATTTTACCAAGAATTATATAAAGAGAAAGAGTCATTAAAGATGAAGATGGAGAGATATATAGATAAATATATAAAGAAGGGTCTAATAGAAGAGGATAAAGATTTAATGGAAAAGGATATATCTCAAAAGGAAATAGAGGAAGCTATTGAGAAATTGAAAGGGGGTAAATCCCCCGGATTAGATGGGTTGGGATCTGAATATTATAAAACATTTTAAAAAATGTTGGTACCAAAATTAATGAAATTATATAATGGAATTATAAAAGGAGAGAAGATACCACCATCGTGGGAACAATCATTAATTATTTTAATTCCAAAGCCGGATAAGGACTTAACAGTCCCAGATTCTTATAGACCAATTTCATTAATAAATCAGGATGCAAAAATCTTTTCAGCTATATTGGCAAGGAAAATGAATACTTGTATAGGTAAATATATTGGGGAAGATCAGTGTGGCTTTGTGGGGGGTAGACAAATGCCTAATTTGGTTGGAAGAGTTTTAAATATGGTACAAGAGGTAAAAAAAATGGGAATAAGAGCAGGCATAATAGCGCTGGATATATTTAAAGCATTTGATTGTGCGAGCTGGCAAGCACTAAAGAGGACAATAGAAAAAATGGGGTTTGGAAATAGATTTAAAGGTATAATCGCGCAATTATACTCACAAAACACAGCTTCAGTGGTGATAAAGGACGGAGTTACAGAAAAGATACAATTGGCCTGAGGGACCAGACAAGGATGTCCACTCTCACCGGTCCTATTTGTACTGGTTATAGAACTATTGGCAAATGTGATAAGAGAAGACGATATGATAGAGGGAGTAGGTTGTAATAATAATAAAGTAATAAAAATAAATATGTTCGCAGATGATACTTTATTGACAATTAAGAATCCATTAGAAAAAATGGAAAGAATTAAGTATCTTCTGAAGGATTTTGAAGAAGTTAAGAGATTGAGAATAAACTGGACAAAATCAGAAATGATGTTATTTAATTATACTAAAAAGGAAGGGAAGGATTGGGAAAGTTAGGAGAAGAATATGAAAATTAAAGAGAGGATTAAATATTTAGGAATTAAAATTACAAAAGATTTAGAGGATTTAGAAAAGGAGAATTTAAATAATTTTTAAAAAGAAGTTATAGATAAATTAGAAAAATATAGAGGATTAAATTTATCGTGGTTTGGAAGAATAGCTTTAGTAAAAATGAAGATATTACCAAAGGTAAATTTTGTGTTCAGAATGTTACCAATAAGAATATCTGAAAAAGAGATAAAAAGTTGGAAAAATATTTTAAATAATTATTATAACAGGAATAATAAAGCGAGAATAAATAAAAAAAGGTGGTATTTAACACAAAAAGAAGGAGGATTAGGACTCCCAAATATAAAGTTATATTATGTAGCCAATAGATTAAGACATATAGTAGAAAGTATGTTAGGAGCAAGAGATTTAAGTTGGTTAGAGGATAGAAAAGGAATGAATAAAGAGTGGAAATTAGAAAATATATTTTTTAGAGAATATAATAAAAAATGGGGGGAAGGAATAGAGAACCCCTCCTAAAAAATCACTGGGAAATATGGCGTGTATATAAAAAGGAGTTACTTCCGAGTATTTCTCCAATAACACCAGTGATAATGTTAGGGAAATTTCCAGGGAATTTAAAAGATAAATTAAGGGAAATACTAATAGAGAAGGATATAATGAAACTAAAAAATTGGTTAAGGAGGATGAATAATCGAGAGGAAATAGAAGAGGTGTTAAAGGAGAGGAATTTAACATGGTTAAATTATTTTCAATTAGAGAAATGGACGAAGAAATGGTTAAAGGATAATGGAGAGTGTAGAGAATTAACGAAATTTGAGGAGATGATTTTAAAAAGAACTGAGAAAGGAGGAAATAAAATGATAAAAGGTTTAACGAGTGAAATATATAGAATATTGAATGGGAAGGGGGAGTCAGAAAATATGGGCAAGATGGTGTGGGAAATGGATTTGAAGATACAAATAGGACAACAGAGTTGGGAAGGAATATGGAGACAAAGAGTGTTGAGAAGTATATCAGTGAGGATAAAAGAGAACTATTACAAGATTTTATGGAGGTGGTATCTAACCCCGGTAAGATTAAATAAAATAAACAAGCTGCATTCAGCAAATTGCTGGAGAGGATGTAAAGAAAAAGGAACGTATTTACATATGTGGTGGGAATGTGTATTTGTTCAAAAAATGTGGAAAATGGTGTTTAAAGAGATAAATGATATTGTGGGAATGGAGATTGAAGAGACACCTACAGTGGCATTGCTATCATTATACGGAGATTTAAAATGCAATAAAGAAACAAAAGAATTGATAATGAATTTGCTGACAGCAGCAAGGTTAGTCATATCTAGGAACTGGAAGGTGCAAGGAGATTATCATGTGGAGGATTGGTATAAAGAGATTTGGGATATGGCAATAAATGATAAATTGACATGCAATAGAAAAATAAGAAAAGGAATAACAAAAACAAATGATTTTGAGGGAATTTGGAATCAGTTCCTAGAATATGTATTCTCTAGGGGGAGTGGAAGACCACCTCCAGAAGAATCAATGAGATTTTGGAAACAGGAATAGATCCCGGGATGGGGGGGGGTGCACTATATGTTATGTAATGATGTATAAAAAATATTAATTAGAAATGTTATAAGGATAATCAAGTTATGTATTATGGGTTTTTTTTGTTGCTGTCTTGTGTTGTATTGTATATTGTAGTATAGTATTAGCGAATAAAAAATATAAAAATATAAAAAAGAAGGCTAGAAAACCTGTTTTTCAACAAACAAACACACACACACACAGGAGTGGGGTTAGATGATACAGCCTACATACAACTATAAAAATTAAGAGCTCCTTTGTAAAACGTATTTTCTGCAGCATTAATTCCCATTCGATGACTACATCCAGCTTTATTTCAAAAGGATTTAAAAAGGAAAGATTCCAAGAGTTTTCATGGATAAAAATATTGGGCCAAAGGATAGCTGGAGAGGCAAGAGACAAGAAACTGAGCTGAAACATGTCAGCGACATGAAGGAAGTGGTCTAGAAATTACAGCACACACTAAGAGAAAGATGTCAAGCATTTTATGGAGAAGTCACTACTCGCTACTGTTAAGGACCTTGTTCTTAGAGCCACACAGAAGTGGTCACCTTGCACCCTCTTTCAATGCTCAGCTGTCAAGATCAGCAGCCATTTAGAGGATTCTCGTGGCGAAACCTATTAGCAGAGTTACAACTGTAAGCCCTGCAAAACCATCGCATCCCCTGCCTCCCCCACCTCAGGTTTGGCAGTTGATGTCTGCTTTCCAGCCCCTAAAAATCCAGCTCCCTGCAGCTGATGGGGATCAGGCTGCCCTCCCCTCACGCTCACAGTGAACCTGTTCTTAGGGCAACAAAGCAGGGCAGCAAACAGCTGATCAGGCAAGCTGGAGAGGGCTGGAGAAGATAGGAGCTCACCATGTGCTGTTCAGCCAGCCAAGATGGACAGCTGACCAGCTCACAGCCTCAGCAGACATGACATAACCAATGAAGCACCATAGGAGATGTAAATCAAGAGCAATTGCTCCAGGAAACCTTACACCCTCTTGAGACGCAGGAGGCAGGAGATGCAGGGCAGTGTAGCGATCCCACATGCACAGCTTACAAGAAGCCCTGACCTCTATGCTCCCTGAAACCTGCCTCATCTAAACGCATGGCCACACACATACACAGCTGGCTGCAAACCAAGAAGGAAAGCACTCCAGTCACAAGGTACAGGAAACTATTTCTGATCAGGGGGAAAGAATTCCACACTGTTCTGTCTCCAGGGCAACAAAACAGGCAGACAAGCACAAAGCAAAGAATTCAAGCTCACTCCGGTTGTGTGGGTCTCCTCCTGGAACTCCATGGCATGAACCACCAAGCACAGTAAAAGGTCAGGTAAAAATGGTTTTGGGATCCCCACCCTGACTCACTTGGAATGCAGACAGATCATCAATCTAAATGCTTATTCCAAAAGCTCATGTGACCAACAGAATACGCTGCAATTATAGACTTTGAAATGAACTCAAACAATCCACTTGACACTCTCCTTCCATGCCAATCTTTGGGACGGCCCACTTCAAAACTGTAGAACTGACTTACCAAAAAAAGGGACATTGAAGCCAATGAGCTTCCTCTAGGCTCTTGCACTGGCTGGAGGGAGCTCATGAACCGAGATATATGCTGGCACCTATAACAAATGTTCCCACTCTTTCCACAAAGGAGACAAGGCAGGATGGATGGATTTCTGGGGACCATGTGGTGCAATCACCACCACTGTCCCCAGTTGATCAGATGACAGTGGCTGAGTTCGGACGACACACTAATCAACGGATGTTTCCCATTCTGCTCCTATTAACACCCCCCCCCCCAGTTGATTAGCGTGTCATCCAAACTCAGCCAATTTCTCCAAAACGTGTTGTTAGTAGCCTAGGAATAAACCGATGGAGTTTATGCAACTCGGTGGATCCACTTAGATGTAGAATTCTCATACTTGCAATGTCTTTCCCTTGGGACTTTTATTGGTTTTAGCAAGATCTACTTCAAGATGCTTTTTCATGGTCATTTCTACAAGAAAGGCAGCATCAACCGGAATCTCCCATGCAATGCACAATTAAATCCAGGATAGAGGTACTTTATTTCAAAAGCGGCATAGACTACGAAAATTCCCATACAGGTCTTTGGTGACTCTGGTTGCGAGTGCCATGTCACCTCTTTTGCTATGAGTGGCACAACCCCAGCCTCGATATCTGGCTTCAGGGGTTGGAAGTGCTCCTTAGCAAAGCGCCATCTAGTGGGCCCTATCGGAGTGCCATTAACAGCACTTCTGTCTCTCCGCCAACCCTCCCCTCCAATAAAGAGTTGGCAAAGGGTCGGCAGCAGTGGAGCGAGAAGTTGCTACCACCACTTGCTCTCCCTTCCCTTGGGTAGCACCGGCTCCTGACAGCCTTCACTGACCACCAGCACGTGCAGCAGAAACAGATGCGGCTCGTCCTTTCTGGGGCAGCAGCTGCTCCTCGAGACCCTCACGGATGGCCGGCCAGCCTGCTTTGGCAGGCAGGCGAGTGACTGACAAGTGCAGCTGCCAGAGGGAGAGGGAAGAGCAGCAGCCGCAGCCGCAGCTGCCCCTTCCCGTTTCCTGGGCAGCTGTGGGAGCTCCCGCCCTTGCCAATCACTCATCCACCGGCCAGAACAGGCAAGGAGGCAGCGAGAAGCAGAAATCACCCAGAAGAGGGCAAGCGGGCAAGCAGCAGCCGCCGTGCCTCGCCTCCATAGCTACTTGGGCAGCTGCTGTGGCAGTTAGACAATGGACCATGTGCAAAGGTTCAAAGCAGCAGCAGACATGTGGACAACCATCTGTCAGGGATGCTTTAGGGTGGATTCCTGCATTGAGCAGGGGGTTGGACTCGATGGCCTTGTAGGCCCCTTCCAACTCTGCTATTCTATGATTCTAACTTGTGGGAGCAGATGTGGGGAGGAGGAGTGGTGGCACCCCAGTTGGTGCTGCACTGCTGAGGGAGGAGTGAGCCCCACCAGAGATGGCGCAATCCTCCACGGACTGTGACCTAGAGAAGGGGCAAATAGTGATGGCTCCTCCTCTTCAGGGGCCAGCAGTGAGCCATGTTGGGCCACTGGAGCCTCAGCAGCTGCCCAACGATGCCAAGCCTGACCTGGCCTCACTGTATCCTAGGGAACTTATTCCAATCCCCTTTCTCTTATTAATACATGCGTTAAGACTTTATTTCAGCTAGCCCAAGTCTAACCGTGACTGCCCGTCTACTCCTTGAAGAGTTAGGCTTTATTTCTGTCTAAATTAGATGGTAACCTTTAGACAAGACTGGCCATGTGTTTTGTACAACACCTCGTTTTATAGGTGTTTTATAATGAATAAATACTGCCAGAAGGGGAGGCCTCAGTAGGCATTCAAGAGGAGAGATCTGCAAAGGACTGGGAGCAGGGCCTTCATAGCTACAGCCTCTCAACTATGAAGTTCCTCCCAAGAGGAAACCTTTAAGCCAAACTCTTCAGATACTCAGTGGACCACTCATAAATTCAACAAGCGGGGTAAGCAGATTCAATGGGATCCTAGTTATTATTGGATGGTATTAGCTACATGGTTTAAAAGCATAATGAATATTAGGTTAGCTATTTTGTTTTTCCACTTAGGTAAGAGTAGGATAAAAGGTTTTATATATAAGCAAGTGAAGTTTTAAACATAAGATGCGAGGCCTAGTTGACATGTACATGCACATTAATTCATCTGGCAACTGTATGCATGAAATGACTTACTGAAGAGGATTGTTACTGGGCTACGGTGGGGTTCCTTGGTTTGAATCAGACATGAACTTGGGAAATCCTCTCTCCCCGCCCCCATATGCCACTGACCTATCCTATAGGGTTTTTGTAAAGGTTACAAGTAGAGATGGCCCCTCAGCCTCCTGAGTGCCCCAAAAGGGGCTTGTGGTTTGTTACCAATGGAAAATATGAAAAACTCTTGTATGCCTGCCACAACTACCATCATCTCCCCCGTCCCCAAGGTGCCAAACTTATGCTGAGGAATTGAGAGTACATTTTTCCTCCTCCCTCCCAACCCCCTCTCCTTTTGTGTCATGTTTTTTTAGACTGTAAGCCTGTGGGCAGGGACTGTCTTAAGAAGTATTTTTGTAAGCCGTCTTGAGAGCCTTTTTTGGCTAAAGGGCAGGATAAAACTACTATAATAAATAAAATAAAATAAAATAAAATAAATAAAAGACACACATTGGTGGAGTCAAGGAACACCTGCTGCCTCTGCCTGTCCTGGGCTAAGTTTTTGGCCCTTGAGGCAGGACATGGTGGCTGAGGAAGAGTTCAAGCAGAACGGAGGCCAGCAGAGCTTGCTTGCTTGCAACAGAGTATGTCCACCGCAATTCACCTATGTCCACCTCAATTTGCAATTCTAATGACATTTGTAGTTACAATATCATGTAGATGAAATGCATTAAACACTAGAAAATGCTACATAAATGCTGTGATTGTGATGAGAGTGTGAGAAGACATAAAAGTTTCTCTGTGGTTTTAGACCTCTGGGGTGTGATGTTTCCTTCAACAAATGATGACTAGCAAGCAATGTGCAAACCAGTCCTACTATGTGTTTATTCAAACTACAAAAATCTAGTGGTGCAAGAAGAGGAATCTATGAAGCAGCAGCACGTAAACAGAGGCAACATATTCACATGAATGCCAGGAGAGAAGGGGTCCTGTTCCAGGGGAACTCAGCAACTACGTTCCAAAGAAAAACTGCTACCTGTATCAGTGATTTCTTTTAATTAAACAATATACAGGAATATCTAATAGTACATTTCATTATTGGCTCTAAAGTTTTCAAAAGTGTTTCTGTACTTAAGGAACACAATAAGGAACTCCAGACAAAGCAGCAGCAATTTACACTCCCAGCAGGCAAAAGCATTTCCACTTATGCCAGGGAGCATCATTTTTACCTCCCTCCCTTGTTGTCTGTTAGTGTCAGAAGCAGCATTGCAAAGAAATTCTGGGTTTTTAAAAATCAAGTATGGAGGTTCTTTATCATCACTGCGTATAAACGTACATAGTAAGAAAAGGCAGCTGTTCAGCAAACATAGGGCTGATTGGGATATAATGTGAGAGCAAGCTGTGGGAAGCCTCCACTTGGTGTATTCCACTCCCACCCCCTTACAGCATGACCATGCGGAGCTTGGAAGCTTTCACTTCTGGTTTAGCTAAACTGCAGATTGATATGTTGTCCAAACCCAGACACACTGTGGGTAATCTTAACTATTGCTTGTAGAAACAAGTCAATTTCAAACCACAGTTTATGAACCTGATTTATTTCAACTAGCCATAGTTAAAACTAACCACCATTTAGGTTTTGGAGACGTTAAATTCTAGTTAATCTTAAACAGAAATGGAAGCTTCCAATCTCCTACTCACAGCCATACTGGAAGAAAGGGGATGTGGAAATGTTGAGCCCAAGGCTCATGAGAACTAGTTCTCATATTGCTAGAACAAGATTTAGCATTATAGCTGAAGGAAGCCAAGTCATTCAGTCAACATGATCACTTGTACTAATGCTGTACACCTCTAGAACTTTCTTCATCTTAAACTCAAAATAATGCCCTGAGTACTAAATTAAGCCTCTGTAAATCAATAGGAATACAGTATTCAATAGGAATACAGATTGCAAACATTTTGGCCAAAGTGGCAGCAAGTCATAGCTTGCAGCAGGAGGAAATCTCAATGCATGCATGCATGCATGCATGCATGCATGCATTTATTTATTTATTTATTTATTTATTTATTTATTTATTTATCCTAGCCACAAGAATCACACTGGTATTTCTTAGCAAGTTCAAAAGGAAATAGGATGGGAAGAAGCCTGGGGAAGAATATTTTCAGACAGACAGAGACAAAGCAGAGGCCACCTGCCAACCCCAGCAGACCTCAGAGCTGTCAGCTAGGAACATTTATGTAACACAAATAAAGAGATATGATGAAAAGGTCGGTGTGCCTAATCAGCTGTCATGTGGAGGAGAAGAGAAGAACACAACTATGACTGCAGACAAAGACAGGGAAAAGCCATCTAATTTGGCCTCCTCCCACTTCCCCAAGGATGATCGGTGTAAAAATATAACGTCACAATAAAAAGTTATCAATCTCCTATGAAACGAACTTGATAGGAAAAGACAAAGGTTTGTGCCAAGGTACACTTTTGGCACCATAATATTTCTACCATGATAAAGCACACAACAGAAATCCTTACACACACACACACACACACACAGAGTTTTCCCTGCTGATCTCCTATTACTGTCTACTACTGGAAACCCTGGTAGTGGACCCACCCAATCAAGCCTTAAAAGACCTTCACAGGCACCCAGTTTGTTTCTGGACACTATTCAAGGTTTCACTTTCACCTACAATGCTAAGCAGCCTGCTATCCTCCTATGTGGATAGGAACCTGTCCACATGTTTAGATCACCAGCTGAGACCTGTCTCTGTGTAACCTCCCTTTGGGAGAGACAGGGCCTTCTCATTGTCGGCCCTCATCTAACTATTTTTTATTGGTAGTGCCTGTGGGTGCCTCATTTGGAACCTTTGAACTACACAGTGCTGTCAGTGTGGATGGCACTTTAGAACATAACCAAGACAATGGATCCCTGGCATGCACCTACTGCAAATATATAACACAACACACCTTGCTACCTATCAGTGCAGATGACTTAATCACAGCAGAGAAGCCATAAGGATTCACGTAAAATGCTCGTTTCACATTTCAGAGAATTAAGAGCGGTACTGTCTTCTTCAAATGACAACAGTGGGCAATGGGCTGCCCCCAACCAACTGTTTTCCCAAAAGCAACTGAACAAACTTTATCTTGCAACTTTCTATTTTCACATAGTACTTCAGAACTATGTTCAAAATACA
Source organism: Elgaria multicarinata webbii (assembly GCF_023053635.1). Lineage (NCBI taxonomy): Eukaryota > Metazoa > Chordata > Lepidosauria > Squamata > Anguidae > Elgaria > Elgaria multicarinata. Next base: position 1,397,675 of record NC_086176.1, read on the forward strand.
AATACTATCGGAAACCACTCTTCCACTTCCAAGTCAATAACAATTACTTCAGTAAAGGCCTCCCATAGCCTAATTCTTGACTCATCAAGCCTGTTTTATCTCCCAATTTGCTCTGCAAGAGGCAAAAAACTTGAAACTTTTGAAATGCAGGAGTCCTAGCACAATGTACCATTTGAAATGGTTTTGTTTGCATCTTAGATGATTTACCAATGGGTAGATGATACCTTATATATTTGGTGTTCTGGGCTTTTATGTCACAGCCTTTCTCTTTCCTTCTTAGACATGACAGCATCTGTGTATTCTCTCCACAGGTTTTATCACACAATTTAATGGACAAAGCTTGAGGGTCACTTTGTTCCACGCCTGCTCATTTGGGCAACATAGTGATACCCTGTGTACTGGGAGAAATGGAGAATCACCATGTTAGCTTCACATTTGCTTGTGAACCAGAAGCCACCCCTTCTAACCATAGCTTGGTGGGTTACATGCAGAAGATCCCATTCTCAATTCCTGACATCTCCAGATGGCTCAGATAGTATAGCTGGGAAAGACATCTCTGCCTAACATCTGGGAGAGCCACAGTCAGTCGGAATAAGTGCCAAACTAGACAGACTAATGGACTGACAGTATAAAAAAGCTTCACAGGTTCACTCCATGCCCCATCATGTCTAAAGTTCACCAGATGCCACCATTTCTGCTAAGAAGAGCACAATTTATAGGTACTCCAACTGTGACCCATTCCCCAAATGGAAGGACTAATCTCCACTGAATGAACAGGGAATGACCTAAAGTCCTATCTCCACAGCTTTCCGATGATGAAGGAATGGCACAAACATGTTATTATCTTTGCAACCAAGCAAAAGTGCTAAAAAGAGATACTTCCCCTTTGGTTCAGAGCCCTTTACAGTGAACAATTGCCAGCAGGAACCAAATAAAGCTGGCCAGTCTTGCTGCAATAGCGAAAGGATCCTATGATGACTCACTCACCCCCTGAATCCCTTTGTTGGCCTAGATTAGCACTGCTGCCACTCAACATGGGAGCTGTGAGCCAACTATTCCAGCCTGTGGCATGTTAGCTGCTCCTCTCCCAGCCAGCCCAAGGCCCACACAACATCCTCCACACCAAGAGTGAGTCAGCAGCGGGAGGCACATTAGCTATCAGCCCATAGTACATTCTATGCTTCTAACCAAGCCCTGAATGGCAGATGCCTTGTGCACCTTGCTTTTTAAGAGCCAATGTAGTGGTGGGGAATGTGGGACCCTCCAGATGTTTTTGAACTACAGCTCCATTATCCCTAGCCAGCATGACCAATGGTGAAGGATCATGGGAGTTGCAGTCCAAAGACATCTGGAGTGTCACACATTCTCCATCCCTAACCCATGGAGTCTGTCCTTCAGGAAGGATGGAAACCAGTGTACTGAGGACAAGGTAGGAAGAAGACAATTCATAGTGCAGACACCAGTTATCTGTTGTCAGTTGATTGCCTTGGCCAAATACTCCAGAGGTGCTTCTAGCTGGAAAACAGGACTCAGTTACTATCACTCTTAAGCCACATTCACACAAATCACCATTTATACATTTCTGTTCTCAAAAGCAGGCCTTAAAGAGGAACTAACCCAACTTTCTTTTACAGGGCCTTTTCAACCTGCCCCCTGCCCCATTCCACCTTTCCTAGAGAGACACGAAGACTGCAATCCTATACACATTTAATTAGGAGTAAGTTCCATTAAACTCAATGAGATTGAGTTATAGTAAACTCAATATTTCTGAGCAGACTTGTATAGAATTGTTGCTTCTCATATTATGATTTCTCTACATTTAGAGTATACTCAGATCTAAGTAAATGTATGTTATATTAAATTAAGGAAGTTAACTGTTACACTTTATTATATAAGAGGAAACATCCCACATCCCTAGGCTTATAAATAGCTCTTTGATAAATAGCTCAGAATTGCTTCCAGGTGAACCAGAGGAAAATCTGTTTTTGATTTTGATTTTCATTTTCACACTGTTGACATGCCACAAGCAAAGTTAATAATTAAGCAAACAAACATAGGAATGTGCAAGTAGGTGGGCAAGTAAAAATGTCTGCAGGCTAGTAACTATGTGCAGACTTGTTTGCAAGACAAGCACTAGACTTATACCATTTGTCTGTTCCTGATCCACCATGGCAGAAGCTGCTTTCCCATGGGTAGAGTTTGCACTTCAGCACTATATCTAATTAAGTTAACACTCCAGCTGTAGTTCCAAGAGATGTGGGATAATGAACATTAAAAAGCTGTACTGCGGTCCCAGGATTTCTAGTAAATGCTTGCTGTCTGAACCTGAACAGGAAGAAGTAGCCAGACATCTTTTTTTTTAATTTAATTTTTATTATTTAACAACACATGATAAATCATATACATACATAACATAACATTCCTCTTATTTCTTAGCTATACATTCTACTTCTTAACTAACTCACATTAATAAGTGCCCCCCCCACCCACCCTCGGGATCTTATTCTACTTTCCAAAATTGCATTGAGTCTTCTGGAGGTGTTCTTCCTCTCCCTTTTGACAATACATGTTCTAGGAACAATTTCCATATCTCTTCAAAATCATTGTTTTTTGTTATTCCCCTTCTAAATCTATTACATGTTAATTTATCATTTATAGCAATATCCCATATTTCTTTATACCAATCTTCTATATCATAATCTCCTTGAACCTTCCAATTTCTGGATATCATTAACCTTGCAGCTGTTAACAGGTTCATTATTAATTCTTTTTCCATCTGATTGCATTTGAGATTTCCATACATTGATAATAATGCTACACTTGGTGTTTCTTCTAAATCCATTCCAGTTATTTCATTTATTTCTCTATACACATGTTCACAATTCCACCACATATGTATATATGTTCCTTTCTCCTGACATCCTCTCCAACAAAGTATCGAGTTCTCTTTATTTATTAAGTTTAATTTTATTGGAGTTAGATACCACCTCCAAATTATCTTATAATAATTTTCTTTTATCCTTACATATTTTTCAACACTCTTTGTTTCCATATCCTCCCCCAGTCCTGTTGCTCTATTTTCTCATTCAAATCTGTTTCCCATACCATCCTAACAGAATCTTCTTGAGTTTCCATTTCCATTTCCAATAATATCTTATATATTTCACTCATTAATCCTTTTAGCGATTTATTTTCTTCTTTGTCTTTCTCTTTTTGTAAGATCAAATCCTCAAATTTAGTATTCTTTCTGCAATCTCTAGCCAGACATCTTTACCAAAGTACAACCACCACCACACTCATATATAGCGCAAATAGAGGAATTCCTGTCCCAAGGAAAGGTGTGGTGAAAGGGAGAAACTGGTGCAAGCAGTGGGCAGCGATTGGATGGAAAATCAACAGACGCAAACCAACATCATGGAAGGAAGACTGGGTGCAGACTTCTGAAAGGTCAATGTATTTTCCATGTGAAAACGCAACTGAAGACTTCGGGCAGCCCAAACATTAAATGCACAGATCAAAGGATTATCTTGACACATCAGTGGTATAGAGTGACAAAAGAAGAGGCTAAAATGAATTGCAAAGGCACCCTCATTATGCCTCATTGTCCAGCAGCAGGTGTAAAAGGGATGTACTTTTTCTGTGGACCAGGCACTATGGACAGCGAACGGCACTGACTTCTAGAAAGACTCGCAGATATCAAGCCCAGCCAAAATTTGGAAAGCCCTGCATTGATAGATATCTCATATATTAGGGGAATATTTGCTTTGCTTAATTTTCATCCTGTTCTATCCCTAATTATCAAGTCATGGTACCTTTTGTTATTATTTTTAAGTCAATGAAATAGGTAGCATTGTATATCCAGAATGAAGCCCAGACACTGGAAAAGCAAGTAGCTTATTATGTACCCTGGACTTGGATAACCTGTCCCTTTGCTGCCACCAAGAATAAGATGAAAGTGCCAGATGGCAGCTAGGAACAAGCTGGCATGTCAGCAGAGGAGGGACTGAATGGATATATTCCTGTCAGATGACTTTGCTCCTCCAATCCTGATGCAGCTTAATCTCTGCTTAAACTTCCCTACAGCATCTGTCTCACACGTCACCAGCTCTTAGTGATTACACATCTGTTGCCAAAGGCAGATCTGTATCAGCCTGTCTCTATAAGAAAAGGGGGAGGAAGCACTTCTTTAGAGGAAACTCCTTATGTGGTGCCATGGGAGTTCAGCAAGCCACGCCAGATATGTTCTGGAAATAGAAACACCCTGGAAAAAAGGCACTGGACCGACTAAAGCTCCCACATAGGATCCCTTGAGAAAGTGTGCCTTTGCCTCTGTTTATCCTTTGCCTCCCCTGCTTAGTATTTATACAGCTCTTTTCATAGTACTCAAAATAATAATGATAATAATAATAATAATAATAATAATAATAATTTCTTACCCGCCTCTCCATTTTGATCGAGGTGGGGAACAACAGTAAATGGTAAAATACATAAAACTGAATTAAAACATAATATACATTGTTAAAACATCCTAAAAAAAATCTAAAAACATCTTAAAATTCCACTGGATAGGCCTGCCGGAAGAGATCAGTCTTTATAGCACAGCTATAAAGTACATTGTTGGTGCTATATAATAATAATAATAATAATAATAATAATAATAATATAGCTTTCTTGAATGCTAGTAGACTGTTAAGTTGATGACTCTCCTCTGGCAGGCCATTCCAGTCTGGGAGCAGCAGAAGAGAAGGCCCTCTGGGTAACAGTTAATCTAGTTTTTGCTAGCTGAAGTAGATTTTTCCCAGAGGACCTGAGTGTGCGTGGTGGATTGTATGGGAGAAGGCGATTGCACAGGTAGCCTGGACCCAAATCATGTAGGGCTTTAAAGGTTATAAACCAACACTTTATACTTTGCTCAGAAACTAATTGGCAGCCAGTGAAGAGATTTTAAAACTGGTGTAATTTGGTCACCCCTAGGTGCACCAGTGACCAGCCTGGTTGCCATATTTTGAACTAGTTGAAGTTTCCGGACTAGGCACAAAGGTAGCCCTATGTAGAGCGCATTGCAGAAGTCAAGCCTTGAAGTTACCAGCGCATGCACTACCATCTTTAGGTCTTCTAACTCTAGGAAGGGGCACAGCTGGTATATCAAGCGAAGCTGATAGTAGGCACTCCTGGCCGTCGCATCTACTTGGGCTGTCATTTGGAGCAACGGATCCAGAAGCACCCCCAAGCTGTGAACACAGTCTTTCAGGGGGAGTGTAACCCCATCCAGAACTGGTTGACACACCTCCAAACCCAGGTTCCGGCCTTTGACAGCAAGCACCTCTGTCTTGTCTGGATTCAGCTTCAGTTCCCCCCACCCAAACAGCCCATTACTGCCTCCAAGCATTCATTCAGAGGAGACACACTATCCTTAGCTGACACTATTGTTGAAGGCACAGAGAAATATATTTGGGTGTCATGAGCATACTGATAGCACCCCGCCCCATGCCTCCGGATGTTCTCTCCCAGCGGTTTCATGTAAATATTAAATAGCATTGGGGATAGGATGGCACCTTGTGGTACGCCACACAGGCAGTTCCTTCGTTGAGGAGCAGCTATCCCCAAGCACCACCATCTGGAACCTGCCCGAGAGGTAGGATCGGAACCACTGAAGCACAGTGCCCCCGATTCCCAATCCCCTCAGGCGATCCAGAAGGATCCCATGGTTGATGGTATTGAAAGCCGCTGAGTGTCTTCCTGCAATTCTTACAACAACCCTGTGAAAAAAGAAAATGGGGGGGGGGGGGAAGGATGCGAAGGCTTAAAGTTAGTGACTTGCTTACGACAACCTAGTAAGGGCCAGGATTATCTGGAGTAGACTTGACAAGAGCAGGTTATGCCTTTGGTTTGGCTGTGACCTGGGAGATTTCTGGTTCAAATGGTCAAGAGGAGATCTGAACCAGAATTCTCATAGCCAAGCCAAAGGCACAATCAGTTACTCTCATCAGAACAAGCTCCTATCATGTCTACCGCAGACAAACATGCTACTTACTTACTTTCCCTCCTCTGGGCTTCCAATTAGCTTTGATATGCAAATCTGTTATTGGCTGTTATGCCTGTTATTCCTCCACCAGACCAGAGGTCCAAAGCTCTCTTGACTCCTTTGCTCTGTGCTGCTCTCTTTACCTGCCAAGTGGCCTGCCTACCTACTCAGTCATCCTTGCTTTATTATAGAATCAGACTTTACTTTTACTCCTCCCTCAGCAACAAAAGCTTAGAGTGGGGTTAGAAAAACATGGAATCTGCCATCCTCCTCCATAGGAACTGCAGTAGTAAGGCCAGCCCGGAGCTGCAGCCTCTCTAGAGCCACTTGCTGAAACACACAACATGCTTTCACAAACATAAAGTGTCAAACGGGCCAAACAATTTGGACTCCAATCCAAAATGACACCTCATCCTGTGAATTGTTAACCTACTGCAAGCTGCCACTCTGGTGAAATATAAAACAACCACTTTTTATAAGAACAGAAGAACCACTTGCGTTTAGGCCAACATCCCGTCTCACACAGTGACAAGCCAGATGCTGCTGGGAAGCCCGCAAGCAGGACATACAGGGCAATAGTCCTCTGTCAGGGTTGCTCACCAACAGCTGGTAGCCTCTGAAACCGGGGGCTGCAGAGAGCCATACTGACTAGCAGCCATGGATAGACTCCTCCTCTATGAATTTGTCTAATTCCTTTTAAGCCCTTCTATAAAAACTAAGGATTCCTATATAGAGCTCTACTCCATCAGAACTACACTTCTGGCTATAGTGATAAATTCTACCTACTCTCACGACTCAATTCTGTTCTCGTTGTTAGGCTCACACATTTCTGCATAAACAGTTATGGGAGAGCCACCGAGAATGAGGGGAGCAGGATTTTTATTTGCTACAGCTGACCAGGCTGCTTACAATCCTATTAGTTTCCATTTCCTTCCCCGCCTGCCCTAATACACGAGTTTTTCAAGTTTCCAGTGCATATATGGGTTTGTTATTTCCATATGTGGGTCAGGTCCATGGCTTCAAGGAAAAAACAATGTTTAGAGGGCTAATGCTCTGCCCTTAAGGAAAAGCAAGAGAATTATGTAATTGTTTGAAGGATCTTAGATGGTAAGGGCTCCCCAGAAACAAACACAGGGTGTCTCTCCGGCGTACCAGAAAATTGGGTTGGGGGAAAGGACCACACCTGTAGAGTCAAACTAAATTCTATAACATGACTGGCAACAACTGTTTTTTACATCTTACCCTGTTGAACTCCAGTTTAAAAAGAGCAAAACGGATTGACCTGCTGTCCTGAGCTGCTTAACCTGCATCCACCAGTCTGCTCTCCCTCAGAAACTAGAGCACCCTGCTCCTCATTCACATGCCAGCAGCATTTTGTCAATGTTAAAGAATCAGAGGTAGAAGCAGGTCTGCCTTGATAGGGTGAGCTATTACGGACATAGCCTACAAAAATCACAAGAAGGGGAAATGTACTGAGCAGAATTTCCCAGTGTGCTACAATATTAGGCGTCAGTTCTCCGTGCCCCTTGCTTGTTTATGCAGAATTCTGGTTGTTGTTTTTAACACACACAGACTCACACACCTCTTTGGCCTTGTCTGCTATGTTATCTAACTGCAGCTGTGCATCATCTGTTGGACGAGGCAAGCCCTTTTTTCTTTTTAACTTTTTAAAAATGCAGTGTATTATTTATCACTGTTTCAGTACATTGGACCTGGTTATGGTTGTCTGCTGTGTTGCAGTACTTCCATTTTCCAAATAGTTTTCAGAACCAAGCCCGCCTCCTGCTCAGCTGGAACGGCTTGGGTGGAGAGGCGGCTTTTGTGGGTGGGACGAAGAGGAGGAAAGACATCGCACATGCAATGTGCATGTGGGCCATGATGACACGCAGGCAGGGCAGAGCCTACCAAATGCTTCTCCAGGTAGGGCAAGGAAAGAATCCTTCCTGAAACCCTGGAGAGCCGCGGCTGCTAGTCAGTGTTGACAATACTGGGCTAGATGGACCAATTGTCTGACTCAGTATAAGGCTCAGCATAACCCTATGCTGATATTTCCAAAGTTTCTAAGTACATCAATGTACTAGAGAGAATAACGCCAGATCGAATGGCAGTTGAGTTTTGCTAAGCCTCAGGTTCGAACAGCTATTCAACAGGCGAACCGGCACTGGAGGATGCTAATACTTTCTCAGCCATGTTCCACCAATTATAACATGGCTCAGAGAAACCCACACTAGTATCCTCACAGCTCCAAAGCAATATTTCCAAACATATGTACTGCAACAGTTGGGTGCATATGTACCCTTTGACAGCCACCTGGTAACTTCTGTCTCCTTGGGCTACAGAGCCAGGGAGGATCCAGACATCAATAACCCCAACCAACACCAGGTGTCGGCATTGGAGGTTGACACTTCCCTGCAAGTGAACCGGCACTGGAAGATACTCGTCAAGGATCCCCTTCTACCAACGACAACATGGCTCAGGGTGAGTATGCTGCACCAGACACAGCAGGTTGGCCAATCTGGCACCCAACAGGACCTTGGGGCGCACCTGTTTGGGGCATGGGGCTGGCTTGGCATTTCTTCTGGCCTGTTGGTTCTGAGGAGCCCAGTGGGGGTGAGAGCTCCCAGCAGGAGTCCCTGTTGGTTGGCAGTATGCCCAATGGTATGTGGCCTGCTGCCATTACCCCTTCAGTACATGTTTCGCCAGCCTCCCATGAGCCGCAGGCTCTTGTGTCGGTTGCCAATAGGGCAGCCACTCCTCTGGCTGTGGCACGGCATACAACTCAGACAGACATGGAATCTGAGATGTCACCCTCCTGTGCCGATTGCTATGCCTCGGCCTAGAGCCCTGCAGTGCTGTGTTTATCCATCTGGGTTATCACTTGCTGCGTGCCACCAAAGAGAAGATCTGAAGGGGAATACGTGGGTGCATTTCCCATGCTTTTAGAGTGGATGAACACAAGGATAAAGACAAGGACAAGGACTGGGAATAGGAGAAGAGGAAGAAGGTCAAGGTGACTTAGGTGAATTTGCTTGCTGGCTAAGTAAGTTATAGATATACATAGCCCAGCAAAAGCACCCAGACAAAGGGATATTGCTAGCCAAGTACCAAGTGCTATTCAGAATACCTTGTGTCTGCCTGCCTGGGATATGATGGGCCCTTTAGACACAAGGTAGCTTTCAATTCTGAATTGAAGTGGGATGTGAAGGGGTCAGAGTCTGGGTTTAATTCATGACTGCCTGGCCAGTCACAGGAGAGTGCACTGACAGCGGCCACATCCTGTCCCGCCCAGCTAATCCTCGGCAAGTGTGGGCTTTTTACCACCTGCCTTGCTGGGAGTCCAGCTCGTAAGGTGCTTGCACCAGGAATCTGTCCAATCTCTGGTTCGTGGGTTCCATATGCTACAACCTCCATCTGTCTCCGACATGCTCCCAGGTTAAGGGGATAGAGGTCCCAGGGAACCACATTCAGAGCGTAAGTTAGATAACCTGCCCCCCTTTGTCAAAAGGGCCCCAGCCCAATTAAGTCAAAGCTTGGACCTTACTACTGCCAGATTGACCATATAGGGAGGGCCCATTCTTTGTTCAATGGGCACGCCACAGTTTTGAGCCCTTCTCAAAGGCCCCAGTGCCACCTGTTTGCCCTGGAACCAGGCCTCCATCCCTGCATGGCGCACCAGGACTAAGTTAAGGATGTGAAGGCCAGTCCATTCCTACAGCCCCCCTTTGCACATCTTAGAGTGTTCCTATGGGTTCGGTCGCTAAGAATACCCCCTGGTGAGCATGCTTAATCCTTGTAGACTTAGCACTATGTTGGGCTTTTATCAGACATCTACATGATGCCATATTTGGGTCAGTCTCCCTCATCACTGCATACACAATTAGGCCTCAGCCTGGGATAGAAGCTTGGATATATTGAGATTTGGCTTACCTGGAGCCCTTTCCGTTTGGGCTTTGGGCCAAATTTCTTATTAGCCGCTGTTCATCGGCCTGACAGCTGGCTACTGTTCACGTAGTTACCTCTTTGATATCTAAGGAACCTCGGGAATTGGGCTGGTCAGAGCCATGAGTACTGGTTGCCCTCATAGAATCTCTATTTTGCCCGCCATATTCCTGGGCTGAATAATGAAGCTGGCCACACCTTGTCACTCAGCCAGATATCGAGTTTCCTGAAGTTGGCCCTTGCGGCCAGACAGTACTAAGATCCTATGCCTGGTGTGCTTTAGGATCTGGGAGAAGTGAGTGACAGAAGCCATGTAAGCCATGGTCCCCTGGCATGTGGGGACATTCTACCAGTGAGCAGGTAGGGAATTCAGCTTTTTTCAGAGCTGAGAGAAGAGCTTCAGCCCTTATGGCCCATCCTACTCAACTAGTTGCTGAAATTCTGGGTGATACATCACAGGGGGCTATCCCCATGAAGGTAAACTGGAGGTAAACTGCCCAGCTCATTCTTTGCTGCCATGGAAAGAAGTTTCCAGGCTGCATGGCATCTTTCCATGTTTGAAGGATGCTGGAAGGGCAGATAAGATTATCTGAGGGTGCTGGTGGGCTTTTGAATTTTCTGATGTTCAGTCAATCACAGAGCACTTCTGTACCAGCACTCAAGGGCACCACCAGTGTTACCATAGCGCCTCAGCCAGAGGGGCTGGGCACCATGGTAACACTTGTGGTGCCCTTGAGTGAAGGAATATGTTCTTGTGCAATCTGACCTTCTACTTTGCCCTCCGGGGCAAAGAACTTGGACTTCTATTTATCACAGGTAGGAGCTGCCCCATAACCGGTACCATTTATATAGTCGCCAAGAAGATCCTTCAGATATCAGGCATATGGAACCTGGGTAGAGGTGCCATGATAATGCTCACTGCAGCCCTGAGTGAGGGTATATGCCCATTTGCAGTTTTGACCCTACTTCGCCATGTGGGTTATCACAGGAAGGGGCTGCCCCTTATCTGGTACCATTTTGATGGTATGTAGAGAGCCTAGCTCTGGTGCTGCAAAAGATTACGAATCGTTGATGGTGTAGTCGTAAGATAGGATTTTTATTTAAAAAAACCTCAATTAGCTCAATGTTTCAGGAGCAAAGTTAAACACTCTTTTCTTATGGAGCATCCTTGTCGGAAGCTGTGTTTCCTGCCAAAGAAGCTGACAGAGATGCCGAGATCTGGGCCATAGAGAGATGGCAGTCTTGGGCTTGCATAAGTGTACATTCTGAAAGAAAGGTGGGTGCAGTAACTGTAGAGTCAATGTTGATCATTGTGTTCCTTTGACAGATCGGCGGGGAGACCACAGCCCATGGGGTGTCCTAATCTGCAAGCATGGCTTGGCATCTGGGCCAGCCACAGAACAACGCAAGCAACTGTTGGCACACAATTGGGTTTGGTCAGTTAGCCCCCATCCAGTGCGGTGGCATCTCCTCCATAAGCAGTCCAGTCTGGTTGGTTTTGCCCCACTGCAGGTGTGGTGCTCACCTGGGGGGGTTACAATAGGGTTCCTCGAGCCGAAGTCTCCAACTTTACAGGATAGTACAGACCTGGAGGATATCTAGATGGCCAGATATTTGTATTGTGTGATCAAACTTGCTCCCTCAGTGCTAGAGGCGTGAGGGTGGGGAAGCCCTTAGCTTAAATAGGGCAATGACAAAAGTAAATAGGTAAATTCGGATGTATCTAAGGATTGGCAGGGATGAGTGGGCCACCATACAAAAATTTTGCATCAGAGGGGAACCTTATAGGGCAGATGGGTTCACCTGTCCAATGCAGGCAATGACATTTTCCTGCAGGATCTGCGTGTGGGCCTGCGGGATTTCCCCTAGGCTGGTGGGGGTAGGGTGCTGAAGCTGAGGATTGGTACCCTCACGTGTGCAGGAATTTGCTCGATGTTGCAATAGGCACGGTGAGCACTCTGGCACCTTTTGGTGACTGGCATATCCGGAGGACCTGATCCTTGGGAGCTGTGCAGCTCTCGTGTCAGGATATGGTTTGCCTTTGGGGACCTTCCTGCCTCACCTGTTTGGAGCTGTGCAGGGGTAATGCAGGTTGGACTCCCCACACTTTTCAAAGTGTCACATAAGAGAGGGGCTGGGTTTACCCAACTCCTGGCTTTGGAGAGTGGCTCATCCATAATGGCAGGCTAGGTGTATGAAGAAATGATCTAACAGATTCCTACACCAAGGAAGAGTGAAGTTCCCTTATTTAAATAAAGAGGCCCTAGTTTATCCCAAGCTCTGGTGTTTGTGTCTTTATCCCATGCTTTCTTCTCCACTCGCAAAAGTAGTTCCCCAAGTGAGAAACATGGTGGCAATAGGTATTTGGGTTATGGGAAAAGAGCAAGAAAATAGAGCGTTGATTCTAACCTTCAGTACCTAAGGAAGACTTTTTCCAAGATCAGCCAGTTTCAAGGAGTAAAGGAAGAAGCCACCCACCTGCTCAAGAACTGCACAAGTGAACAACTAAGCGCAAATGTGTGTACAGGTCCATACCTATAAACCTGGGTATCTTTAATAAGAATTCTGGAAACTAGTGGTGTAGGAAGTACAAGAATATCCACACAGAGCAAAAGTGAGCTGCAAAGTTTAAAATGTAAGCCAATAAAATGGAACAAGCTAAGCCAATACAATGCAGAATTACAGAAAATGCCACCATAAGCATTGTCAAGCAAGGTGAGGGAGGGAGTAACATGATAGGTGCTTTTCATGCCTCAACTCTAGGCTAGTAATCCTGCAATCTAGAATCACAGAACCATAGAATAGTAGAGTTGGAAGGGGCCTATAAGGCCATCGAGTCCAACCCCCCGCTCGATGCAGGAATCCACCTTAAAGCATCCCTGACAGCTGGCTGTCCAGCTGCCTCTTGAAGGCCTCTAGTGTGGGAGAGTCCACAACCTCTCTAGGTAATTGGTTCCATTGTAGTACTGCTTTTGTCGTGCTTTTGTCATACTGTCAGGACGTTTTTCCTGATGTCCAGCTGGAATCTGACTTCCTGTAACTTCAGCCCATTATTCCGTGTCCTGCACTCTGGGATGATAGAGAAGAGATCCTGCCTCTCCTCTGAGTGACAACCTTTGAAGTATTTGAAGAGTGCTCTCATGTCTCCCCTCCATCTTCTCTTCTCCAGGCTAAACATGCCCAGTTCTTTCAGTCTCTCTTCATAGGGCTTTATTTCTAGACCTCTGATCATCCTGGTTGCCCTCTTCTGAACACGCTCCAGCTTGTCTGCGTCCTTCTTGAATTGTGGAGCCCAGAACTGGGAGCAATATTCAAGATGAGGTCTAATCAGGGCCGAATAGAGAGGAACCAGTACCTCACGTGATTTGAAAGCTATACTTCTCTTAATGCATCCCAAAATAGCATTTGCTTTTTTTGCAGCTACATCACATCACTTAGGAGGAGCCTGTTCAATTTCATGGATGGATTCATATATGGATAGAAATGTGCTTGGTGAAAAGGCAAGGAAGATTAGATATTGGGCACATTTGTACGTCACAATAGTTAACTATGTGTTAATAGCCAACACCACAGTTGACTATAGAGGGGGTACACCCCACATGACATAATAATAAACTGTGAGCTGACTATTAACACATGGCTGACTATTGCAGCTGATCCCCATTCACCCCCACTCCCTCTCACCAAATGGCAGCACTGGTTCCCATGAGAATCCCCCTTTGTGCCGGGGGGGGGGGGTGAGAGGCACTGTCAGTACCTGGCAACGTGCCTGAGCTTGCTTGGGGCTCTCCTAGCGAGACTCTGCTCCTCCTGCTGTTGTGCGGCTGTGCTTCCTGGGACGTGCACATGCCATCCCTGGGTGGGGTGCTGCGATTGGCGGCTCCCCATATATTCCCAGGGACATGCACGTGGTGTCCACGGGTGGAATGGCAGCCCATTTGTGGGTATTGGGGCAGGGGGCGTAGAAAGATTGCTCCCGCGGCTTGACTTTTAAACATCAAGACGCATGAGCAATCCTTCCACCCACCCCTGCCCCGATATACCCAAATGGGCTGCCATTCCACCCAGGGATGGCATGTGCAGGTCTCAGGAAGCACAGTAGTGCAACAGGGCAGGAGGAGCCTTGCGCTGTCACATGACGATGGAGCCCTACAGGGCAAGAGCAGCAGGGGTTTCTGCCACTCTTGCCTCACAACTCTGTAGGCGTGTGAAATAACGGTTTTTAATGCTTTATATATGTATGTTCTGTGTTTTAGAGTTTTAAATTTTGTATACTTGTTTTTATCTCAATTTTAGAATTTCTGTAAACCGCCCAGAGAGCCCTGGCTATGGGAGCGGTATATAAGTGTAATAAATAAATAAATAGTCAATGGAACCTGCTAGACAACACAATAGTCAACGGTTGACTATTTAAGCAACGGTTGACTACTGAACCAATTGTTGACTATTGTGTTGTCCAAACCCAGTCATCCTGAAGTATCTAAAGATATGAACAACCTTGTTATTATTATTATTATTATTATTATTATTATTATTATTATTATTATTTATTATGATTTATTTATATAGCACCATCAGTGTACATGGTAAGATGGGGTTTAAATGCATGGTTGAAGCTAAACATATGGTGGATGGGATGAACTGGAGTTCATATAAAAATGAATATACTGCCAAAATACTTATTTTTCAGTTATGGCAATAAGAACATCACAGCAGAAGTTAAAACTAAGTCAATCTGTAATCAGCCATTTCATTCGCAAAATAAAACTTCAAAGAAAGTGTTTAGAAAGTGGTTTGCAAGTGACAAATTTTATCAACTATTATCATGCTGAAATCCTCACTATAATATGTTGTAGTTGGAAAACAAAGACTATTCATTCCCCCTGAGTTACAGAATAGCAACATATTCCTAAACCCTTGAATTAGGTCATCCTAGAAGAGCCTTTTAAATAAATTCAAGAAGTTACTTGCCTAATATGTTTTATTCACTTACTGAGGGACTGACAAGGGAAGGATACAGATGCTTTCTGTCCATGGATAATTATAAAAAATTAATGGCATAATAATAATAATAATAATAATAATAATAATAATAATAATAATAGAAGAACTGGCACCTACTCTATCACCAACTGCTTCTGTGAATTAAGGGCTCTTCTATCGCAAGCAATTTAAGTGTTTTGGCAAAAGCCAAAATTGACAAGATTTTTATATTTAGAAAAACATGTAACACATGTAATAAATTGAGAAACAAAATGAAAGGAGAGACTCATTTATTTCGGCCCAATACCTATAAATATATCCAGTGACAGAGGTACAGACAGTTGGTGAGACTATCTATGATGGTTTTGTAACTGAATTTTGAGACATGACATCTCATTGCAAGATATGTTTGCATTCTCTCACAGAAGAGAAGAGGATAGGGCTAAAAACATGTTAAAGCAAACAGTCATGAAATTGACCCAGTTTCATGAAACAAGCCCTTTCCCAAACTTACTTTCTGTGAGTCATTTTGTAAATCCCACTGAACTCAATGGGGCTTAGTTCTGATTAGAATGCATGTCTTAACTCCAAATGCCCTCTGCCTGCAAAAAATCAGCATGCAACATTTTTAAAAAATCCTTGGGGCTACTTTTCTAATCTGCACCAAGCAGGATATTACACTTTGATGTACACTATGGGATGTGTCAACGGGCCCCAACAGTTGTCAGCTCACTTCAATAACACTATAAAGCAGTAGTGTGGCTCCTGCCTTTTATAGACCGCTTTCATAGTGGAATATCCTGCTTGGTGTAGATTAGGCCTGAGTTAGAAATGTAAATGTAAAAAGTAATTGAGGTTTAAAAATAGGGTTGCACAGAAATGCACACAGTGAGTTTATAACTGCCTGTTTCAATCACTGACTTTTGAGGAGTATTTAACATTGCACTTTTTCAACAAAATGAACTCCTGGGAGGTGCTATCTGCCCTCACTGTAAAAATGGGTTTTCCCCTATAGATATTTAACTGTGGCCCACTGTAATGATGGCCTCCAGTGAGTAGCAAAGGAGGTGGCCATTTTTTTAATGGTGGCAGCCATTTTAATTTCCCAAAATTCAAAATACACCTCAGAACAGGGCTTTCAGGAAAAAACAAGATGTCAATTGCTCTGAATCTCTTCTACCTAAAAGTATTTTCTTAACCCCCCCCCCCCACAAATATAGCCAGAACAAAACAGCCAATATGAAAAGGCTGAGAAATAGTCCTTGTCAATTTGGTACAGCTTGACCTACAAAATAATATTTCTATACAAGAGTGAAAATGTACTTGTAAAAAAATACCTTTAAACATTGCAATTATGGACATTTTTATAAGCAGCTTTCTAATACTACTATATTCCTGTATTTTATTTTAATATGTAGTAATGTCATTAGATGGAGATTTTCTTTTGTCTATATGGTGGTAGTGGTGGTGGTGATGATAATATAGGGTTATAAAGAAAGACGTAAAGTCTATAAAAAACAAAACAAAACCAGGAGATAGACTTTTGTTTGCACCACTTGCTGTCCTCTTAAATGAGATAAGGAAGTGTTTAAAAACACACACTGACTGAATTTGTTTTGTTTAATAGCTGCCAAAATAATTTCAGCCAAGAATTGGAAAAAGAATATTAAAGCATATGCGGAAGAACAGTGTAGGAAGGTTTGGAATATTATATTAATGAGTAAGCTTCCTGCTGCCATTCAAATGCATCTAGGCAGATAAAGGATTATAATTATGTTTATGGTAAGCATTCATCGGTGTGTGTTTTTAAATGACAATGATCCTGGACAACAATTAGATTAAATATTGTTAATGCTCTAATAAAATGTATTATTTGTAAAATTAGAAAGATTTTTTTGAAATAAAAAAACACATGCCTTCGTTACGTATCTGTATTTTAAAAACCCTTGTATCTTCAGAGTTGCTGCCCAGCCACAGGAACACATATGAGAGAATAACCCCATTGCTATCAAGGAAGCTTGGAAGAAGGGTGGGAAAGGAAGGGCAACTGAGGATTTGCCTCTTACTCTTCTTGCTATAACTAACATAGATTTTCCACTGCCTCCCTGCAGCCCTTTTCAGGGCCTGTAGCGGCTTTGTGCTGCACAGAAGGCTGAAGTAGCAGTTTGTCGGTGTCCACAAGAAAGGCCACAGTGAGGAAGGAAGCAAGCATGCAAGCAACTGGGATTGGGGAGGGAAGACATGTCCATTGGTATTAGGTAAAAGTAAGTGTGTGCAGATTTTAAACAGCACCCCCACCAGCATTAAGATTGACTCAAACAAGTCTGGTCAGGAGGCCCTAAAATCCACTGAGAAATAATTCTCTGTTCCCTACAAATCTCTTTGATCCACAGCGTACACACAAGACCACTTAGTATGATCACTACCCTCCATGTTTACTCCGATAGGGATAAGATACCGTTGTTTGAAGGCCACCCTGTTTAGTAGAAACCAAGTTGGTCAGCCTTGCAACATCTCATGGACGCAACAAAATAGAATGTGGAAATGGTGAAGAAGGGCAAGTTCATCATCATCATTCTCCAACAGACTGCAAGAAATATTCTTTTAAAAAAAGTATTTTTCAGGAAAGAAAAGTATTTCATAAACCCTGCAAACAGTCTGAAGACAGTGGATGTAATTTTACTGCTGGAAAGGACACCATGTAGGAACCCAAATGGAAGCTGCTTTGTGTCACAAGTTGATCAGCCCTTACTGTGAAAACCCTGCCTAAGCATGTGCTCAGAGGGAACATCCTAAATCAGTAGTCTGCAACTGGTGAGTTGCAACCCAAAAGTGGGTCATGAGATCAGTCCAGATGGGTCACGGCAAAGCTGTTGATGCCACATTGGGCAACTGTGAGAGTGGGTCCCCTGTTGCAGGCTTGGAGTTCGAGGTGGGTTCTGGACCAATTGAAGACCACTTTCCTAAATTATGCAGAGTGGCCTTGGAATCTCCAAACAAGGTTTGGGAAGACCCTGTCTGAAAACCTGTAAAGCTGCTGCCAGTCAGCTTTGTGAACCGCCCAGAGAGCTTCGGCTATTGGGCAGTATAGAAATGTAATAAATAAATAAATATAATAAATAAATAGTCAATGCTGAGCAAGATAGACCAATGGTCTGATGTGGTGTAAGTCAAAGTCCTATTACTTTGGTTTAGCTCTGGCACTAAAAAAAGATCCTGCGCTGAGCCCTGATGAGATACCAATACGGTGATTAGGATGTACACTAGGACCAGAGATCCAACTTCAAAACCCCGCTCAGCCATGTAGCCCACTTTGTGGTGGGGCAGTGTGGGTTATTTTTTAAAAAAGCTACTCTGAGTAGTTCATTAAGCTATCATGGCTTAAAGTGGCATCCAAACACAGCCAACCAGGGTTTTAATTCTGTTTCTAGCTGATTGTGGAAAAAGTGCTCCTGTACCCTAGTGTGGCTAAGAACAGAGGGCTTTCCAGACAGAAGGCTTCTAGCACTACCAATAAGAAGACATTCTGCAGTGAAGGGGGTTAATTGAACTCTAATCTGCCCTTTGTGCTTTCTGTAGACCCTGCAAGAGGAAGTAGCTGACTCACACTGATCCATACCTTCAAAAAGGAAACCAGGTAGCAGATGAGCCAGCGCAGGAGGCCTCTAGAAAAAGAGCTGACTGTGACGGACCTCCCAGAAGGATGGAAGGGGCTCCCAGATAGAAGAATTTGTATCCCAGAGGCCTTAGTACACCCCCTTGCTGTAATGATTCATGCCCAGTTGGGGCACCCGGGAATGACAGCCCTGATTGAATATGTTAAAAGGCAAATGTTTTGCCCAGGGATCACCATAGCAGCGAAGCGGGTCACCCAGAGTTGTCAAGTATGTCAGAAGGCTGGACCTTCTGCAAAACAAGTGCCACCAGGTGGTCGGCCGCTTGCATATTACTCTTTCCAACGAGTGCAAATTGATTTTGCTGAGCTCCCGCCCTTCAAGGGATATAAATATCTTTTAGTTATTGTTTGCCAGCTTACGGGGTGGGTAGAAGCGTTTCCTTGTAGAAACTGTACAGCTCGCATTGTGGTTGTTAAACTGTTACAAGAGATTGTCCCCAGGTATGGAGTATCTGAATGTTTAGAGAGTGACTTAAGGTCTCATTTTACTTCAGAAGTAACACAGGCTTTTGCACAAGCTTTGCAAATTGAGTGGAAGTTGCATGCACCCTGGAGGCCTCAGGGCAGGTTGAGAGAATGAATAGGACTCTGAAGAGCACGTTGCAAAAATTACAAATAGAACTTCAGATGTCTTAGGTAGATGCATTACCTATAGCCCTCACCAAAGCACGAGTTATGCCACGAAGAAGAATTGGAGTGTCACCCTTTGAGATGCTTTTTAGATTTCCACCCCCATTCCCCGGCCACATTCATTTGGAGTTACATGGGAGATAAGAGACAGCCAATTACGAGAACATTTAACTGGCCTTCAGTTATGTCTTTTACAGCTTCAAGAATACGCAGTGACCCGGCAGACGCTTCCCTTAGACGCCCCACTGCATCGGTTCCAGCCCGGAGACCAAGTGTGGCTGAAAAAGTGGAATAAAACAACTTTGGGGTCGTCTTCGGAAGGGCCATATGTAGTTGGACTGGTCACACATGCTTGTGTAAAACTCATTGGGTCAAATGAATAGACACATTGTAATAGATTAAAACCATACATCTCTGAGGACACCAACGTAGGTCCCCCTGCCGCAGTACCGGAAGCCGACAGGGGTTCCACACAAGAAGCCAGCAAAGAAAAGGCATATACCTCGAAACATCTTGGGAAGGCTAAGCTTAAAATCTGTACTTATAGACAATAATACACGAGAAGAAAAACACATCGCGATACCTCGTGAAAGTAAAACAGATAAGTGAGACTTCACATCATTTTAAAGAGGAAGTGAGTCTCAAAGGGGGGATTGTAGGAAATGAAGGGGTTAATTGAACTCTAATCTGCCCTTTGTGCTTTCTGTAGACCCTGCAAGAGGAAGTAGCTGACTCACACATCCCAGAGAGATGTGGAATGGCAGGGAAGGGGGATGGGACTAGGTAAAGGTATCCTTTTTAGAAATGTATCCCACTCCTCTCGTACACAGATTGTGTAAATGTATCCCACCCCCTTTATCCCACCCCCTTTTCTGCTTGTTGTCAGCTGACCTCATGTGAATAAAAGTGGTGTGCAAGCTCCGATCGGGGTCCGACCCTGTTTGAGTCGCACCTCAGTATACTGATACGTGGTGTCCTCTGCAGTGTTTTCTATGCTCGTCTTTCGTACCTAAGGTCAGGGACAAGAACCTGCCATATTTCTAACATGCAGCTATTCTGTCTTTTTCTTCTTAACAGATTTTTTATGGACAGAAAAAAATATGGAAGAAGAAGTGTGGAAAGACGGAGGATCATCATCTGGACCCCCCACCCCCAGAGTAACTAACTCATTGTCAACTATCAAGTGGTCAAAAGCTTGCTTTCTAAAACCATGAATAAGTAGTTCAGGAACAAAAGGACAAAAAACAGAGCAATTCAGAAATCCACCAGTATTCGAAAACTGACAACAGGTTGTGGAAATCCACAGGCAATTTAAATTAGCTACCAAAAGATGGTGGGGGTTGGGATCTTCTAAGCAGCAGACACTACTTTCAGAAGCAAGCTGAAAAATGTCCCATATTTAACTGTGAGGAAGTACTCTTCCTTTGTTACTGTCACTAAACTCAGAACTCCCAACACCTTTGCTGTGAAAGGCCTGAATTATTTTGTGTTATGACGGCCAGGCCAGTGATTAGAGCCCAGGGAAAACTGCATCTGGAGATAAAGCAACTGAGAGAGAAGGCAGAGAGAGATTAACATGTTTATCACAAATGCTTAAGTCTCTTACTGGCTAATGGTTACAGACTGATGGCAGCAACAGGACTAAAAATAAGAACTAAGGCATTACCAGTGACTCACCATGTGGGCGGTGACACTATCAAGGATCAAACACAAACCTATTCCCTGCCAAAGGCGATCACTGTTAGACACACAGGAAATATTTCCCTAAGGTGAAGAAAAATAAAAAAATCATGGACTTGTTTTCATTTGGGGATAGGAGGAATCTGGCCACCAACACAGCAGCCTCTGCTCCTTCTACTACCACTTTTATATTGGAAGGAAACTCATACTGTATGTAAAAACTTTAGAAGGTCTTGGAGATTGTTGAACAGCAGCCTCTGAAATAAAAACTCAGGATAATCTGGGTGAAACTCATCAAAAGGGAATACCTCTCCCTGCAAAGTATGTATTCTTCAAAATGTGCTGTGCAACTCCAGGAGCTGGTACAGGGTGCAGAATTTAACAGAGTATGATTTTTATGGCTCAGCTCTAGACAAAGGAGAATGCAGTGCCCTACATCTCTCTTTGTCCCTCACCTGTGATTACTGGATACACCAAGAGAGGAAAACCTTCTCCACAGGTGGCAGCATTTACCTTTCCCCAAGTACATGCAAAATCCTTTCTTTTTTTCTTTCATAAAATTCACCACACACACACACGGTTATTTCAATACGGGTGGCACGTACAGCTTTTGGCAATTTCACTCCCCTTCCCCATCATGGCAGAGGATCCATCCACCCTCAGTTGTAGGGAACAAAAGCCAACTCCAGAAACACCCCTGGCCATTTCTCTCCAGCTCCAAGCTAGAAGGGAAGGGGAAGCTGGCGGTTTGGGCAGTGGGTGTCAAGGGGCATTTTGAGAAGCGTCTCCACTGCACAAACCACCCTCTGTCTTTCTCTCCAAAGAGAAAGGCTGGGTGGGACTCCTATGGGTGGCAGAAGTGCCTCTACTGCCAAAAACCAAAACAACCCCCCTTGTTCCCTGTCCCTAACTCCACAGTTTGAAGGTAAAAGCAAGCACAGGCAGAACCCCTGAAGCAGTATTGGGCTTCTAAGGGTAGTTGGGAGCTGGAAGAGAAGACATCAGCAGGGGATTGTCCCTGACCTTGGGCAGAGGCGCAGTGTGAGGTCAGGGACCGAGAGCCCACCCCTAAGTATGTCTACTCTGAAGGATGTTGAGTTGTGCTCAACAGGGCTTCCTCCCAGGTAAGTGAGACTTACTTCCAAGGAGACATTTATAGGACTGCACTGAAGAGGAGGCCAGCCCAAATTGGAAGAAACTTCATTGTACACCATCATTTGAGCTGTGGGGTCATGCCTGAAATCCAACAGTTGGTGCCACTATTTTAAAAACATGTTAGCCTAGGTACTTCTCTAACCCTCTTAAGCAGCCTTCCCTAACCTGGTGCCCTCCGGATATTTTAGACTACAAATCCCAGCATTCCTGATCATGCATAGTGCATAGATAAAGCCTGTGAGAATGATCACATGTGGTAACATACCACATCTCTCCCTCTACCTGGCAGGTTTGGGCTTAATGGCAAAGGTACAAAAAGTTGCCCACCCTGATCTAGGGTATATTCAAGTCTCAAGTCCTTTCCAGGCAGAGGACTCCGAACCATACTGCTATATTACTTATTTATTAACAATATTTATAGGCTGCCTATAATAGAGTTTTCAGGGCGGATTACAACAAGGAATAAAACATAATGCAGCATAAAACCCCAAGTACCAGAGAATACAAAAGTTTCAAGCTAAAACAGATTTAAATATGTTAATTGAAGTGGAGAAACCCCTGTTGACTATTGGTGTGGTGCTTTTATATGAGCAAGTAAAACGTAAACGCAGCCATCTGGCATACAGAGAATACAGACACATACATACTCATTATTTGCTTTTTAAGTGGGTTGAGCAGGAACATAAAGGAATTCACCATGTACTTTTCTGGAGATTGAAGAGACAGTCATCTTTGAGCCTAATCTCCCTACAAGGGAAGGACCGAGTCCCCCAGGCAAGTGGGTGAATCAGATTATTAAAACTGATTCTCCACTTGGCTGCATGACTAATACATAGCTTTTGGAGTAACACAATTGAGTGATTAAAAACAGACATGCATTTCAGCAGACAATGGGGGAAGATAAAGTTTGTAGTTTCAACTACCAATGCACCAGCCCATAGAATGAGTGGGAAAACAAACCTGGGTGTTATAAAGCACAGAGAAATATCCATGTTCATCCCTAGCAGCGCTCCATTCAGCACTATGCAAAATAATAATAATAATAATAATAATAATAATAATAATAATAATAATAATAATTCTGTCTAGCATGGAGTTAAGATGCTGCTGTTTAAGGGACAACTGTGCTTTGCATGGTACTCTTCCGTTCTTTCTCACATAATCTTCAATTATGCTCTCCTTTAGAAGTAATATCTTTACTATGCAAAGATGAAGTGTAAATGTTTTGAATAATATAAAAATATGTATATTGCTTCTTACCCAAAACTCCCAGTTCTAAACCAAACTTATGCACTGTATATAGATGCTATTTGCATAATTGTAAACAAAGAACTTGGATATTTATTTATTTATTATTGCATTTCTATACCGCCCAATAGCCGAAGCTCTCTGGGCGGTTCACAAAATCAGCAGAGAATATCAGCTGCCTTATAGCAAGGAAGCTCTACTATGACTAGAACAAATATCATGATCAACCCCATAATGCATTAGCAGTTCTTCAACCCTTCTGTTCCGGCAAAAGATTTCTCATTTGCATTAACCAAGATCTCTCAGCTGCACATGCGGATCTCTACCACACACGCACTGCCGTATAGCAAGTGGCCCTGATTCGAAAGCTACATAAAACAAAGGGGGAGGACAGGAGGGGGTGGAAGAGGACTATTCATTGGATTGTTTGAGATAAGGGCCAAAAGCAAAGTGCAGACAAGGCAAATAAGTGTTTATTTATCTATTGCAATTTTATACCACCCAATAGCTGAAGCTCTCTGGGCGGTTCACAAAAATTAAAACCATTCAAAGTATAAAACAAACTGTATAAAAACATGATATAAAATACAATATAAAAGCACAACCAGGATAAACCACAAGTCAGTGAGGAAACTATGACATGATGACTTCATGGTCTTTGGGCCAAGGTGTAGTTAGATTGTGGCGTGGGAATCTGGCAGGGAAGTGGATGCTGGTGGCTACGCCTGCAATTTATGCTGCTGTTTCCAGTTCTGTCAAAGCCAGTGGAGGCTGGTGGCTCCGCTTTCAATGAATCAATTCTGGGTTTCAGTTAGAACCAGCCAGAATCCTAAGGAGCTATCCAAAGTGCTGAACCATCTCCCCAAAATCTTATATAATTCCTTCAGAGTTCTGTCTGGTTGTGACTGAAACTCAGAATGGATTCACAGTCCTATCACAATTGGAGCCACCAGCCTCTACTAGTCAAAGTAATGGAAGTACTTGTGCTACTCTGGGCAGGTGGGGATGGCAGGAGCAGCAGTGGAAAAGCCTCCCAACCTGCCAGTCCTCATGATGCAAATACCCAAATATGAAAGAAACACTTGAAATCCGCTTAATATGAAGTATATTCTGTTTCCTGACTCCTAGCTGAGCAGGGAAGAGGAAGCCACCCCAACTGAACTCAAAGGTATATAAGGAAGCAAAGCTCCCAGAGAGCGTGTGATCAGAGCGAGTGAGCAGGGGGAGCAAACAGGAATGCCAGGAGAAGTTCAGCAGGGAGGTCCATACCAAAAATTGTGTTCTTATAACACACACCCATACAGTATGAGATTCTGTTGTTAACCTTCAGGGAGGACAGGACAAAGCACAGCTCAGAAGGGCAGAAACAAAAAGTGTCTATGGACGGAAAGGATTCTCCAGTGGTGGTGACCTGCAAAGTGTGTGCAATGTTTGTGTTCCTTCCTGAGATCGACATGGCGTACACGTGCAACAAGTGCAAGCTGGTTGCACTATTGGAAGAAAAAGTGAGAGTACTTGAGCAACAAGTGTCCACCCTCCAAGGAATAAGAAAAGACACAAAGAGTTCTTAGACAGAATGGTGGAACTGCAACAGCAACAAGAAGCACAGAAGGTGGAAGACCAGCAGCAAGTTGAAGCAGAAATGGGGAATGCTGAGGTGAGGAAAGCCAATGAAAAGGAAACTCCCTGGAAAAGGAGCAGAAGAACTAGAAGACACTCTGCAGCAGTGGAAACCCTAGAGCTATGTAACTGTTTTCAGGTACTAGAGGATGAGACTGAAGTACAGTCTGCAGAGGAACAATTAGAGGGTACCCCATGCAACAGTGAGCAAGAGGCAGAAGGTCAGTTGAGCAGAGGCAACAATACCAAGGCCTACAACAACAAGAGTAGTAGTCATTGTGGGAGACTTCCTGCTGCGTGGGACTGAAGCCCAAGTATGTCGAGAAGACCCATGGACTCGCCAGGTATGCTGACTCCCTGGGGGACAGATTCAAGACGTGACTGAAGGGTTGCCAAAGCTCATAAAGACCACGGACACATACCCTTTTCTTCTCATTCATGTGGGAACAAATGATACTGCCAAGTGGAGCTACAAAGAAATCACCTTCCTTTGGGAAGGAAACTCAAGAACTTTGGGGCCCAGATAGTTTCCTCATCCATCCTCCTAGTTCTTGGAAATGGAATAGAAAGGGGGAAAAAATCCTCCGGGTGAACGACTGGCTACAAAGGTGGTGCCAATATGAGAGATTTGCATTCTGTTACTGTGGGCTGCGCTTCTTGGAAGATGGACTGCTGGCAAGTGACGGGTTGCACCTCACAGGGGAGGGAGATGTAAACTTGGAAGCAAAAATGGATGAAGGCTCATGCAGCATAACACAGAGAACAGCTCTAATAGCACCCCAACATAGTGTTCACAATAGTATAGAAAAGATGCCAGACTATAAAGCACATGGTTTTCGATGTCTGTATACTAATGCCCAGAGTATGGGAAACAAACAGAATGAACTTGAACTCTTAATACATGAAGGCAAATATGACTTGATAGGTATAACTGAACCTTGGTGGGATGACTCCCATGAGTGGAATACAGCAATTGAAGGGTATAACATTTGTTCAAAAAGAACAGAAGAAATAGAAAGGGAAACACAGTCGCACTATATGTTAAAAATACTTATCCCTTCACAGAAATACAGGAGGATGAGCCTGGGAGCCCCATCGTTTTAAAAAATGGGGCAAGGAATAAAAGTAGCATGATAGTTGGAGTTTACTACCGACCATCCAATCAAGGAGAAGACAAGGATGAAATTTTTGAAAAGCAAATTGGCAAGTGTTTCAAGGAAGTGTGATGTAGTAGTGACGGGGGACTTCAATTGCCCCGATATCTGTTGGGAGACAAATTCTGCCCAAAGTGCCCCCCTCCAAGTAATTCCTGACATATGTGGCTGATAACTTTCTCCTACAGAAAGTGGAGTAAGGAACTAGAGGATCACCTATCCTTGACCTGATACTGACCAATAGGGATGACTTAGTGGATAAAGTGGCAGTTACGGGAACTCTGGGGGAAAGTGACCACGTCATACTTGAATTCTTGATTTTAAAGGAAGCAAACGCTGAGTGTAGCCATATTTGGCTCAGCAACACTACAAGTGAGAAGGATCTTGGAATTGTTGTAGATCACAAGCTGAATATGAGCCAACAGTGTGATGTAGCTGCAAAAAAAGGATATGCTATTTTGGGCTGCATTAATATAAGTATAGCTTCCAAATCACGCGAGGTACTGCTTCCCCTCTATTCGGCACTGGTTAGGCGTCATCTTGAGTATTGTGTTCTGGGCACCACACTTCAAGAAGGATGCAGACAAGCTGGAGCATGTTCAGAGAAGAGCAATGAGGATGATCAGGGATCTGGAAACAAAGCCCTATGAGGACAGACTGAAAGAACTGGGTATATTTAGCCTCGGGAAGAGTAGGCTGAGGGGATACATGATAGCACTCTTCATATACCTGAAAGGTTGTCACACAGAGGAGAGCCAAGATCTCTTCTCTATCATCCCAGAGTGCAAGATGTGGAATAATGGGCTCAAGTTACAGGAAGCCAGATTCCGGATGGACATCAGGAAAAACTTCCTGACTGTTAGAGCAGTACAACAATGGAACCGATTACCTAGAGAGGTTGTGGGCTCTCCTGCACTAGAGGCATTCAGGAGGCAGCTGGACAGCCAGCTGTCAAGGATGCTTTAAGGTGGATTCCTGCATTGAGCAGGGAGTTGGACTCGATGGCCTTATAGGCTCCTTCCAACTCTGCTATTATATGATACACACTTTTTTAAAGGCTACAACATGTAATACAGGGGCGAGGAACCTGCGGCCCTCCAGATGCTGTTGGAGTACAACTCCCATCATGCTTCCAGATTGACCATGATGGCTGGGGCTGCTGGGTTCTCTAGAGGTTCCCCACAACTGATTTAATAGATCAAGCAAGACGTTTAAAAATTAATTAAACTAAGAATGAGTGTCGAATTATGTCGGGTAGATTTTTTTAATAAAAAAAATGCAAGTACTTCAAAAAATGTAGAGGACTTGCTCTCCTATGCAGTCTCTCCTATGTGTGTCAAAGAAGTAAGTCTTATTTTCAACTAATCCCTGCTGTGATGTGTACATTACCAAAAACCAAAGTATACTTTATTTATTTAATACTATGCTATCTCACATTAAACTTACCAAAATAAAAGTCAACCAAGACAGCTGGGAGTCCTGATTTTTAGTCCCATTCACCACTGGGCTACATAGGGTGTGTATTTGATATGTTCCAGGACGAAGTCCCAACCGTGAGAGCCAGTGTGGTATAGTGGCTAAAGTGTTGGACATGGAGTTGGGAGATCTGGGTTCTAGTCCCCATTCAGCCATGGAAACCCATAGGGTGACTTTGGGCCAGTCAGACTCCATCCCACCTCGCAGGGTTGTTGTTGTGAGGATAAAATGGAGAGGAGGATTATGTATGCTGCCTTGGGTTCCTTGGAGGAAAAAAGGTGGGATGATAATAATAATAATAATAATAATAATAATAATAATAATAATAATAATAATAATATAAAATAAAAACCTAGGTGGTGGTTTGGATATTCATGCACCCCTCCCCACCCACCACCCCCACTCCCAGTAACAAGGAGAAAGCAACAAGTGGATCAAGAAAGTACATCACATTTAAAACAAGTATCTCCCTAATATCCTGACCTCCTTGGATGACTGGGTTCCAACTGAACATGGTATTTTTTTGACCACCCAAATAAACATAGTACAACCTAGTTCATTCATCCTTTTCCCCCAGGGTGATGATGAGAACCTGAGCACACCTGAGATTCTGTTGGGAGAAATCTCAAACAGGTGCAGTCACAAGCCCACCCTCCCAAGCACCAGCACCATTAGAAGGGAGATTTTCACAATTTTATCATTTCAAGCTCTTTATTCAAACTTCTAATTTTAAAGGTAGTGCCATTGACAGCTGATGCAGCGCAGTTGCTAAGTGACTAAGCTACAAATCATGAAACCTCCAGTTCAAATTCCACCTCTCCTGTGATCTCACTAGGACAAAGCCACTCTCTCTCTCTGCTTCAGGCCCACCTCTGCAATATGAGGTTTATAGTACTCATAAACCTCTAACTACCTTAGTGCTGTTGTCAGACTGTGGGCCTTGCAAGACCCAGCTGGATAAGCCGGCAGGGAGGCGGGGCAACGGCGCACTAACTTTAGCGCACGCCGCCCCGCCTCCTAGACGCACGACGCGCAGGGTCTGCGGAAGCCCTGCAGCGTCAGCCATTTTTTGTTGTTGCTGTTAAAGGGGCCACGTGCACCCCGAAGACTCCGGAGAAGGTAAGTGGTTTTTTTTCTAAAATTATCCGTCCCTCGGCCCCATCCCATCCCCGGTTTTCTGTCCCTCGGCCCCAACCCCGGTTGTCCGTCCCTTGCCCCCATCCCCGGTTGTCTGTCCATCGGCCCCATCCCCAGTTGTCTGTCCCTCCCCCCATCCCATCCCCGATGTCCGGCTTCCCCCCGTCTCCTGCCAGTCCGGCCTTCCCCCCCATCTCCCCCCTCCGGGATCCCCCCGGCCCGATAGGCACAGCGCTGAGCGCTGCGCCCAGTCCGTGGCTTTTCCCGGCTACTCACGAGTAAGCGAGTAGCCACAAAAAGCCACGGACCTTGCTAGACGTTCCGCAGCCCCGGCCTCAGGCCAGGGCTGCGGAAAAGGCGCGCGCCATAAGTGACTTTGCTTATGGCGCGTTAGGGGAGGCTTCAGCGTGGCCTGACTCCGGATTCCCCTGTGCGTCACCTGGACGCACAGCAGAGAAACCGGGCCTCACAGCACGCTAAGGCCTCGTCTAGCAAGGCCCTAAGTTAATGCATATGAGGCGCTCTAAATTGCTAGTTGAATGCTGTATCCTGTGCCCTCCATATGTGTTGGGATTATGGGAGTTGTAATCTAACACATCTGGAGGGTGCCAGGTTGGGAACACTGGCTCAGTTGTGTTCTCTTGGAGCAACCAATTTGATTTCAGCTTAATAACCCCTTTACAGCCAAGCCTTCCTTGATTGTAAATTCTATTCTGGTTCTACCCAACATACCTCCAGAAGTCTCCCTTCTCATGTTGTCAATCTTCCCACAATGTTGCTGCTTGCAAGCAAGCAAACAAAAAAGCGACGCCAATGAAGTGTGCAAGTCAAGCTAGTTTATACAAGGCTGCAAAAATGCAACTTGAATTTGGGTGCTTGGAACAGAATGTGACCAGCCCTAGGCTTAACAAATCCTCTTTTATTTCTGTGATATTGTGCCCCCAAAGGGCAGTACTGTTCCTATCACATAGATCAATCCAACCATGGGATTGTAGGGAGGAACTGCTGGAGGTCAAGTAGACCTTCCGCTGGCATAAAATCTTCTAGAAAACACCCTCATCAAATAAGCACGCCACACATAGCAAACAGTAGCACTATGCACAATATGCTATTAGCTAACTCTGACATTACTCCCACCATTTCCAGGTATACAAGCAAGTTGGTACAAAGGGCCTCAATTATTTGTACAGAGGGGACATCATCCTATTCATGTTCATATTTCCATGGCCCATTTTTCATTTGGTAAGACCACCATTTTCCACACAACATGCCACCACAATACTGCAAATTTCAGAATCTTACGCGGGCAGTTATTTGGGTCCATTACTTTCTCTTTTCAATTCTTCTCCAACCACCTGCAATGACGTTTCAGTAAGAACCACTTTAAAGTTCTCCCTCACAACTACTCTAACTTTTAAGTCACAGCAAGAACTGCAAATTGCACCTAGGAATTTGCATTGCTATCCTCAGATTGCAAATAACTGGTGATAGCAAGTTGCTAGCCCTAGGGCTTTGGAGGGAAAACACACCTGAAGAAGCAGATGTTGGAAATCAGAAGCCAATGTGGAGGTAGGCTTCTCTTCTGAAGAAAGGGGGAAAGAAAATGCTCTCAAT
Source organism: Elgaria multicarinata webbii (assembly GCF_023053635.1). Taxonomy (NCBI): domain Eukaryota; kingdom Metazoa; phylum Chordata; class Lepidosauria; order Squamata; family Anguidae; genus Elgaria; species Elgaria multicarinata. The sequence goes on from NC_086176.1 coordinate 1,428,012, forward strand.
TTAGCACTAGATTATTTTTTTTAAATGCCTTTCTATCGTCATGGAAGGGAAAGTTGGAAGACAAGACTGTGGCCTGGTTCAAGCACATGATTGAGGGGAGACATGAGAGCACTCTTCAAATACTTAAAAGGTTGTCACACAGAGGAGGGCCGGGATCTCTTCTCGATCCTCCCAGAGTGCAGGACACGGAATAATGGGCTCAAGTTACAGGAAGCCAGATTCCGGCTGGACATCAGGAAAAACTTCCTGACTGTTAAAACAGTACGACAATGGAACCAGTTACCTAGGGAGGTTGTGGGCTCTCCCACACTAGAGGCCTTCAAGAGGCAGCTGGACAGCCATCTGTCAGGGATGCTTTAGGGTGGATTCCTGCAACGAGCAGGAGGTGGGACTCGATGGCCTTATATAGGCCCCTTCCAACTCTACTATTCTAGGATTCTATGAAACCGCGGTTTAGCATTAGAACACTCATTAAGGGCCACTCAACATCTGAGCTGGGGAACTTCCCTCCAGCCCATTCTTCCAGCATATCTTCTATGGGATTGGAAGCAGCCATTCTCTGAACGAACGAAAACACAAACTGAAACGCAATTATTTGTTGGATTTTGCACTTTTCTGATTTTTTTGATGCAGTACTCCAATCACAAAATCCGCACCAAAATGTGTACATTAGGTAAAATAGTATACAAAAGAGCATATATTAGGGAAATCACTTGGAAGAAACTGGATTTATTATGAAAAATTGCATACAAACTTCCATCAAAATTTTGTGTGCAGGAAAAAGCATATGAATTTTTTTGTAGAAACAAGATGGAATGAACCTGTCAAAAAATCAATCAATCAAATATTACAGTAAGCAAAATAGGCAGATGCATCCATCCCTAGTTTAACTTAACTGCAGTTTATCTTTACCTGCAAAGCAGACCAAACCGTTAGTTTAAACTATAGTTTATTTTTAAGAAATCATCGTTTCTGAAACTGGTTTGCTTTAATAAACCATAGTTTAAGTAGAGAGGTGAAGTCCCAGACAAAGACTGGAACACTTGGGGGGGGGGGGACTTTCCCACCTGCCCCTTGAGGATCTTTTCCTAAAAAAATCGAATGTGGAAAAATGGAAGAATTTTGGATTATGAATATTTTCTTTTAGAGGGGTGAATGAAATGTTTGAAGCCAAAGGGGGGGAAATGGGTTTTAATCCTCTTTGTAATATTCCCAGCATAGTTATTTCTTCCATTCTTGATTATGAAAAAACAAACCTGGGTCTATGGAACTCACTGCCATGGTTTCTAATAGTTCCCAGTTAGACCTCACTGTTAAGAAATGCTGCCTCAGTTATAAAACTTTTAACCGCTGCCATCAAAACAAACCGTTTATACCTAAATGAAACTGAGTAGATGTGGGAAAGACACCACCATCAGACCACCTTTCAAAACGAGCAAAAATTAAGATGTTAATTAAGGGGAATTGTTTCCAAAAGGGAATAAAACCTCACTCTTCAAATAATCTATATAAGAACACAGTGGTTTAAGGCTTATTACTCAAGATCTACCAGACCAATTTGGTTCATTTTTGTTTGTTTTAAATTGACGTTTGAGCAGTGTAAACACGCTTGAAATAGTTCAAAGCTCAAGCTTTCATAGCAATCAATTTCCTCCTTTTTTTATTGCTTTTCCACATTAATTAAACATACAATAAAACATTACAATAAAACATTACATCCAAACAACCACTACATACGTGCTAAATAAATGTTGAATACATATATGTTGAATAGATATTAACTATAAAATATCATACCATACATAATCATTTTTAACATAAAGGTGCACCCCCCACCTCGGGATCTATTCCTGATTCCAAAATCTTATTGTTTCTTCTGCTGGCGGTTTCCCACTTCCCCTAGTAAACACAAATATTAGGAACTGTTTCCAGATTCCTTCAAACTCATTTATTTTGGTTATACATTTTCTCCACTTAATATTACAAGTCAGTTTATCACTAATAGCTATATCCCATACTTCTTTGTACCATTCTCCAATAGAATATTCCCCTTGAATCTTCCAGTTCCTAGCTACCATCAATCGTGCTGCAGTCAGCAAACTCGATATCAGCTCTTTAATTTCTTTTCCACATTTAAAATCTTCAAATAGTGACAGTAATGCAATCTTTGGTGTTTGTTCTATTTTCATTCCAACTATTTCTTCAATTTCAGAAAACACCATCTTCCATAATCTTTGCACATATTTGCATTCCCACCACATATGTAAATACTTTCCTTTCTCCCCACAACCTCTCCAACAATTTGCTGAGTGCTGCTCATTTATCTTATTCAATCTTATCGGGGTTAGGTACCACCTCCACAAAATTTTAAAATAGTTCTTTTTTATTCTTACTGACATACTTCTCAACACTCTTTGTTTCCATAGTCCCTCCCAGCTCTGTCGCCCTATTTGTACCTTCAAATCTGCCTCCCATACCATTTTCCATGAGCTATCCCTTAACTCCTTTTCTAACAATATTTTATATATTTCGCTCATTAACCCTTTTAAGACTATACTACCTCCTTTACCTTTTTCCTTATTTACTATTAACTCTTCAAACTTCGTCATTTCTCTACAAACTCTATTATCTTTAATCCACTTTTTATTCCATTGTTCTAATTGTGCATACTCTAACCAAGATAATTTTTTCTCTTTTAACAAATTTTCCATATCTTCTCTTGTTTTTATATCTCTTAGCCAATCCTTTAATTTCATTTTATTTTTCTCTTTTAATATTTTACATAATCTACCCTTCAGATCCTCTGGGAAATTTTTCAACATTATCACCGGTGATAAGGGAGAGTTGCTCGGAAGCAACTTCCCTTTAAATTTACTCCAAATTTCCCACTGAGTTCTCAGGAGTGGATTATCTATACTTCCAACCCACTTTCCCCCTCCTTCCTTAAAAAAGACATTTTCCAAACTCATCTCTACATTACTTGTAATTTTGTCCTCCATCCAATGTAAATCTCCTACTCCTATTATTGCTTCTACAATATGTCTTAATCTATTTGCTACATAGTATAATTTTATATTTGGGAGACCCAATCCACCCTTTTTTTGTCTTAAATACCAATTATTCTTATTTACTCTCACTTTCTTTTCTCCGTTACAAAATTTATTAATAATATTTTGCCAACTTTTTATCTCATTTTCAGAGATTTTTATTGGTAACATCCTAAACACAAAATTAATTTTAGCTAAAATCTTCATTTTTATTAGTGCTATTCTTCCAAACCAAGATAAATTTAATCTTTTATATTTTTCCAATTTTTCTAATACATCTTTCTTTAACCTCGTTAAATTCACCTTTTCTAAATTCTCTAAGTTTTTTGTAAGTTTAATTCCCAAGTATTTAATTTCCTCCTTAACTCTCATTTCTATTCCCTTATGCTCCTATTCCTTTTCTTCCTTTTTAGTATAATTAATCAACATCATCTCTGATTTAGACCAATTTATTCTTAACCCTGTAACTTCTTCAAATTCTCTCAATTGATATTCAATTCTATCCATTTTTCTTATTGGATTCTTAATAGTCAATAAGGTATCGTCCGCAAACATATTCAACTTTATTTCCCTTACCTCTCCAATTCCTTCTATCTCTCCATCATCCCTTAATGCATTCGCCAATACTTCCATAACCATTACAAACAGGACCGGCGAGAGCGGACATCCTTGTCTTGTACCTCTGGCTAGTCGTATCTTTTCAGTGAGTCCATCGTTTACCACCACTACAGCTGTATTTTGGGAATATAACTGTTCTATTGTATTTTTAAATTTATTTCCAAATCCCATTTTATCTACAATAATCTTTAATGCCTGCCAGCTCACACAATCAAAAGCCTTAAAAATATCCAATGCCAAAATTCCTGCCTTAGTATTTGACTTTTTTATTGCATTTATTGCATTTAAAACTCTCCCCACTAAACTATGCATCTGCCTTCCTGCCACAAATCCGCATTGATCCTCTCCTATATATTCTGATATAAATTTATTTAACTGTTTAGCCATAATCGATGAAAACATTTTGGCATCCTGATTTATTAATGAGATAGGTCTATATGAATCAGGGATAGTCAAATCTTTATCTGGTTTTGGAATTAATATTATCAATGAATGTTCCCATGATTCTGGTATCTTATCTCCTAATAATATATCATTATAAAGTTTCACTAATTTCGGAACTAAAAACTCTTTAAAAACTTTATAGTATTCTGATCCTAACCCATCTGCTCCCGGTGATTTACCCACTTCCAAATTATCAATTACATCCTCAACTTCTCTTTGAGTTATTACCTTCTCCATTTGCTCTTTATGTACTGTTTTTATTCCCTTCTTTATATACCTTCCAATATATTCCTCCACCTTCTCTTGTTGAATTTCTTTACCCTTATATAATTCCTGATAAAATTTCTGAAAGATTTTTATTTTATCTTTCATTGTATAACAATAATTCCCCCTATTATTCTTCAATGCTTCTATCCCATTCCTCCCTTTTTCTTTTTGTGTGAGCCTGGCAAGCAATCTAGAATTCCTATTACTGTTTTCAAAGTATTCCCTTTTCATATATATTAAATTTTTTTGAACCTCCTCCAAATTTAAATTTTCTAATTGTTTCTTCTTAGCTTGTATTTCCACTAATTTATATTTATTTTTACCTTGCCAATATTCTTCCTCCAAACTTCTAATTTCTGTCTCTAACTTCTCCTGCACTGCATGTTGTTGTCTTTTTAAGCTACACATTTCTCTAATACAAATTCCTCTTACTACAGCCTTCATGGTGTCCCAAACGACTGACCCCGCTGTTCCTCCCTTTTCATTAATTTCCCATGACTCTGACAATTCCTTCTGAATTTTTTCTACCACTTTATTATATTTCAATATTTTTGCGTTCAGTTTCCATCTGTACGCCTCTTTGTAATTCTTCTTAACTGCAAATTCTAAACTTAACAAAGCATGATCAGTTACCTTTATTACCCCCATTTCCATTTTACAAATCTTTGTTGCCAAATCTTTTGAAACAAAGATATAATCTATCCTGGAGTATGTATGATGAACTGGGGGGAAATATGAAAACCCAGGCTTAACCCCGTTGAGTAAACACCAAGAATCCAAATAATCATTTTCTTTTACTAATTTATTCAATATAGTTATATTATTCCTCTTTTCAACATTAGTGGGGTTCGACCTGTCCCATCTGTTATCCATAACCATATTAAAGTCCCCAGCTAAAATAGCATACCCCTCCTTAAAATCTTCTATTTCTTTAAATAATTTTATAAAACACTCTCTATGTCTCTCATTTGGGGCATAAACATTAATTAATGTATATGTCTTTCCTTCAATTTTACCTTTTATCATAAGATATCTACCACTATCATCCTTTTTTATATCTTCTAATATAAATCCACTCTTTTTTGAAATCAAAGTGGCCACCCCATTTTTTTTTAAGTCCCCAATGACTTTTCATAATAAGCTAGCCACTTTAATTTTATCATATTCACATTATCAAAGCCTTGATGTATTTCTTGGATCATCATAATATCAGATCCTTCTCTATTAAACATTTGTTCTATTCTCCTCCTTTTCACGACTGCCCCCAAACCTTTAACATTGAGTGTTGATACTTTTATCTTTTTATCCATATTCACCCTTTTGGAGTCTCTTTCGATCCCTTGTGCTCTGAAACTCAAATTTACATACAAACAAAAAACACAAACACCAAAATATAACCCTCATTCCCCTTACTCTACCCCCTACCATCCTCCCTTCCCCCCTCCCCCCAACTCTTTCCCCCCTCCCACATCCCTGTGAGTCTAATACTCCAGCCATCTACTTTAAGGGGAGGGGGGAGGCAGTGCTGCGCCAGGCCGGCCAGGTTTCTATGCTTAACATTTCTGACTACAATTATCTCCTAATACAATTAACAATTCTGTTACATCCCAGATGCCCCAGCCTCATCCCCCCCACCTGTTCCAATCCCGCTTGCTTCCCCAAACAGACCCAAGCTCTTCAACAACTCTTAACACTGATCCAGAGAGGTTACTTTGTGCTCCCCCCCTCCAAATGTAAATCTTAGAAAAACAGGATAACCCCACGAATATGTGATTTTTTTCTTCACTAATATTTCAGTTATTGGCTTAACACTACACCTCCAATTCAATGTATGCTGAGAAAGATCATTGTAAATTTGTACTGATTTGCCTTTATACTGTATCTGGGCCATAGACCTCAATTTCTTGACTTGCTCTTTTTTATAATAATTACCAAATTTCACCAAAATGTCTCTAATCGCCCCTTTGTAATTTTTCCCGCCCACTCTGTGAACTCTATCAATTTCAAATCCGTCAATTTGCAAATCAGGCATCAACTCTTTGAACCAATTCAGGATTATTTCTCTGAGATCCTCTCCTTGTGTTTGCTTTAAATGTTTTATTCGAATTGATGAACGGCGAGATTGATCCTCCAAAGCTATCAGCCTTAATTCGTGTTCATTAAATCGCACATTTGTTGATTTTTCAAAAGCCTCTTGCTTCTTCTGGGTCAGGTCTGCTCCTGCCTCCAAATCCTTGATTGCGTTGGAATTCTGCATAATTTTATCCGCCAGGACACGCATCTGTTGTTTAAGACTGTCCGTTTGCTGGTCCATTTTTTAAAAAATGACTGCGTTATTTCCTGCAACAACAGCTTGGATTTCAGCTATGGAGGCTGGCTGAGTGCCAGTTTCTTTTCCCCCTTCAGCCATGTTTTCTTCTCTAACTGGCTTTGTATCTAAAAGAGCTGGGTTTGTGTCTTCCTTTTCTCCTTCTAAACCTGATTCTTCCAGGTGGGCAAGGTTATGGTTACTTGGTCGTTTTTTCTGAACACTTAACTTTTGAAATTCTTTTTTAATCCTCTTTTTGATGTTAGACATAGGGTATAAATCTCATCCAGCACCAGCTCCCTTCTAGCAAACTGTTTTTTTTTTCCTTTCTCTCTGCTCCAGTACTTAATCACTCTTTCTTCTTTGGGGGGGGGAATTCCACCACACATCAAAACAGCATTCACCGGGGGAGACCGATACAAACACAAACAAAGTCCCGAATCAACAGACAACCGTCTCCCCTCAAAACGCTGCTGACAGTCCACAGTTGCGAAGCACCACCACCACCCCCGACTCAATTAGCAACCGTCATTCAGTCAATTTGTGTCTGAGTTACTTTCACTCTTAAAAGCAAGTTTTCACAGTTCTTCACTTTCCAGTACAAGTGAGATTCACCATAAATCAAGTCCGCGTCTCTAACAAAAACAAACCATTAACTGCCTGCGTCTAGCAGTTAGTTAGTTTCGCTTTCCACTGAGATGGACGAAATAGCTAGGCACAGACAGAGACGTTCCTCCATTCGCTTTTTAAAAAATCTCACTTCAAACGTCCTTTAAACTTTAACCATATCAGCAACTTCAACACCTAATATTCATAGTCCTTTTCCATCGTGTTGTTTTGAGATTTATGCCCTTTTAAAAAGAGATAATTGATTTTCCCGGCACGGCCGGTTAGAGAATTACAAAAACCTTACCAGCACCATGGCCGTCAAGCTCCGCCCCCCCAATCAATTTCCTCCTTACCAAACCGGCTGGGCAGCCAGCAGTGTAACAGGCAACCCTGCTCAGCCAATCAGTGTGGCATGAAGCCAGGCCCCGGGCGCAGTCTCCCAGGAAGGCTGTTGCCGCCAGTAGAGATGGAGAAGGGGATGGAGGCGGCCAATTGGGGTGGGGCCGTGCTGCATGCAAATTTCGGAAGGAGGATTCATTATGCATGAGCCACATTTGCATTATTCATTCGTGTCAGGTATAGGCCTTGTACCTAGTGGGTAGACTTATTAGGCATGAGAATGTCAGACATTCTTTGCAAGCTTATCTCTCTAGGAAGTTCCCATGGGAGGAGCTGGTTCACTCCTTTGCCTCAGCCTTGAAGCGGCTGGTTCTCTGGGAACTTCGGAGTGTCTTGGAAAAGGTGGGGGGCGCTCTTTGAAGTGGGTTGTAACATCCCGCCCTCTTGGCATGTGGGCATGGTTCACAGGTCAGAGGAACTGTCTGTCAAGTGGCTTTGAATAGGCCCTTAAATGCTGGTGCAAAGCTGACAAAGCTTTGCTAGGTTTCATCTCTCGACGCAACGCCTGACCTCCCTCCTGCTTTGGATTCCATTTCCGCGTGGGACTTTGAAAGCACTCTGCACATGGATGTTTTGCTATTTGGACTTTGGATTTCTAAGAACTGTGCCATAAAAAGTAGTGAGCCTTTTTGTGGACTTGCATATGCTGTGGATTCTGTGTTCGTGCCCAGACTCAGGTGGCAAGGAGTTCCCAGACCTTAGCAGAAGGATGGGACCCCTGGGCCTGAGGCTTAACCTTTCCTGAAGTTGTGGTAAAGTGGTCAGCTCAGTAGTGGTAGGCTGAGACTGACAAGTGTGCGACGGATCTCCCTGCCTGGCTCTGGTGGCTCAGGGCACCCTTTCCTGGGACTTTGGTTTAGGAGATTGGCCATGTTCCTTTTGGGTGGAAAAGCTCAAGGCAGTTACTGGTGTATCCTATTCATACACCCCTCCGAATGTTTGCCTTAAGGATCGTTTCAGGAAAAGAGCCTAAAGCTTTCTAACCACCGTTCAGCTTTAAGTGTGTTTTGGAAAGTCTGAAACCATTAAGCTACCGTGTGATTTCCTCAATAAAAGAAGTCTCACTGATGTGTTTTGTGTCAGCTTGCCAGCACGTGTGAATGCCAGAGGGAACAGGCATGAACACGACAAATTAGCTCTTCTGTGGTGAGGGGAATGAGGGACAAAAAAAGCGGGAAAGGAGCAACGCTACGAGTACCCATGGCAGCATGGGCTTTATACAAGTAGGTTGAAATAGCTTAAAAATTCTTAAATTAAGTATGGTTGGTTCCCATTCTGAATATGTAACAGAGTCCTCCCCCAGCTAAATAACCTTTTACTTCAGAGCAGATTTCCCTAAAATCCATCCCAAACAATTCTTCACAAACAAGAACAGATGCTCTACACCAGTCTTCCTCTACCTCCACCTCTTCCTGCTTCTTCTGGCTTCTAGGATGATTCAGATGTTTCAGGGACCACTTGCTGAAGTTCCTTCTGGTCAGACATAAAATAGGAACCTGAGATGTATTCTGTACAAGTCTCCTCATATAATAATGTTTGGTATATTAAAGCATAGTTTATTCAGACAATTTCTAATTTACTGATTTTACTTTTAAATGGTTTTGATTTTAATGATAATTTTATGAGCAAACAAAGTTATACATAATACATTTTATGTTCCTAAAGTAACAAAGTGACTTTATATCTGTAAAGACATGCTGAAAGAATAAGCATTCCACATTTCTCCATTTTCCTCAAAACTTCTGTTTTTCCCCAGAAACCCCAAGGAAGTATTGTTTCCCTACCTACCTATGGCTTCAAATTTTCCAGAAATTTTACATCTCTAGTTTAAGCCACACTCAGTTTGGTCTAGCTTGGATGTAAAGACAAACTGCAGCCACTTTAAACCAAGAAGTGGATGCTTCTAATCTCATCTTCACAGTCATGCCACAGGAAGAGAGGTGAGAGCGCTTGAGTTCCACACTTGACCAGGCTCAATACCATCACACTAATTATGGTGCACCATTACGTTGGAATTGGGCCAAAGTGTTCATTTTGGCACAGTACTTAGTTCAATATCACCTCCTGACTACTAGAAGCCACATTTATATACTGGTTGAGTATAAATTCAGATACTGGGATTCTTTGTATTGAGTGCTGTGAATAATAATAATAATAATAATAATAATAATAATAATAATAATAATAATTGTTACCTGCCTCTCCCTCTGGATCGAGGCGGGGCACAACACAAATAAAAACACCACAAAATACATACAACTAATTCAAACGTTTAAAACCAGTGCATCATTAAAAGTAGCACACCATTAAAAAAGGCATCTTAAAATAAATTCTGGAAGACTGTTAAGTTGACGAATCTCTCCTGGCAAACCATTCCACAAACTGGGAGCAGCAGAAGAAAAGGTCTTCTGGGTAATAGTTGTCAGCCTTGTTTTTGTTAGCTGTAGTAAATTCTTCCCAGAGGATCTGAGTGTGTGGGGCGGATTGTACGGGAGAAGGCGATCTCGCAGGTAGCCTGGACCCAAACCATGTAGGGCTTTAAAGGTGATAACCAACACTTTATACTTTGCCCGGAAACTAATTGGCAGCCAGTGAAGAGTTTTTAAGACTGGTGTAATGTAGTCACCCCTAAGTGTACCGGTGACCAACCTGGCTGCCATAAACTAGTTGAAGTTTCCAGACTAGGCACAAAGGTAGCCAGCACATTGCAGAAGTCGAGCCTCGAAGTTACCAGCGTGGGAAGAATTCTCAGCAAGTTTAATCCTCTTTAAATCCACTGTTCACAGGAACAGTGATGGCCATTTCAGAGAGACATACCAGTCGGTAACTGCACATCCTCAATGGTTGTGGCTAATTTATCTTTATCACTGCAACTGGTCAGAAAACTCTATCCAAGAAATACAGTTCAGGCCTCACTCACTTGCATCTCATGTAACATGGTGGTACATAGTGGCCCAACAAGTTTAATAAATGTGTTGTGTAATCTACTTTGATCATATTTATACTGAAAGGTTGTTCAGAAATTGTATCAATAATGTACTGGCATAGCATTTCTCCAAGAGACACACAGAACCTATTAGAGAAAGCTAATCTTAATGCTCACTGTAAGGATCAGAGGGGTTGAAATACTAATTAGCGAAAGACAAATTTAACACATGAAGAGTATTGTGACTATAAAAATCATGACCAAATATTGACAATTTCTATTACCGGACAGCCAATTTTAGTTATTTTTTTATGCTCCAAATACAGATTCATCTGACTTTTTTCCATATCTGCACAAATGGGATGGAGCATGGACATCACTGCTCATGATTAGAGATTGTGTGCTGCACTTATTACTAGAACACCCCTATTTAGATAATCATCTAAAAGCACAGGTTGTTTTATTAAGATTTGTTCAAAAATGCTTGGTGAGTTTTAAAGCCTTCTTGAAAGGATCATGCTTTCATTTTGCCCAGGTATCAGAACTGTTTCTGTGTTAGATTTTTTTTGGGTTGCCTACTGCCTTTTGTAATGTGATAGCATGGCCTTCCCCAACCAGGTGATCTCCAGGTGTGTTGCACTACAACTCCAATCACTCCCAGGCAGTATGGCCAATGACCATGCTGGCTGGAAGGTGACCAGAGTTATAGTCCAAAACATCTGGATGACATCACGTTGGGGAAGGTTGTGATAGGTCACTATTTAAATACAGCTCTTCTGGTGAATGAAGTTGTATAATCTCCCATTTTATCTGTTTGAGATACAACTTAGAGGCCAGCTCTGCTAGTGCTTTGCTCAGTTAATTATTTGGGAGACCATAGAGACCTATACAGAGGAGGGGGATAACAGCATTTCTATAAGTGAAAGAAAAGAGAGATAAAAGTTTTGATCTTGACAGCAAATTGAAAGAAGTGATGCTCTATTATGATTCTCCAAAATGGAAGAATTATAATCAGATAATGAAATTCTAGTATGAAATACTGTTTTACACTCTCATAAAGCAGGCAAGGGAGCAGTTTCATGTTAAGACTGCTGCATAATAGAAGTGTTTCCTGTACTAAAGAAAGAAATGAGCACTTATCGTTTCTAAACCAATCACAATTTGTGGAATTTTTAAAATCTCTTTGTTTGTAGACATCCATCAGGCAAAGGTTTTTCATAAGATATCTATGTAATTTGGTTAAATCACAGGTAAACTTTATTTATTTATTAATTAAATTTATATACAGCCCCATAGCCAAAGCTCTCTGGGCGGTTTACAAAAGTTAAAAACAGTGAACATTAAAGGCCTTCTTTGTAATAGTGCCATGAACACTGATGGTGCTTTATAAATAAATATTAATAATAGTAATAATAATAATAATAATAATAATAATAATAATAGCAGAGGAAAATCATGGAGAAATCATAATTAAGGACCTGAAAAATAGTAAAATGAGCTTGGAACCTGGTCATCTTCCCTCAATCCATGTTGTAGGCAAAATGTCTATACTTCTTAAACCAGACTAGTTTAGAACAATTTCACTACATAAAATGTTGATTTTAAAAGCTAGGGTTTTGGCTTCCGGATAGTAAACAGTTTTCCCCAATTAAGTTTGTCTGATCAAATAGGCTTCTTTAGATGTTGACAAGTGGCAAATCATATTCATTTCCTCACTGAGATTATCAACATCATCAGGACAATAGGCGATTCATGGCTGGCCTGATGCTACAGCAGCATTTTCACAAGATCCATTGGTCATTTCTCTTTCTTGTTCCCTGTGGTCTGCCTAAACAGTTCATGAAATGGATTTCTGTAGTCCTTCATTGTTTAAACTAGGTTCTGATGTCACAATAACCCATGATGGGTTAAATAAGTCATGATAGCTTATTTAATCCATCATGGGTTATTGTGTCATCTGTCTGGAATTTTTTTAACCCACGATGGTTTATTTGGCCAAAATAACCCACTCTGATAACTCACAGTCTCCAGAGTGGGTTCTTTAATCCATCATGGGTTATCATGCTGTGTAGTGGTCACAGTGAGTTATTTTGGTCACCTACAGAGTCGCTTGGCAAAAGTGGTCAAAACTGCTGCCACCACTCCCCTCCAGCCAGCAGATCTCTGTTTCCATGATCTGCCTAGCAACTGATTGCATTCGCAGCCTGACCCCACCCTAAATATTGCCCCAGCAGTGCGCTCTGCAACCTCCCCCAGTGTCAAACACTGTCTTAGTCAGGTGGCAGCAAGTTCCAAGGGTTTACTTGTATTATCGCCTTTTTGGAACACCCAAGGTTTTCGTTCCTTTATGTGTAAATGTGCAGGGTTTTGATGGTGGCATCAGGTGCCTCCTGACAACAGGGGAGGCTATGTATGAAGTTTGTCCCCAATCCTGCATACTTCCAATGCTTTAAAGCCACCACCACCCTTTTCAGGGTGATTCCAGAAGTGTTAAATTATCCTCCCCTCTCATTGGGATATTGGGCCTGTTCAGACAACATGCTAAGCCATAGTTAGGCCACTAACCCTTTTGCAGCAAATGGTTAGTGACCATGTTTAAACCATAGTTATGTAGCCACCATGGTTAGGAAGGGTTCACATAACATGCTAACCCATGGTTCACACAACAAAATAAGCCATAATATTTATCTCAAAATCCTTAACCAGTGTTGTCTGAACAGGGTCACAGTGGAAGATCTAAACAGCTGCTGCAATGTTGTCAGTGGGTGAAACAGCGCCCCTTCTGGGGTGGAACAACTGCAGCAGGACAAGGGCAGGAGGGTGACTCAGATTACGCCCAGTAGCTTATTTATCTTATTGTGCGGGGCATTACAGTATCTTATTTTGAAAATAAGCTTCTGTGAGGTGGTTTAAAGTGACGTCCAAACACAGCCATAACGTGGCTATCAATGAATGTGCCAGCCATTTTCACTGCATAGAGTTAAGCACTAGTTACTTCTTTTCTTCCCTTTGATCTCGTGTGAGAGCTCTTAGCCTGTGCAATTAGAGATAAGATGAAGATTCAAAGTTCTCACATTTCTATCCCTGAATTACTACAAAGTTCTCAAATCTTACTATTTCTATCCCTGAATTACTACAGACCGTTATCAATTTTGGATTCTCTACTGACTACTTATTAAGTGGAACAGATCTGAATTGCTTGGCTTAAGTTTTGTCCATCATTCTCTTTTGAAAGTGGGCCATAGACAGAATGTTAAATACGAAGGGGCATGAATCTGAAACAAGGAGGACACTGCAACTCAATAGTCACCACTATAGATTTAGCATGCTGGCATGCATTGGGACTTGCCCCTATGAAGCAAAGTAAACTATTCAAATGAATATGTTGACTCATTTGGTCTATATATATCTCAGCTTTCTTTTCTCAGGGGATTCTGGCAGCAGGGTCCAGGCACATGACTTCCTGTACCTGAGGCAGCTCTCAAGCAGAGAGACTTATTGGCCTAATCTTTGCTGCACTGCAGCACCACCCAGGTGTCCACAAAGGTTCTGTTGCTCATCAGCCTATCCAGGCCAGGCGATCTGCGAAACCAGTACGAGCCTGGCTGGGTGGAGATTTCTTCTGCTTTAGTCTTTGTTCTGCAATATGAGTGACTTGTTGCTACAAGTTGCCACAGGGTCTCCTTTTCTACCATGGGCTTCCTGAACTTAACTACATACCCATCTCTAAGCCCCCCTCTGATTTCTGTTTGCTCCTCTGGACCTTTTACTTTTGTCTGGCCTACACTACACACCAGCCTCGGGCCTTCTAACTGATCACCTGCAGGCCTGACCTCAAAGAGCCCCAGCAATTCCTTGCGTAAAACTTATTCCAATCTCTGCACCCTTTTATGGTGTGATGACCCACGAAGTGCAATTGCTGGACTCCAGTGGACCAATGGGAGGGTGCTTGCTGCTTTCCAAATCTGGCAGGTCAGCATACAACCTATGACAGGGCCCATGTTGCACTGAGCAGGGGCTGTAGCTCTGCAGCACAGCACATATTTTGCATGCTGAAGGTCCCAGGTTCGAATCCCAGCTTCTCCAGGTAGGACGAGGAAAGAGTCCAGCCTGAAACCCTGCAGAGCTGCTGTCAGTCCGTGTTGACAATACTGGGCTTAGATGGACCAAGTGTCTGACTCAGTCGAAGACAGCTTCCTATGAAACTAGGGATCCTGACATTCAATTGACCAGCGGCCTCCAACCCCGGTGCTCTCTAGATGAGTTGATTACAACTCTCATCATTCCCAACTATGGAACTGGCCCGCCTGGTGCCAACGTTATCTTTTCGGCGCCAGGTCAAAGTTTTTCTGTTCTCTCAGGCATTTAACCGCAGTTGAGTTAAATTAGGTGGCAGCCTAATGCTTTGCATTACGAATGCAGGCGGGGGTGGTCGGAAGCTGCCCTATCTCCCAAGGCGCTGCATGGTACTGCGCCCTTGGGGCTGGGCCCAAATCCATTAATAACCCATTGTGAGCAAAAACAGCTGATTGGAAGAAATTAATTTAGAGGTTCCAACCACCAGCTGATTCCCAATGTGCAGTCCACCACTGCCTTCTCGCCCTCAGTAGCTCTCAGCACATGAGCTGCCATTGCCCTGCACCACCACATTCCTCCGCCATGAAGCCTAGCCAAGTGCAGGAAGTGGACATCAACAGTTTGTAGGCTGACCACCAACAGATGCTGGAAAGGGAGTCAGCAGTTGGGGTGGTTCCTATCTCAGCACAGCTTCTACTGAGGCGGCAAGAAGGAAAAGGCTGCTTCAGTTTACAACAGCACAGACATATTGGCAGTGGCAGCGGGGCGCTCTTGCAATATCAAGCGCAGGAGAAGAACAGGAGTCCAGAAACTTCTGCGTGACTGCCCATCAGAGAGTGCCTCCCATGGGCAGGAGGCCAAACATCCCAGTCGCCGCAATTAATATGATGAGACCAGGCCTCTACCTCAACTGTTAGAGCTGGGCAAGGGGTGACTATTATCTCCACAGTGACGTGGTGCTTCTGAACACTCCAAGTGTAATGCCACTGGACTACCCCTACCCCTCCCTCCTTTGGAGCTTGAAACTGCCTAGGAGAGCTTGGTGCTTGTGTGTTCTAGACTTCAAGAGTGCCCAAAGGGTCTCTGGTTTGCAACAAAACTAAAGAGCTAATACTGCTCTCCTCAGCTCCTAAAGTTAAAGAAGAGGCCTCTGCCTCAATATCTCTTTCTCTTGTGGCAATACCAGAAAACGCTGCAGTACACACAAATAGTAGCTACATTATGTTCCCTTATCAAATGGAACTGTGAGCACTTACTAGGACACCAAATAATTGCTAGGGACACTCTGTTTCCTGCCTATCTCTCCTCTCTCATCTCACATTATTGCCCCGCTCGTGCTCTCCGCTCGTCTGATGCCATGCTTCTCGCCTGCCCAAGGACCTCCACTTCCCTTACTCGGCTTCGTCCTTTTTCTTCTGCTGCCCCTTACGCCTGGAACGCTCTTCCAGAACACTTGAGAACTACAAACTCAATCACTGCTTTTAAAACTCAGCTAAAAACTTTTCTTTTCCCTATAGCCTTCAAATATTGAGTTTGTTCTGACTCTATACTGTTAGCTTCTCCCTACCCGGTGCCTGTTTATACTTCCCTGTGCCTGTTTGCATTCTCCTTCCCTCTTTATTGTTTACTACAACTTATTAGATTGTAAGCCTATGCGGCAGGGTCTTGCTATTTACTGTGGTATCTGTACAGCACCATGTACATTGATGGTGCTATATAAATAAATAATAATAATAATAATAATAATAAGGAGAAGACTGTGCAAGATTTGGGGTTACAGCTTTGAAACTTTGGGCACGGGGTTGTATTTTTATAATTAAAAAAAATTAAAAAATAAGAAAAAGTGGGTGAAAAGGAAGTTTTGCCAATTAGGATGGTTTAGTCTTTACTTTGGGGGATGCATGGAAGGAGGGTAAATATTCATAGAATGTGGGAGACCAAATAGGCATGATAAGGTAGAAGAACAGAGATATGTGCAAATAGGAATACTGATGTTCCTCTATTGTTGGAATACCTAGCTAAGCATTCTTCAATTTCTAACCAATAAGCATTCTTCGGCTACAGCTTTCCCCCCACTATTGGTACATGAATGTACTCTTTACTGAAAGCTCGGGATTTCCATACAAGGCACTGTATGCTTCAAGAAGTATCTCACCCATGTGTGCTCCGCAGCGCTGACAACAACCAGATTTCTAGAATGGAAGAGCTCTCCCCATCCCCCGCTTTACATATTCTCTCCCCAGTCACAATTTATACAAATTTATTCTGAGCAGTCATCAACTAAAGGCAAGAAGCAAAAGAATCCCTCTTATTTTCCTCTAGTCAACTAGATCTGCAGCGCAAGATTACTGGTTACAAGAGTTGAATGGTCACATTAGTTACCATAACTATGTAAGAGGGTTAGGTATGTGAATTAAAGTTAGAAATTTCAGACAGTCAACATGAGTTCTTCTGGGGCTAGAAGGTGGTGTGCGTGAAGTACATTTTTCAAAATGGAGCATGAGAAGGATAGGTATGTTTGCTCTAAATGTCTGGCTCTTACCAAGAGCAAAGTAACTCAGTTCCAGACCATGTGTACCAGCCTCATGGAGGAAACTGCAAGCTATTTTCAGGTGCCTCTTTTCTCTAGGCTGTAGTATGAGGTGCCCAAGTAATGATTTAGCTCTATAAGCTCTATAGAGCTCTGGATATTGGGCGGTATAGAAATGTAATAAATAAATAAATAAAATAAATATAACAAAGTTGACATAAGCAAACTGGAAGGGCTTCATAGATACCGAGCCTGGGCGCATCAAAGGTAGATGGTCATCAACAGTGGGGGCTGATGAATTAACTGAGATCTTCCAATATCTCCGTAAAGGGCAGAGAGGCAGTGGAGACTGTTGCCTTCCCTGAACATGCATGATACAAACATGCTATTTACATGAGTTATACATGCAAACCCATTATTTTCCCTCAGAAATATATCTGGGGCCAAACTTTTAACCATGCCTTGATTAAAATGTGGTAGTGATGCTGAGTGGCAAACAGCAGGTGTGTGGGTTGGACATTGCCCATGGTTTGTGGGTGTGCTACCCCTGCTCTAGGCAATCCCATGGGGACGTCGTTGAGGAAGCAGCCCAAGAAGTTACTCAAGTAAACACACAGGCTCAATGCAGGAGAAGGATCACCTTGCTGCAAATCACTGCATTTGTCTTGGCTAGGGTGTATTTTGTCAAAAAGCAAAAGAGAAGAGACAATCCCCAGTATCCAATGTACAACGAAGCACAGGCCAAAAGGATGCGGGGACTGCCTATTAGAATCTTAGGTTCACCTCACAAGAGAAAGTTTGTTGGCGTCACATGTGCCCAGGCAGCTCCTGGTTTTCTAGAAGATAAAACACGCTACTACTGGTAAATGTACATCTCTCAACAGAACACACAGGTATTTTATATTCATCCTTTGGAGACGACAGGAAAATCAGTATGTCAGACCATAATATAGATGGCAGGAAGCACTTGAAGAAAAATGCCTTTGGAAATTATTTTAATTAAAATCAAAGGAGAAAAGTGGGGAAACCTATCTGGAGCAACTCTGGGGTTGCTGTAAATTAAGCAGACCTGCTTTTAAATACAGAACAAAATCCCAGGAGATTAATACCTACCCTTGAAATACTGCAATTTGGGAGTGATGCCAGTCAGTCAACCACATCTACACAGAAAGGCACAGGAAGTAGTGATCAGAGATCAAAAGGGGAAGTCAGAGTGTCCTTAAAGGAGTCTTTATATATTGATATAGGAGTTTTTTATTTATTTATTTATTGCATTTGTATACTGCCCAATAGCCAGAGCTCTCTGGGCAGTTCAAAAAATGATTTGGAAAATCATCAGTCTGGGCTGTTTTACTTGCCTCTTTGGTTCAGAACAATTTGTGTCACTACCATCTTCAAATTTATCTAAAGTCATCAATGCTAAATTTGTTTTAAGACAAAGCTTGAATCCTCAGGATTCTACCAAGAATCATAAACCACATACAAATAGGGATTACTGAGATTATATGAAATGCTTTGAAATATATTCATTTCTGATCCATCACCCAAAAAATGTTGGCCTGATCACAGCTGATCACTCCCCACGTGATACTAGCATGTTAACACTCATGCCAATTAGACCAGGGGTAAGGAACCTATGGCCCTCCAGATGTTGCCAGAGTATTAACTCCCATCATCCCTGACCATTGCCCATGTTGGCTGGAGTTGATAGGAATTGGGAGTCCAATAGTATCTGGAGAGCCAGAGGTTCTTTACCCCCAATTTAAAATGGGCTAAAGATGACAAGGCTTCATCTCAGCTAATCATCAACAGACTTCTGACACTACTAAACCACCCAAATTGTTCTAAACCGAATTTAGAATGTGCAGATTTTTCTGAAAAAGTCTTTGCCCTTGTTAGACTGGGCAATGGCCAAACAAATGCAAGGCAGCTCTACTTAGTTCTTACGAACAAAATTGGACAACAGAAGTAGCAAAAGATGCTTGGAATGAGAAGCTGCTTCCACAGGCGTGGAGGACAGCGATGTACAACTTTACAAAGCCTTTTATCTTCCCTGCCAGCTCAGGAAAGGAACAAACACATGCAAAGCTTCAACTGTACCACAGGGCATAAAATTTGATCTCTACCACAGAATTCAGCAGATTTCTAGCCTGCAAGGCTTGAAAAGCTCAAAGTGAACCTTTTAAGCTACATTCCTAAAAACTAGAAAAGGCAAGTAGTTGGGATTTTCAAGGAGACAAGGGAAGAAAAATTACTTCAATAAGTATGGCTCTCTCCTCAAAGGCCATGAATAATGTTCCTTCTGGCTTCATCATGCACATATGCTTTGGATTTTTATTCCCAATAAGGGGACAGTAAGTGGACTAATTTAAAATGGGCATGAATGAACACACACACACACACACACACACTCCACTGAACTCTGTGCCCAAAGTATAGTGTAGGAATATGCTCTTAACATTTCAGGATTTTACTGCAAAATATTCAGGCCAGAAGTCATCCAGGCTTCATTTGGCTATCAGATAGGGGATAACAGCCAAAACTTGAGAAAATGGTGGGCTTGGACCATGACTGCCTAGTTTTAAATCTTTGTTCAACAATCCAGTTCATTGGGTTGGCTTCAGACAAGTCATTAACAACCCTGCAAGGTAGGACTGGGTGAGAGAAGACAAAACAGCAGGAAGGGCAGAATATGCTCATTAATTATGTGTGTAGGTATCACACCACACACAGAGAGACATAAATTCACCAGAGAATTCCTTGCTGCAATTAGAAATTTCCCACCTGCGACAATTCAAGTGACCTCCCAATCCTCCCTTCAATGCAGACTACAATGTTAGTCACATGTTTAAATGAGTATGCTTAACCTAGATGCTTTTATTTTGGAGAAAAAGCTCCCTCCTGGGTTTTTGGCCCTGCAAGCATAGCAAACACTAATGTCGGGGGCAAATAGCAGCAAGGAAGGTAGCAATTTTCAGCAGAAAACAGGCAGCAGGCTACAGTCTGGGTTGGGAGTATTTCCTCCAAACAAAAGCAGCCAGGTTAAGCCTACTTCTTTAAAACAAGTGACTAACATCACACATAGTTTTGCCCTGAGCTTGCTGTGCTGGACAGTGCTACAAGGTGAGCTTCACATTCTTTTCCCCAACTTTTCTAGGAATCAGAACGTCTTGGGTAATGTTTTCCCCCACCCCAATTTTAGCTTTTTAGTGAGTTGTGAAGTACATTCATCATTTTGGGACATACCTTCAACGAGGGGCAGCAAATTAGCAGTCTCCAGGCCAGCGTTATCATCATACATGTACATTTTGGAAGGAAAGGGCATTAGCAAAAGGTTGGGGAGCCACAGTGCCGTTTTCAACATGATAGCCAGCTGTGAACAGCAGATCCCAGGAAGCAAATCCTAAAAATAGCCTCTTACAGCAAGAGTCAGAGGGGGATGGGACCCGGTGGTTTATACATGGCCCAGGCCAGTTTACACATCTTCCAGTATTGCCAGAGCTTGGTGTCTTAATAGTCTTCTTATACACACACACACAGTGAGAGAGAAGTGAGAATTCAAACCAAGCCAACCTAGCAATATTTTTTAAGATAACAAAACCAGATAGGGAGAAGCCCATGATGTCGAACACTCTGTTACAGGGAGGGATTTCAGGGTGAGTAGCCTTTTTGGCCCCAAGGGCAGTGCCATGTAGTGGGTTGGGGGCCACACACGCACACGCACACACCCTGCCCATTGAAATCAGGGGATGGGATTCCGGTGTGTGTGTGTTTAAAGCCTCTGCCCCTCCCCCAATCTGGAGCGTTGTGTCCTCATTTCTAATGGCAGCAATGAAACCATGATCTCTGTATCAGGATTGTACGTGGGGAAAGGTTTTAACCTCCCCCCACACCCCGCCAGTGATCCCAATGCAGATTCCAGCTTTCCCACTGCTATTAGCTGCAAACAAGTATGGCGGGATCACCTGGGTGTTGGCACCCTGCTCCTCCACAGAGCTGTCAAGGACTGAAGGTTGCCCATATGTTCGCTATGCTGTACTTCAAGATCAGTTTTTTTGTACTAAAAGCCAAAATAGCTCCAAGAAAACAGGACTGTGCTTAGATTTATCCCACAATTCCTCAGAGGAACAGGGGTTAGTATTGTTTCTGTATTTGTCTGTTTGTTTATTTGTTTAGTTTATCCCCCCACCTTGCCACCAGGGAACACTCAAGATGAACAGTATCTCATGGTGGAAGTTTGAACGAGTTGAACGTCCCAGTTCCCTACATCTATGTTAACACTCAAATATGAACTTTGAATCAGGAAGACGTTCAAACTATGGATGTAGAAATATCTTCCAACTTCTTCACCACACCGCTTCCTTTTTGAGCACTGAAGCAGCTGCAGGGAAAACAGGAAGTGCAACCCTCTCAATGTTTCCTCCCCACCCCCAACCCGCAGCCAGTTGCTGTGTGAAGTAATCCTCAGTATTCCCCACATAACTGGGGCCAAGCGGAGAAAGTAGCTGTCATGCACAAGTGGGTAAAATACCACTTCTCATGCCTGCAACTAAATTATACGACCTTCGTATGACCGTGTCTCTGCCCGGGGGGGGGGGGGGCACGTGGCCCCATGAGGCTCTCAGCTGCAGATGCATTATGCTGCTGCCTGACAATGTTACAGGGAGGTCACAAAGCCCATTTGCCAAAGGAAGAGCCAAGGGGGCTCTCAAATGCTGCTTGAGGCCAGTAGTACATATGGTCCCTTCCCAAGAAATGGGAAACCTGGCAATAAATGAAGGTGGGTGCCGCAGAAATCATGAGAGAATCAGCTAAAAAGCAAAACACCAGAGTAGGCATTGGGAGGGGGAAGGTGAAGTGAGGTGAAAAAAGGGAGGCAACGAGTAGGGTTCTCCAGGTTCACAGCCATTCCCCATTGCTATTCAGATGCTTTCCAATCAAAGCAGCTGGTGCAGATGTAGGCACAAGAAGGATGGCTCTGGCTAATGAGCCATTGTGCCAGTGACTTCTTCCGACAATGCTCCCTCCAATGGTCTCTGTGTGCCAGTTACTCCCCCGCCCCCGACTCACTGCTGTAATATGGACCCAGCCACGACTGCAGGCAAGCGCAGGACTCACTTGCTCCTTCTTGATTTACAGAACTTCCCAGCTAACAGCTGCATTGCAGATGAACCCTCTTAAAGTGGACACACGCGCACACTGTAAAGCCAGTCAGCAGGGCACTAAGCTACACCAAAGCCAACAGGCAGCTTTTCTGGAATAAGCATAGCAATTCTTATCTCATCTAAACCATCACCAAATGCAGACTTGCACACATCCTGCTATTCCAATTGCGCTGCTGCTGCATCATGCCCTACAAAAAATCCAGAGGCGCATGGCTCTCTTACCATCACCACCAATTCAAACCATCAGTTTTCGTTTTCAAACAGTGCCTCAGAAGAACATAAGAAAATTCCATTTCTGATTTAGGAACTGTGAGTAGACATGTCCCAAACAAAATCGAATGGCAAAGAATGCAACAGCCTCCCCCAATCTGGTGCCCTGCAGACGTTTTGGACTAAAGTTCCCATCATCCCAGGTCAGCATGGAAAATGGTCAGGGAAGGTAGGAGTTGTAATCCGTAACGTTTGGAAGGTGCCAGGTTGGAGAGGGCTGCATTAGAGAGTTCTCCAATTGCGGCACTGCAAAGGCAATTTATACAACATGGACAGATTTAGGAACAAGCGGTTCTATTAGAACAAGGAACACGAGCCCCCCTTGAAGGCTTCAATAAATCCACTTGCCAGGGTGAGTGTGGCACCACCCACTGGCAAGCGTAATGAGCACCCAGCCTTCCTCCAAACTTTGAAGCTGGAAGAGTGGTTGGGAATCATTCATGCAGTTGTGCAAAGATCCCACCACCCTCCCAGCAAAAAAGTTGGGACGAAGACTGAGGACTATTCAACATCTGCATGGTGCTTCAGAGCAAAAGAAGCAGTCAGGATGGAACACTAGTCAAGGCTGCCTAAAGGCTGACTCCAAGCTGAGCAGAAGCAGAGAAGAGGAGCTGCCCCAGCTGGACTAGGAGCTACAAAATGAAGCCAGCCCCCAGAGAGTGAGCAATCATGGGGAGCAAACAGGAGCTTGTCAGGGGAAGAGGAGACCAAGGCAAGGAGGAGAGAGGCCTTAAGTAAATCTAGGAGGCTGCCAATTCAAAGAAGCCTTTAGGCAGCAGAGCCCAATGGGGCAGACCCCTCCATGCTTCATTTGGGAATACAGCGGGGGGGGGGAATGAGACTTAAGTACCTAAACTAATGTCCTGCCTCACATCCAAGTTATGCCACACTTTTTCCTTTGGGTGAAAAGGATTAGGACAAGAAGTAGGGAAATAATTTCTAACCTACGAAATCGTAAATTGCCTCTTGAATAAGCAAAAAAGTGTCTGTCCTGTACACAGGTCCTTATTGATAGAAAAGGACATTAAGTTTGGAAATCCTATGAGCACATGTAATGAAGTGATGATCTGACCTTTACCATGACCAAGAATTCCTGAAATAGTGGCCACCTTGTGCTTTAACGTACTGGTACTTGGGCTAGACAAAGATCAGAGTACCAGTACATTAAAGCGCAAGGCTGCCACTATTTCAACTATTCTGGGGTCATGGTAAGTGTCAAATCTTCACTCCATCACAAGCGCATAGGTTCGGGGGGCGGAGCTTGACGGCCATGGTGCTTCACCGGGAAAATCAATTATCTCTTTTTAAAAGGGCATAAATCTCAAAGCAACACGATGGAAAAGGACTATGAATATTAAGTGTTGAAGTTGCTGATATGGTGTAAAGTTTAAAGGACGTCTAAAGTGAGATTTTTAAAGCGACGGGAGGAACGTTTCTGTTTATGCTCAGCTATCTCATCTCTGTGGAAAACGAAACTAGCTGCCTCACGGCAGTTAATGGTCTCTTTTTGTTAGAGACGTGGACTTGATTTATGGCGAATCTCACTTTTTACTGGAAAGCGAAGAGCTGTGAAACACTGGCTATTTAGAGTGAAAGTAACTCAGAAACAGTTTGACTGAAGGACGGTGTGCTAATTGAATCGGGGGGGAGGTGCTTCAGCAGCGTTTGGAGGGGAGACGGATGTTTGCTGATTCGGGACTTTGTTTATGTTTGTTTCGGTCTCCCCCAGTGAATGCTGATTTGATGTGTGGAGGAATCCCCCCCCCAAAGAAGAAAGAGTGATTAAGTATTGGAGCACAGAGAGATAAAAACAGACTGCTAAGAAGGGGAGATTTATGCCCCATGTCTGATATCAAAAGAAGGATTAAAAAAGAAATAGCAAAAGTTAAGTGGTCAAAAAAAACAACGACCCAGTAATCATAATCTCCCCCATCTGGAAGAATCAGTCCCAGAAGAAGAACAGGAAAGCACAGACCCAGCTATAGAAGAAAACATGGCCGAAGGTGGAAAAGCAGCTGGCAGTCAGCCAGCCACTTTAGCTGAAATCAAAGCTGTTATTGCAGAAAACAACACAATCATTTTTAAAAAAATGGATCAGCCAACAGAAAGCTTTAAACAACAGATGCGTGTGTTAGCTGATAAAATTTCGCAGCACGATAAAGCTATAAAGGATTTGGAGGCAGGAGCAGACCTGATCCAGAAGAAACAAGAGGCTTTTGAAAATTCGACTAATGTGCGGTTCCAAGACCACGAATTAAGGCTGATAGCGGTAGAAGATCAA
Source organism: Elgaria multicarinata webbii (assembly GCF_023053635.1). Lineage (NCBI taxonomy): Eukaryota > Metazoa > Chordata > Lepidosauria > Squamata > Anguidae > Elgaria > Elgaria multicarinata. The sequence goes on from NC_086176.1 coordinate 1,452,953, forward strand.
AATCGCCGTTCAACGCTTCGAATAAAACATTTAATTCAAACGCAAGGAGAAAATTTGAGAGAAATCATCCTGAATTGGTTTAAAGAGTTGATGCCTGATTTGCAAATGGAAGAAAGTGAAATTGATCGAGTTCATAGAGTGGGGAGGCAAAATTACAAAGGGGCTACTAGAGATATTTTGGTGAAATTTGGTAATTATTATAAAAAGGAGCAAATCATGAAGAAACTGAGATCTATGGCCCAGCTACAGTATAAAGGCAAATCAGTGCAAATATATAATGATCTTTGTCAACACACATTGAATTGGAGGCGCAGCGTCAAGCCAATAACTGAAATATTAGTGAAGAAAAAAATTACATATTCGTGGGGTTATCCTGTCTTTTTAAGATTTACATATGGAGGGGGGGAGCACAAAGTAACCTCTCTGCATCAGGGTAAGGAGTTGTTGAAGAGTTTGGGTCTGTATGAGGATGCAAGTGTGATTGGAACAGGTGGGGGGGAAATGAGGCTGGGACATCTGGGGCGTAATAGAAATGTTAACTGTATTATGAGATAATTGTAGATAGAAATATTAAGCATAGAAACCTTGCCGGCCAGGCGCAGCAATGCCTCCCCCCCTCCCCCTAGAGTAGATGGCTGGAGTATTAGACTTTCGGGGATTTGGGGGGGGAAAGAGGTGGGGAGGGGGGAGGGGGGAAGGGGGGATGGTAGGGGGTAGAGTAAGGGGTTTGAGGGTTATATTATGGTGTTTGTGTTTTTATGTATGTGAATTTGAGTTTCAGAGCACAAGGGATCGAAAGAGAATCCAAAAGGGTGAATATGGATAAAAGAATAAAAGTATCAATACTCAATGTTAAAGGTTTGGGGGCAGTCGTGAAAAGGAGGAGAATAGAACAAATGTTTAATAAGGAAGGATCTGACATAATAATGATGCAAGAAACACATCAGGGCTTCGATAATGTAAATATGATAAAATTAAAGTGGCTAGTTTATTATGAAAAGTCATTGGGGACCTCAAAAAAAAATGGAGTGGCCACTTTGATTTCAAAAAAAAGTGGATTCATTTTAGAAGCCATAAAAAAGGATGATAGTGGTAGATATCTTATGATAAAAGGTAAAATTGAAGGAAAGGTATATACATTAATTAATGTTTATGCCCCAAATGAGAGACATAGAGAGTTTTTTATAAAATTATTTAAAGAAATCGAAGAATTTAAGGAGGGGTATGTTATCTTAGCTGGGGATTTTAATGTGGTGATGGATAACAGATGGGACAGGTCGAACCCCACTAATGTTGAAAAGAGGAATAATATCACTATATTGAATAAGTTAGTAAAAGAAAATGATTACGTGGATTCTTGGAGTTTACTTAATGGGGTTAAGCCTGTGTTTTCTTATTACTCCCCAGTTCATCATACATACTCCAGGATAGATCATATATTTGTCTCAAAAGATTTTGCAACTAAGATTTGTAAAATGGAAATGGGGGTAATAAAGGTAACTGATCACGCATTGCTAAGTCTAGAATTTGCAATTAAGAAGAATTACAAGGAGGCGTATAGATGGAAATTGAATACAAAAATATTGAAATATAATAAAGTGGTAGAAAAAATTCAGAAGGAATTGTCAGAGTCATGGGAAATTAATGAAAAAGGAGGAACAGTTGGGTCAGTCGTTTGGGACTGTTGAAATCCTGGATTAGGATTCTGGTTATGTTTCCATGGATTTACTAATTGCTGAGGAGCTGGAGGAATCAGAAGACTCAGCAGAAAACTTAAAGGTCAACGTTGCACCTGGACATTGATGTCATGATTGAATAATTGGTAAATTGATTGTTTCAATTAAGGGATTGCAAGCAGTTGCATCACTATACAGTTAGCCTATAAAAGGAATGTATTCCCATGTACATGTATACTCACTCCATCAGAAAGTATCAGAGATGTATCAGAGCGGTATTGACTGACCGTATGTAAGTATTTGTGATTGCCATAACTAAATTATATTTTTATATGCCAGTAAAAGTTTGTTTAAACCAATTGAAAATCTCAGTCTTAATCTGTGTCTGTGCTGACTTTGCTGGAAACCGTTGCAAATACTCTGCTATAAGGTTATTGGCCAGAAGCCCAGTCTGGAAATAACTAAATAAGGTTGTATATAAACCACCATATCGCAATAGGGACACCATGAAGGCTGTAGTAAGAGGAATTTGTATTAGAGAAATGTGCAGTTTAAAAAGACAACAATATGCAGAGCAGGAGAAGCTAGAGACAGAAATTAGAAGTTTGGAGGAAGAATATTGGCAGGGTAAAAATAAATATAAATTAGTAGAAATACAAGCTAAGAAGAAACAATTAGAAAATTTAAATTTAGAGGAGGTCCAAAAAAAATTAATACATATGAAAAGGGAGTATTTTGAAAATAGCAATAGGAATTCCAGATTGCTTGCCAGGCTCACACAAAAGGAAAAAGGGAGAAATGGGATAGAAGCATTGAAGGATAATCAAGGGAATTATTGTTATACAATGAGGGACAAAATAAAAAATTTTCAGAAATTTTATCAGGAATTATATAAGGGTAAAGAAATTCAGAAAGAGAAGTTGGAGGAATATATTGGAAGGTATATAAAGAAGGGAATAAAAACAGTACATAAAGAGCAAATGGAGAAGGTAATAGCTCAAAGAGAAGTTGAAGATGTAATTGATAATTTGAAAGTGGGTAAATCACCGGGAGCAGATGGTTTAGGATCAGAATATTATAAAGTTTTTAAAGAGTTTTTAGTTCCAAAATTAGTGAAACTTTATAACGCTATATTAATAGGAGAGAAGATACCAGAATCATGGGAACATTCATTGATAATATTAATTTCAAAACCAGATAAAGATTTGACTATTCCCGATTCATATAGACCTATCTCATTAATAAATCAGGATGCTAAAAAATTTTCATCTATTTTAGCAAAACGGCTAAATAAATTTATAGCAGAATATATAGGAGAAGATCAATGTGGATTTGTGGCAGGAAGGCAGATGCATAGTTTAGTGGGAAGAGTTTTAAACGCAATACATGCAATAAAGAAATCAAATACTAAGGCAGGATTTTTGGCATTGGATATTTTTAAGGCTTTTGATTGTGTGAGCTGGCAGGCACTAAAGGTTATTGTAGATAAAATGGGATTTGGAAATAAATTTAAAATTATAATAGAACAGTTATATTCCCAAAATACAGTTGTAGTGGTGGTAAACGATGGACTCACTGAAAAGATACGACTAGCCAGAGGTACAAGACAAGGATGTCCGCTCTCGCTGGTCCTGTTTGTAATGGTTATGGAAGTATTGGCGAATGCATTAAGGGATGATGGAGGGATAGAAGGAATTGGAGAGGTAAGGGAAATAAAATTGAATATGTTTGCGGATGATACCTTACTGACTATTAAGAACCCAATAAGAAAAATAGATAGAATTAAATCTCAATTGAGAGAATTTGAAGAAGCTACAGGGTTAAGAATAAATTGGTCCAAATCAGAGATGATTTTGTTTAATTATACTAAGAAGGAAGAAAAGGAATGGGAACATAAGGGAAGAGAAATGAGAGTTAAGGAGGAGATTAAATATTTGGGAATTAAAATTACAAAAAACCTAGATAATTTAGAAAAGGAGAATTTAACGAGATTAAAGAAAGAGGTAATAGAAAAATTGGGAAAATATAAAAGATTAAATCTACCTTGGTTTGGAAGAATAGCACTAATAAAAATGAAGATTTTAGCTAAAATTAATTTTGCGTTTAGGATGTTACCAATAAAAATTTCAGGAATTGAGATAAAAAGTTGGCAAAATATTATTAATAAATATTGTAACGGAGGAAAGAAAGCGAGGGTAAATAAGAATAAATGGTATTTAAGACAAAAAAAGGGAGGATTGGGTCTCCCAAATATAAAATTATACTATGTAGCAAATAGATTAAGACATATTGTAGAAGCAATTATAGGAGTAGGAGATCTATATTGGATGGAGGATAAAACTACAAGTAATGTGGAGATGAGCTTGGAAAATGTCTTTTTCAAGGAAGGAGGGAGAAAATGGGTTGAAAGTATAGATAATCCACTCCTGAGGTCTCAATGGGAAATTTGGAGTAAATTTAAAGGGAAGTTGCTTCCGAGCAACTCTCCCTTATCACCGGTAATAATGTTAAAGAATTTCCCAGAGGAACTGAAAGGTAGATTAAGTAAAATATTAAAAGAGAAAAACAAATTGAAATTAAAGGATTGGTTAAGAGATATAAATACAAGAGAAGATATGGAAGATTTGTTAAAGGAGAAAAAATTATCTTGGTTAGAGTATGGGCAATTAGAACAATGGAATAAAAAGTGGATTAAAGATAATAGAGTTTGTAGAGAAATGACGAAGTTTGAAGAATTAATAGTAAATAAGGAAAAAGGTAAAGGAGGAAGTATAGTTTTAAAAGGGTTAATGAGCGAAATATATAAAATATTGTTAGAAAAGGAGTTAAGGGATAGTTCAGGGAAAATGGTATGGGAGACAGATTTGAAGGTACAAATAGGGCGACAGAGCTGGGAGGGACTGTGGAAACAAAGAGTGTTGAGAAGTATGTCAGTGAGAATAAAAGAGAATTATTTTAAAATTTTGTGGCGGTGGTACCTAACCCCGATTAGATTGAATAAGATAAATGATCAGCATTCAGCAAATTGTTGGAGAGGTCGTGGGGAAAAAGGAACGTATTTACATATGTGGTGGAATATGTACAAAGATTATGGAAGATGGTGTTTTTTGAAATTGAAGAAATAGTGGGAATGAAAATAGAACAAACACCAAAGATTGCATTACTGTCACTATTTGAAGATATAAAATGTGGAAAAGAAACTAAAGAGTTGATATCGAGTTTGCTGACTGCAGCACGATTGATGGTAGCTAGGAACTGGAAGATTCAAGGGGAATACCTTATTGAAGAATGGTATAAAGAAGTATGGGATATAGCTATTAATGATAAACTGACTTGTAATATTAAGTGGAGAAAAGGTATAACTAAAATAAATGAGTTTGAAGGAAGCTGGAAACAGTTCCTAATATTTGTGTTTTCTAAGGGAAGTGGGAAACCGCCAGCAGAAGAAACGATAAGATTTTGGAATCAGGAATAGATCCCGAGGTGGAGGGTGCACTTTTATGTTAAGAATGATTATGTTATGGTATGATATTTTATAGTTAATATTTACTCAATACATATGTACTCAACATTTATTCAACATGTATGTAGTATGTTGTGTTGTTGTTTGATGTTTTCTTTATTGTAATGTTGTATGTCTAATTAATGTGGAAAACTAATAAAAAAAGAAACTAAAATTAAAAAAAACAAAACAAAACAAGTGCATAGGTTCTTTGAGGGGGGAACACTTCTAATTCCCCCTGCCCCAATCTTGGGAGAAATTAAAGGAGAGACATAACTGCCAACCTTATTGTATATATGTCTTTCAAACTGTGCCAAAGGGAGAAGGCTTGCCAGGTAGTATTACGCACTTTGTTGGTGGACTGTTTAGAGAAAACAGAAGTGTTGCCAATACACTCAATGAGTAACCCATGTCTAGCAAACACTACCATTCAACCTCTATACTGATTCCTGACTCCTAGCTGAGCAGAAGCAGAGAAGAGGAGCTGCCCCAGCTGGACTAAGAGCTACAAGGAAGCCAGCCCCTAGAGAGCGAGCAATCAAGGGGAGCAAACAGGAGTTTGTCAGGGGGAATGTAGGGAAAGAGGAGACCAAGGCAAGGAGGAGAGAGGCCTCAAGTAATTCCAGGAGGCTACCAATTCAAAGACGCCATGTGCTTGCCATGTGCTCCTGAGTGCTGAGTCAAGGGGTGTGTCCTGAGACTTGCTGCCGGGCCTGAAGGGGTGTGACCTGATTGCTTTCAGCAGCTGAGTGGGCGGGGAGTCTCATTCTTATTCCTGACTCCAAACTGAACAAAAGCAGAGAAGAGGAGCTGCCCCAGTTAGACTAGGAGCTACAAAAGGAAGCCAGCCCCCAGAGTGCAAGTGATCAGGAGGAGCAAACATTAGTTTGTCAGGGGAGGTCCCTAACAATAACAAAAATCTTCTCGTAGTTTGTCAGGGGGACAAACACCCCTTCAGTCATATAGTAGGGGCCTTGTTGTGCACCTTCAGAGAGGACAGGGCAAAGCATAGACAATTCCAGTACAATCGGAAAGGAAGAAACGAAACGAAGATAGACAATATGGATGGAAAAGAGTCTCTAGTGGTGACCTGCAAAGTGTGTGCAATGTTTGTGTTCCTGCCTGAGATCGACATGGTGTACACCTGCAACAAGTGCAAGCTGGTGGCACTACTGGAAGAAAAACTGAGAGGACTTTAACAGCAAGTGTCCACCCTCCAAGGAATAAGAGAAGGCGAAGAGTTCTTAGAACGGTGGAACTGCAACAGCAACAAGAAGCACAAGAGATTGAAGAGCAATAGCAAGGTGGAGCAGAAGTGGAGAATGCTGAGGTGAGGAAAGCCAATGAAGAGGAAACTCCCTGGAAAAGAGTGACAGTTAGGAGCAGAAGAACTAGAAGGCATTCTGTACCGGCGGAACCATTAGAGTTAAGCAACCGCTTTCAGTTACTAGAGGATGAGACTGAAGGACAGCCTGCAGAGGAAGAATTACAAGGGACCCCGTGCAAACAGTGAACAAGAGGCAGAAGGCCAGTTGACCAAGAAGAGAAGAGTAGTCATTGTGGGAGATTCTCTAATGCATGGGATTGAAGCTCAAGTATGTCATGAAGACCCATGGACTCGCCAGGTATGCTGTCTCCCTGGAGCACAGATGTCGCCAAGCGGAGATATGAAGAAATCATGTCAGACTTTGAAGCACTGGGAAGGAAACTCAAGAACTCTTGGGCCCAGTTAGTTTTCTCATCCATCTTCCCAGTTCTTGGAAGAGGATTAGAAAGGGAAAGAAAAATACTCCACGTGAACGACTTGCTATGAAGGTGGTGCCAACATGAGAGTTTTGGATTCTGGGACCACAGGCTATGCTACTTGGAAGATGGACTGCTGGCAAGGGATGGGTTGCACCTCACAAGGGCTAGAAAGAATGTGTTTGGCAACAGAATGAAGCACTTGATCAGGAGGGCTTTAAACTGAATCCTACAGGGGCAGGAGACGTACACTTGGAGGCAACAATGGATGAAGGCCCATGCACCATAACACAGAGAACAGCTCTTATAGTGCCCAAAAATAGTGTTCACAAAAATGTAGGAATGAAGCCAGACTATAAAGCACATGGTCTTCGATGTCTATATACTAATGCCCAGAGTATGGGAAACAAACAGAACGAACTTGAACTCTTAATAGGTAAAGGCAAATACAACTTGATAGGTATAACTGAAACTTGGTGGGATGACTCCCATGACTGGAATATAGCAATTGAGGGATATAACTTGTACAAAAAGAACAGAAGAAATAGACAGGGAGGTGGAGTTGCCCTATATGTTGGCTACAGAATCGGACTCAAAGAGTGCTTATCAACGGAACCTCCTCAAACTGGGGGAAGGTAAAGTGGGGTACCACAGGGCTCAGTCCTGAGCCCGGTGCTCTTCAACATAATTTGGATGAGGAAGTGCAAGGAATGCTTATCAAATTTGCAGATGACACAAAATGTTTAGCCTGGAGAAGAGAAGATTGAGGGGAGACATGATAGCACTCTTCAAATACTTGAAAGGTTGTCACGCAGAGGAGGGCCAGGATCTCTTCCTGATCATCCCAGAGTGCAGGACACGGAATAATGGGCTCAAGTTACAGGAAGCCAGATTCCGGATAGACATAAGGAAAAACTTCCTGACTGTTAGAGCAGTATGACAATGGAACCAATTGCCTAGGGATGTTGTGTTCTCTCCCACACTAGAGGCATTCAAGAGGCAGCTGGACAACCATCTGTCAGGGATGCTTTAAGGTTGATTCCTGCAATGATTTGTGCAATGATAGCCTTATAGGCCTCTTCCAACTCTCCTATTTTGATTCTGAGCAGATATTGTAAATCATAAGTGAACAAGTATTTAATCCAAACCCCATAATCCCCTACATGGGATTTTTAAACACCTGTTTAAATGACTACAAGTTTAAAAACAAACAACCAAGGCAGCAGATATAAGGATATGAACGAGGATGATCAGAGGTCTAGAAACAAAGCCCTATGAAGAGAGACTGAAAGAACTGGGCATGTTTAGAGCAGTGCAACAGTGGAATCAGCTACCTAGGGAGGTTGTGGGCTCTCCCACACTAGAGGCATTCAAGAGGCAGCTGGACAACCATCTGTCAGGGATGCTTTAGGGTGGATTCCTGCATTGAGCAGGGGGTTGGACTCGATGGCCTTGTAGGCCCCTTCCAACTCTGCTATTCTATGATTCTATGATTCTATGATATACCAGAAAGCAAAATCAAAGTCCCTTACAAAAGTACTACTTCGGAGCACCTGCCACAGGAGGATTTTCTTATAGGCCCCTTCCAACTGTACTATTCTATGATTCTATGTTAACTTTAGTAGTCCTAGCTGTGGATCTTAAATAAAGAGATCTAGTCACAGCAGGAAGCGCCAGGAAGATTGAGACAGCTCCCTGATGAGTTCTGGAAAACAGAATTGTCTGGGCCAGTCAGACCATCTCTGCCCTCTGCTCCTTGAGCCATGGAACTAGCCGTTGGAGATATATCAAGGTTGACTGCTAGGAAGTTCTTAGCATGTTTAAAGAAAGGAAGGAAAGGCTAACACCTTGGGAAGGGCCCATTTAGCCTAAAGTAATTGGTAACTGGTTAATATTGTGCCCTAGTTGACTGATTTGATGTATATCCTGCCTTTCTACCAAAAATGGCACTCAGTGGCACTCATAGGAAATCTTATAAAGAACGTACTCTAGCCTCTAGCCACACTGAAGCTTTAGAGCTGGATCCTAATAGGGGGATTTATATGGATCTGGGAAGAAATATACAGGATCACTGGTTTGAACATTTTTATTGGACTAAGTTGATTTTTTAAGACTGAATGAATTTGAGAATGTTTGTATGATTTGCTTCTAAAGTTGGTTACACTTGGAATTCTTCTACTGACTTGATAAAACCTATCAAGATTTAATTGTTTTTATCTTGATTATTACTGAAGATAGATGATTAGGCTGAATTAGATTGATTTTTGTGTTGAATGCACAAATCTCCACACAATCCACCACTCTGGTTGTAGTCAGCCAAAGCAACAACTCCTCAGAGAAGCAAGGAAGCTTCCCCATTGTCAGAGAGCTGTCAATTTGATTTTTTTAACAATGCCTCATGAGATTAATCTGAAATGTAATTAGGAATTGTGAATAAACAAGTATGTCCCAAACAAAGACAGAATTCCATGTTGGTGGGCCTTTATAGTAAGGAATATGGGAAACCATTTAAATGAAGTCTTAAATGGTGGCAACATGGTAATTGCTCTGACCACTGAAGAGAAGGAATGAAGGTGTGTTACGTTCCTCCAATCCAAAGTGGATTCCATCCTGGGCCAGTTTAGAGGGAACCTTGATATACTCACGCAGTTTGAACATAATGTACTTCTTCCCTGGCACTGTATACTCCTTAAGAGGGCTCTACCACTCACGTCTATGTAAAATGTGTCTGGAGATTATATCTGTATCATAACTATGCATATATACAGCCTAAAACTGTCGGGTGCTCTCTCTCTCTCTCTCTCTCTCTCCACACACACACACTCTCTCCTATTCGGGGTATTAATTTTCAAGCCAGTTCTCTGGAAGCTTATTGGGGCTCTTCAATCAGAAAATTGGTCACAAGCAGACAAACGCCAGCAAAATCCTCTCATCTTCTCCAGCAATGTACAGCTGCAGTGAGGCACAGAACATGATATAGGACACATTCTGCAGATGTGGGGTGAAGGCTAGAACAAATACACCTGGCCAATGTCCTGCGTGGACTGACAATACACCAAAGAAAATTGTACAACATTGTACAACATGCAGATGTGTAGGGACATTTCTGGAGAAGCAAGTTCTTATAGAAAAGGTTTCCTAATGAAAGAAAAATCCAAAACCACCCGCCTAAAGGAAGGGTCTATGTAAATCTGGGCATCATCCCACAAATTCCTAACCTTATATATTAAAAGTATCATTTGACTTAAATTTAGGACTGCTTTTTTCTTTATAGTCTTACATTGGAAAAAAACAGGAAGAATTTTTTTTCAATGTAAGAGGGAGATCACACCTAAGTTTACACATAGTTTTTGCTATAATAAGCTTCAGCTCAGAACACAGAAAAACCTTTATTGGTGACCCATAACACAACGTAACTGGACTTTTCTGCCTACACACAAATCACTAAGGGATTCCTTCAGGATTCAGAAGAGGAGGTCCAAGAATCAATTGTCTCTATGCTTCCTATGGAACATAAGCCAGTACCCAATACTGGGGTTCATACCCAGCCCATAAAACTACTGCCCATATGTGCCACCATTGCCAGTATACACCTACGGCTAGCTGCCTATATGCTGGTTCTACAACGTGTAAGGGTAAGGTGAGGGTTAAATTGGACCTTGGGACTAGCATGTCTTTTAATTTGTGAATTTTATGGTTCCATAGGAAGGGAGATAAGAACCAGGCAGCTGTATGGGGGAGAAGACTGGAGCCAGGCCGATTGTAACTGTCCGCTTGTCCTTGAGTGATTAACCATCCCGGGCAGAGGTGTGAAGACACTCCACGCATCAAAGCTGAAGGGAGGGGGGAAGGAGTGAAAAGAATAGTATAAAGACATCCCTGTGAAGGGAACAGGGGGGTGTCGGCTGAGATCGGGTCTGGGGTGACGTATGAATTGTAGTTGTAGTTTTTAGCTTGCTTGCTCTGGGTTCTTATACATTGATGCATGCTTTCATAGTTTTATTCTACTAATCCCATGTATTCCTACCCTTTTCCTAATAAATGGTCTTAAACCTCATGTTTGTGAGCTGTGAGTGTCTGTGCCTGGGGATCCGTGCTAAATCCAGTCAACAAGCCAGCAGGTTGCTGGGCGCTCTTGGTTTACATGGTGGACAGCGCTGGGATTCGACACGGATCCAGAGGGGCAAGACGCTGGTAGGAAAAGGGGAATAGAGATGAGGCATAGGTTGGAACCCAGTGCGAGCAAGGTTGAGTAGATAGCCGACAATTTTACAGGACCAGGGAGCAGTAGCTTCAGGTGTGGAGTTGTTGGGGGCGACTTCTCAGGAAGGGGCGGAAGGGGATCCCATCCCAGCCACTATTGAATGGGTGGTGGAGGGGACGCCTAGCTCCGTGGAGAGGGCCCGGAGACGACATTCCGCGCAGCTCTGGACGCCAAGCGAAGGGCAGGAGAGTGCGTGGTACGACGTTCGGCCTAAGATCTCATTCACTCAAGGGATGATGGACGGAAAGGGCCCAAGCATGCAGATCCCGCACCCTCAGGGGATCCCTCACCCTCAGGGGGTGGCAGATGGAAAGGGCCCAAGCGTGAAAGCAGAGGAGGAGAACAACGAGGGGAAGATGCAGTGAATGTATACAGAATGCTTGGTGCTGATGACCCGCCATCTGAAGGTGGTCGAAATGGAGAGAGAGTGGACCCGGGCCAATCTCCGGCTGGATCGTCGAGAAACCGATTTGACCGGCGGGCGTTCCCGGTGTACCAGGAAGGGGATGATGTGGGAGCTTTTTTGGCGCTCTTCAAGGATACCTGCGACGAGTTGGGGGTCCCGGCCACTCAGATGATGAGCCTGCTGGGCCTGCAAGTTTCCGGGACATTGAGAGAGATGATAGCCACCATTCCTCGGGAACTGCGGCACGACTATGGGCATTTCAAGTCAGTGGCAAAGGAGCAGTACGCCCTCATGGCAGAGCACTGTCGCCAAAGGTTTCGGCAGCTTGTCAGGAACCCGAAGGAGACCTTTGCGGTGTTTACTACACGGATGCTGACGGCAATGGAGGCCTGGCTGGAGGCAGAAGGAGTCCGCGACCTCAAGGCGGCCAAAGATCTGATGGCCAAGGAGCAGCTCTATCGGCAGTTCCCCGAGAAGTATGATGCCTGGATGGGGGAAAAGAACCCCAAGACACCGATGGAAGCAGCCAAGATGGCGGACCGCCTGCAGATGTTCGAGCGAAAGGGCGCTGGGAGGACCCCTCGGGTGACGGAGAAAGGTCCGGAGCGGCGCCCCAGCGGAACATCGGTGGAAAAGAAGGCAGCTTGGCCTGGGAAGGATCACAGAGAAAAAGGGAGTGCCTCTTCAGCGGCGACGGCGGTAGGACCCCAAGCGAGCGGGGGGTGCTTCTACTGCAAGGAGCCCAGGCACTTGAAGAGGGAATGCCCCAAGCTGGCAGCAAAGCAGGCGGGGGAGGGCGGCGGCAACCCCACCAGCACCGGCCTCCCCGTTGTCAAATTGGAGCGACGACAGTGAAGGAGAAGTTGCTGACCTGGAGTGGGAGTACATGAGCACCGAGCCAGCTGGAGTGGCGAAGGCAGCGGCAGGTCCGGAGAAGCCAGGTTCCTCTTCAGCCGTCGCTATGCGGTTGGTGACCCCGGCGTAGCTCCAGTGGAGTCGGAAGAAATTCTGTAAGTGTGTGGTGGTCGATGGGAGACAGGTGCGGGCTCAAAGAGACACCGGCGCGGATTTGAGCAGCGTACATGTGGGCCTGCTCAAGCCGGGACAGAAACTTTTGGGCCGAACTGTGACAGTAACCCCATACGGAGCACCTCCTTTTGAGGCGCCGCTGGCTCGAGTAAAAATTGAGTACCGGGGGTGGAAGGGAGAACTGGTTATACTCACGCATACCGAGGGGCCAGCTTTCCTACTGGGAAATGACTTATGTTTTAAAGTCACACAACTCGCCGTGGTTACTCGGGGGAAAGCCGCTAAGTGGGGGGAGGACCAGGGGAGCAAAAAGAAGGATGCCCCTCTAAATGAGTCCCTTGAAGCTGAAGGGGAGGGAGAAGGTCCCGCCCCAGAGGGCCTGGACACCCCAGAGTTCCGCCAAGAACTTCAGGAAGATCCCACCCTACAAGGGTGTCGGGAGGCGGCAGGGGGGCCGTCGGAGGGATGGGGAAAGATGGGCATGGCGGTGTTTGCCTGCGAAAGAGGGCTGTTGTACTGGCTGTTCTCGCCCAAAGGTGGGGGTGGGGTAGAGAGGAAACAACTGGTAGTACCCCAGTCGATGCGGGGAAAGGTGCTAGAGGCAGCCCATGAGCTATTGTGGGGAGGGCACCTGGGTATCCGCCGAACCCTGGAGAGGGTGAGCCGGGATTTTTACTGGCCGGGGGTAGCCCAAGAAGTACGGGACTTTTGCTCCACGTGTGATACTTGCCAACGAGTGGGGTTTCCCCGGGATCATCCCAAGGCTCCGCTCCGCCCTTCCCCCATCACGGAGGTGCTGTTTGAAAAGATGGGGGTGGATATATTGGGACCGTTCAGCCCGGCTACCCGGTCGGGAAAGAAATACATTCTAATGCTGGTGGATTACGCCACCCAGTTTGTGGAGGTGGTGCCCCTTGCTACGATTTCTGCCCCGCAGTTGGCAAAGGCGATGATGACGATTTTCACCCGCTTGGGGGTCCCCAAAGTGTTGGTACATGACTTGGGAGGGGGGTTTATGTCCCAACTGCTGAAGGAACTATGGAAGTTGGCAGGAGTACAGCAGTGTACTTCCGCGGCGTACCACCACGAGGGCAACAGGCTGGTAGAGCGGTTTAACCAAACCCTAGGGCGAATGCTGAAGGCGTACGCCACCAAGCATGCAGCGGATTGGGACCAAGCCCTACCCTATCTCCTTTTTGCTGCCCGAGATGCTAGGAGCGATAGCTTAGGGTTTTCGGTGAACAAGCTGGTGTTCGGGCGGGAATTGAGAGGCCCACTAAAGTTGCTGAGGGAAGGGTGGGAGGGGCGGACCAGTCCCACTCCGGTTTCCGTAGTAGCGTACATGCAAAATTTACAGAACTTGCTGAGGGAGGTAAGAGAGGCTGCTCAAGAGAACTCAGCCCAAGCCCAAGAAGCCCAGAAGGGGTGGTACGATAGGAAAGCGCGACAGCGGGTGTTCCAGGAGGGAGACAAGGTACTGGTTTTAAAACCACTGAAGCCGGAAAAGCTCGCGGTCAGATGGGAAGGGTCCCTGGTGGTGGAGAAAAAGCTAAACGAGGTTAATTATCTGTTAAAGGTACCCAACGCCACCCAACGCCGCTCCCAAGTGTATCATGTAAACATGATGAAGCCGTTTCAGGAGCGAGCCATTCGGGTGTGCCAGGTGGGAAAGGGGGACCCGTTAGATGGAGAGGCGGGAATGGACGTCTTAGCTAGTTATCGGGGAAAGGAGGGGCTGACCGACATTCAGATACCGGAGGAATTGGGCCAGACACAGCAAGAGCAGCTGAAGCGGTGTTTAGGGGGGTTTGAGGAGCTGTTTTCAGGGCTGCTGGGACGAACGTCCCTGACAACACACTCCATTGACACCGGGAATCACCCACCGATCCAGTCCCCTCCCCTCCGGCTGAACGGCAGTCAGTCAGAGATAGTGAACAAGGAGATCGAGGAGATGTTGGCAATGGGGGTTATTAAAAAGAGCCACAGCCCCTGGTCCTCCCCCCTCGTCCTCGTGGCGAAGAAAGATGGCTCGATCCGTTTCTGCGTGGACTTCAGGAAGCTAAACCGTGTTTCCACGGTGGCGGTTTATCCCATGCCACATACGGATGATCTAATAGAAACGCTAGGGAAAGCCAAATACATCTCCACATTGGATTTAACCAAGGGATATTGGCAGGTGCCGTTAGATGAGGACGCTGCCTTGAAGTCTGCCTTTTCCACCCCTAGGGGGCACTACCAGTTCACAGTGTTGCCGTTCGGGCTCTCGAATGATCCGGGGGGCTTTCAGAAACTTATGGACCGGGTTTTAGAGGGGCTGGGGGCTTTTTTGTGTGTTTACCTGGATGATGTGGCGTTGTTTAGTGACACCTGGGAGCAGCACTTAGAACACCTAGCTCAGGTGCTGGGGCAGCTACGGGAGGCCGGGCTAACCGTAAAGGCCTCCAAGTGCCAATTTGGAAGGGGGGAAGTAACATATCTAGGACATCGGGTAGGGCAGGTAGCGTTAAAGCCCCTGGAGGCCAAAGTGGAGGCAGTCCAACAGTGGCCTGTCCCGCAAACTAAAAAGCAGGTCCAGTCCTTCTTGGGGCTAGCGGGCTACTATCGCAGATTCGTTCCCAACTTTAGCCAGCTCATGGCCCCCCCTGACTGATCTGTGTAGGAAGAGACAGCCGGTGAGGATACAGTGGACGGAAGCTTGCCAACGGGCATTCAAAGGGTTAAAAGAAAAACTAAAGCGTGCTCCAATTCTCCGAGAGCCCAACTTCAATCGGCCGTTCATGGTGCAAATGGACGCTTCCGAAGCAGGGTTGGGGGCGGTGCTGCTTCAGGAAGGAGAGGGGGCAGCTCCAGCCCATCGCATTCATTAGCAAAAAATTGCTGCTGTGACAGAGGGCCTTGGCTACTATCGAAAAGGAATGTTTGGCCATCGTATGGGCAGTGGGGAAATTACGCCCATACCTTTCCAAATACAAACTGACCATTCCCCGCTGTGCTGGCTATCCCGGGTGAAAAATACCAACCAAAAGTTGCTAAGATGGAGCTTGGCGCTGCAGGACTATGATTTCACCATTTCCCATATCAAGGGCAAAGAAAACGTTGTGGCTGATGGGTTGTCCCGAAGCTTCGGGCGAGAGGGAGAGGTCGAGGGACGGTGTCAGAAACCCCTGCCCCTGCGTGGGCACAAAAAAGAAAATAAACGGAAAAAGGGGTCAATGTGTAAACTGGGGAATGAAAAAGGGGGTAGGATGGAATTTTCTAGAAATTCCATCTTAAGGGGGGAGGTGTAAGGGTAAGGTGAGGGTTAAATTGGACCTTGGGACTGGCATGTCTTTTAATTTGTGAATTTTATGGTTCCATAGGAAGGGAGATAAGAACCAGGCAGCTGTATGGGGGAGAAGACTGGAGCCAGGCCGATTGTAACTGTCCGCTTGTCCTTGAGTGATTAACCATCCCGGGCAGAGGTGTGAAGACGCTCCACGCATCAAAGCTGAAGGGAGGGGGGAAGGAGTGAAAAGAACAGTATAAAGACATCCCTGTGAAGGGAACAGGGGGGTGTCGGCTGAGATCGGTCTGAGGTGACGTATGAATTGTAGTTGTAGTTTTTAGCTTGCTTGCTCTGGGTTCTTATACATTGATGCATGCTTTCATAGTTTTATTCTACTAATCCCATGTATTCCTACCCTTTTCCTAATAAATGGTCTTAAACCTCATGTTTGTGAGCTGTGAGTGTCTGTGCCTGGGGATCCGTGCTAAATCCAGTCAACAAGCCAGCAGGTTGCTGGGCGCTCTTCCTTTACACAACGTACCAGACTGAGGCTTCACAAGCCAACTACGGAACACAAAAGCCAACCGTTTCCTGTGTGACAGCATCTGGCCATAAGCAGGAGCTAGATCATGCAGGAGCCAGTACTAATCTAATTATCATTCCAATATATAATCAACTGCGCTACTTTTGCCAGCAAAGCAATTTTTGAAATTATTGAAGGAAAGGCCACCTTTTTCAGGCAAGGAAGGTATGAGAAAAAAGCTACCTGCAAGCCCAACAAATCCCAGCCAAGATCAATGGCTAGCAGTGTGGATAAGTAAGCACCTGGTAGTTTGTATCAGTACAAAGCAAGGCCTGTTACTGCAGAAGTAAGTTATGCAGGATGTTCTCTCTAGCTGAGAATATTAACAATGTTGTGCATTGTTTCTTGAAGTCAGTAACAGCCTGCTGACATAAATGTGAACAAATAAGTACCAATTATTTGTACTGGAAATGACCTCTCTCTCATACAGATATAGGTTGGGGGCGGGGGGAGAGACTACACTCTGAATCTTGAGAATTAAGAAATAAAAGAGATTTTGTAGTTCCAGGAGAGGAAAATGTGATGAGCCTTCAATACAAATTTCACCTCTTCCATGAATTCACTAAATTCTTTTGGCAAGGTGTGGGGATAATAGTGATGACATCCTTTAAAGGATTGTTCTAAGGATTAAAACAAGATAATCAATGCAAAGTGTTTTGAACACTCAAACTGTGATATACAAATGCTAAGTATTGCTCATAGTAGTGTATCACCAGTTTCTACTATAAGTTGAAGAGGTAGAAGATCTAAATGCAGGGCTTCTGAACCCAGTAATCTTTCCAAACACACAAAGCAGGAGTACATGCATTCAATTCTACCAAAACTGATATAAACCAAACTGCACACAGAGTTTTCTAGTAACATAACTTAATGCAGAGTTATAGACCCTTTGCCTGAATGCTTTGAATATTACTCAAACGTGTCATTTTTCACAGCATAGATCCAGATCAGGAGAAAACATGGGGCCCTTCAAGCAAGCCAGGATTAAAGCAGCCCTTCAACTGCCCCACAGTTCTTATTAGCCAACTATGCACACTCTCCCTGCAAGCTCCAGGACAAGAAAAACCTTCCAGAGTACATTAGCAATTAGTTCTAGCCCGAAGGTGCCACCTCTCCTGCTAACCTCAATGTGTCCTAATAGGACACTACTGAGGATACAGTTCCAGCCCCCAAAAGCCCAGAGGAAATCCTAGGCCTGTCACCCATGAAATACTATAACCTTTTGACACAACTGTACAATATCAGAACAGAGCAGCAGCTGCACTGAAGCAGAAACACGAAACATATCGTGCAAGCACTGGAGACCAGCACTATGGGGAGTGTTTAAGAGACACCCATGCTATTCTCCATGTGTGCTTCCCCAGCAGACACAAGACTGGGCATTTTTCCCCCAGGTCACGCTTCACTCATCAGATCAGATGCACGGCATCAAGTCCCGGGCAAGGAGCCAGCAGGCTGAACACACGTCATCTGCAACACAGAAAAGGAAATCCCTCAGGCATACCCACCAACTGCAAACCCATCTGAAATGTAAGGAATATTCAAAGCAGAAAGGTTGGGGAAAATCTAAGTCCTGAAAGTCTATAAAACCAGAACCCCACCCCAGGGCAGGGAAAGCTAAAAGACACCTACCTTATGCCCAGTCAGATCAACGATTCATTTATCCCAGTACAATCTGCTTCAGCTGCCAACCACAGTTAGAATATTGGTCATTTGACTACCTATTATTTAACTGTGGTCAAAAATTGTCAAATGTTTCTTGAAGTCAAGAATGGATTTGGTAAGCGATACCCTACCATGTCCATTGCATCATGGGGGTCATATGATAGCAGTAACAGAACAGACACACACCCCTCACACAGACACACACACTACAGGGATCAGAAGGGGAAAAGGTTTCAGACTGTGTGTGTGTGTGTGTTACAAACACATGTGTGCCTCATTGAGAGAGACACTCCTTGCCCTACAGCTACCAGTTGAATTTTAAGATGCCTTTTAATAATGTGCTGCTTTTAATAATAGTTTTATATGTTTTAATCAATTATATGCATTTGATGGTGTTTGCATTTGTGTTGTACCCTGCCTCGATCCAGAGGGAGAGGTGGGTAAAAAATAAAATTATTATTATTATTATTATTATTAAAGAAATTCTGCCTTCTCCCTTCCCAATTAATGCACATGGCTTAATTTTTCCTACTGGTACTTCTGAACAGAAACTCAGGACTAATGAGAAAACACAAAGCAAAGGCACACACCAAGTCCTACAAATGCAACAAAAAGTGATAACTTTAACCTAACACAATATAAATGCAAACAAGGAAGTTAAGGAAAGAGGTTAAAAATACAGTTTTATAAATTATATTATAGTATTAAAAAAACATATACAGAGCATTCTATCACACATACAATAATGCAATAAAACAATCAAACTACTAGACAGAAAATGCTCAGTGGAGTTTTTCCCTTTGGCCAGACGTGTTTCAACTCAGGGTCTTCTTCAACAGCCAGTGTGCCACGTGCTTGAGCAGTGGCTGTTTGAAGTACCTCTTATGGGCTTCTTTTGAATATTTGGAATTAGACCGTGGGAAGTGATGTCGGATTTCTTTTATTCTTTTTACTATTTGGAACTTCTAAGTCAGTCCCAAGAAAAAATAGCCCTTGGTACCAATCAGCTTGGCACACTGGCCACTGAAGAAGACCCTGAGTCGAAACACATTCGGCCAAAGGGGAAAACTCCACTGAGCATTTTCTGTCTAGTAGTTTGTTTGTTTTTGTATTATTGTACGTGTGATAGAATGCTCTGTATATTTTTTTTTATATTATAATTTAATTTATAAAACTATTTTTAACCTCTTTCCTTAACTTCCTTGTTTGCATTTACACACCAAGTCCTCACAGTGGCGCATTCGTTAGCTAGCCAGAATTGCACTTGATAGTGGCAGCTGCATTTGCAGCACCGCGTACATGTACACTGCGAAGGCTTTAGTGCTGTATACGCACGTGCGTGCATACTAGGTTCGTGGACAGGGCCAGCACCATTTTGCAGGGTGCATTCAGTGAGGGGGACACAATGTATTTGGAGGGGGCCACAATGTGCTCTCCAGCCTTGGAGGGATGCGTCGGTCACTATAACTCTGGTGTGTGCGGGGCAGAGAAATGGAACGCCCTGCGTCAGTTTGTTTATATCTATCCACCATTGCAGGGATTGAGCCGTTTGTGCAGGGATGGATACACGGAAGCATCAGGCATCGGATTCATAGTCGAAGACTTCTGCCAGCCAGAGTTGCAGGGGTCTCATTCGTAACCAGCCCCACTCTATCACTGAAACTGTTGCTGCCATGTAGCCGAGTAGGCACTGAATAGTGTGGGCTGTGGTTAATCTGTTTTTGAATAGTGTCGAGGCTATCTCGACGATGCGGTGCACTCGGTCTTTGGGTAGGTAAGGCTGTCCGGACATGGAGTCTAGAGTCCTTGCCAAATTTGCTTGTCTTTCTCTCCGCATATATTTTGGGGGACTGATGCCAGGAAGGCTTAGCCACCAACACACCTATACAGATCCAGATATCTGCTTCTCCTATGTCTCCTCTGCCTCCCATGTTGCTGAATTGAGTTGCCTAACAGGATTCTTTCACGTACACTGCCAAAGCCTGTATGCACAATTAGAAATTGACCGGGGGGGGGGGGGGGGGGGAGAGCAGAGAAACAAGTCTGTCTTCATTCAGAGTGCCCACAATGTTAACAGGCAGTCGCTTATCTTCAATCAGCGTGCCCACAATCATCAGCCAGAAAGCACATGACTTGATCAGGACTACAACAATTATGATACAGCATTTGGGTATTACATCTAGCTTGATTTATAAAACTCTCCAACGTGTTGGCATGGGGTTTGGGTTTCCGACTCCATCCCTCATGGTTCCATTTCAGACCAGACTCCAAGCTGCCTGCAGTCTGGGTCTCATCCAAAATAGCTTGAGAGGTAGCCTTAGAGTCCCCCAACATGAAGCATTAGGGCCTGAAGGTCCCATGGAGTACTCCCGTTCTCTGGCCTGTTATAAGTAATAATGGTGGACCATGCACAGGTGAGGGCATTAATGGTGTGAAGGGCACAACAAGGACTCAGGACTCTTAATTCAATCACACTGATGTCATCGCCTCCATTCAGGGCTTTGTATCCAGATCCAATCTGAGGTCAGGATTAACTTTCTGGGCATCCAGAAGACATCTGAAAAATCAGTTTATTCTGGATTATTCCCAGATTGGACTAGCAGGGTGCCTGCACATGTCTAACCTGTACAGAAGGAGAAGCCCAATGTGGTATTGCCATGACAATTGTTTACCTTCCATCAGTGCTGTTAAAGATTGAATTAGGCCAGAATTTAGCAAATTTAGGAATCCCAGTGTGAGGTTTTCTAATCCCCTTTCCCTGGCCACTACTGCTGGTGTAGGTAATCCTAGACTTGACTTGATCACAGACAGGACAGACAAACAGCAGGCTGAAATTCTGCCTGCCACAGCACATTTATAAAATATACAGCGTAAAACGAGAGGCAACTTGTAAGCCAGGCCGACTCTGCCTGCCTACCCACCGTAATCCGCACAGGGAGAGCACCGGTTTCTTGCTGAGAAGCAAGGCAGTTCCCTGCCCAGATCCCACCTGGTCCTATGAAAAACCAATCCATGCACTACTGAGATAAGAGTTTCTGTTAAACATTTCCCAAGATTTGGCAAGGTCAGGAGCTCCGTCACATAATCTCTTCCTTCTAAATTTATTCCAACCATAAATAAAGATTCTATCACTGCAACATGCATTGTCTTGCAATGCTGCTTATAAGCAGGCGATCAGGAAAAAAGCAAGGGAGAGTGTCAAGGCACAAGCCAGCTGGCACAAGAGGAAGGCTGCAGTTTATGACATCAGCTTATTACTACTATTACTACTACTCCCCCTCACACGCACTGCTCTGCTCTGCTCCATCGATATGTAATAACATACAACGCACAGGGCTCCCAGTATCATCGCAATACACGTTTTCTTTAAAAAGGAAAAGACCAAACCGGTTCTGCCCAGCAGCACAATTGCTACTTGTTGACCCATGTCCTGTCCTGTCCGACAATAAGCCAACAATACCCAAGACACAC
Source organism: Elgaria multicarinata webbii (assembly GCF_023053635.1). Classification (NCBI taxonomy): domain Eukaryota; kingdom Metazoa; phylum Chordata; class Lepidosauria; order Squamata; family Anguidae; genus Elgaria; species Elgaria multicarinata. The sequence continues at coordinate 1,474,557 of NC_086176.1, forward strand.
AAATCAAGAAATCTGGATCATGCCAATTCTGCTTTCATCTTCCTGGAACACTTATCTGTCATTATTCCGGCAGTTTTCATTAAATACTACAAACCAGAAGGCGGCTGCACAGCAGAGGGAAGAAACAAATTAATACACACACACACACACACACACACACACACACACACACACACAGAGCGCACTGACGAACAAAAAACAGACTCCATCCAGGAGAGGCAACTAATCACTGCTCAGGCTTGTGGGTTGATGTCATGTGTCTCAACACAGAGCACTCTCCCCACTCCCCACATCCAGATAAGCTTCTGCTCCAGTGTTGTGGCCACCAACGTTGGTGCCTGAGCTTCAGGCTTCTGTTGGCTTGTTTTGTAGATTCTCTTTCTTCATGACAGACCTGCTTGCTTAAGCTGCAGTGCAGTACACTGTTGCCTGCATCCGATTTAGTTGTGTGAGCTGGGGGGAAGGGAGGGAAGGTGAACACCAGATCTCTGCCATACTCAGGAACAGGACAGACCAAGTTCAACTGCACATAGCCCCCTCCCCCCCCCAAAATGACTGCAGGGAGAAAGAGAGAGGCAAGCTCTGAACCTCCACTGCACAAACCGAGGCCTTTGCAGACTAATAATTATGAATGCTCGCAGGCAGCATCACAAGCCCAGTTCCAGGACAGGGCATCACTCCAAAAGTAGCATAGCCTGAAAGCAGGGTGGATAAAAATCAATGGGTTTTTTAAAAAAAAAATCAAAAAAATCTGTTTTTTAATTTAAATTGGGTTTTTTTTTAATTTACAACGGGTTTTTCTGATTTAAATTTGATTTTTTTTAATAAAATGCTGTTCGAGGAAAAAACTATCTAAAGATAGTTTTCTGTTTAAGATACATTATAGTCCAAAGGTTATTCATCATGAAATAAGGATTAACTTTTAATTATGTAGCATGACGCTGTTTAAATTTTTTGGGAAATAAATTCCATTAATCCATTCACAATATCATGCTCTTCCAGAGGTTTCTGTAAGATTATTTTTCTCCTTCCAATAAAGTACAGCAGAAAAGTTGTCCAAATATGAATGATTAACCTATTAAACTGGAGATAGTTCACCTCACAATAATTTCATAATTATCTATGATGTGTTTCTAATAGTATAACCAAATCAGTATTTTTTGATATAACTGAAAAGTTGCTATTCTTAAAATGAAACCTTCATCTGGTTGTAAATATTAGATTATACCAGCAAGGATGAGTCTTTGGTAACTCTGAGTTGTGTAAAATATAGCGAGGAAGAGTGCGCTTTGGGGGGGGATGTCACATGATTAAATCGAGCCTTTCTGAGTAGTGATTTAAATCGTGATTTAAATCAAATTGATTTAAATCAAATCCACCCTGCCTGAAAGTACCAACATTAAAAAAAAAGAAAATGGTGGATGGCAGGAAAAGTGTTATACGCAAGAGGCCCAGAACACAGGACATGAATTGCATCAGGCTGAGTCTCAACTACATGATGCCCCCTCACTCCAGAGTGCTGGGCAGGCTTCCTGGTTCCGAAATGTGTCAATTCTACAGAATACTCCTTTTCAGTGTCAAGCATCTATCCAGCATCACCGATTCTCTGCCTTTATCTTATGCAGCAGATTTTGCCGTGCACATTCAGCCATACCTGAAATAAGGACTTGACAAGGAAAGGTCTTTCCAAATCCCCACCCTTCCCAGTTGGCATAGCTGGAACTGAGGGTGTTCACTCCAAGCCTACAACAAAAATTCCCAGCATAGAAAAAGGGTGTGCCATCTTGAAGTGATGCCCAACTTCCTAATACTTTGACCAGATTGAGGCAATTCCTGCACGAGGTCCATAGCCTTGAGTAATATGATCGGAGGTATACAGTTGCTGGAAAAATTGAATCAGAAAATTTCCCAGGACCCTACATAATGGATGGGGAATGGACTGTCCATTAGCCGTCCATGGTGCCTTCAGGTCCAGCTTGTGCCCTCCTCTCCTTGCTTCAACCTTCCCCCCTGCATAGCAATTACACTCAGAAAAAAGCTCCTCTTGATGCTAATTGCCACAGTGGTGGTGGCCATTGGGGAGGAGCAGGGAGGAGAACATGAGGAGAGAAAACCACTTCAGCTCAAACCACCTCTGGCTTTGGGCCCACCCAGTGCCCAGTTTCAACTTCTCTCACCCATTATGTAGTTCCAAAGTGAAAACCCCCATGGGAATGAGGCCCTCAACTAAAGCGGATTTTCCATTTCTGTCCACAGTGAATCAGGATCCAGTTTAGCATGTTTGCATTATGTGTATTTGAGCACAATCTATCCCTGTTTACACAAAGATGTAATGTGTATGTACTTCCTAGAGATGGTTATCTGAAACAAAATTACCACTTTAAAACTGCCTGAATTAAACCGGTATTGTATCTGCTCATTGTGCTATTAATTAGAATTATGAGACGATGGATGTTTAGAAATGGAAACTTTCCCCACAGAAAAACAAAACAAAAAACATAATAGTGGAAGATTTCCCAGCCCAAGAACTGCCATCTACTTGGAGCTAAAGCAAAGATGTACTTGGAAATTCCTACTTGGGTGAAATGTGAAATTTCTCAAAGGCTTCCACACATCCCTACTTATTTAGAAAGTACTTTCTCCAAGTATTCAAAGCATATGAAGCTTCCCTGAACTGCGTCAGGGCAGGAGCCCATCTAGCCAATGGCTGTTTTTTTTCTGGCTGGTGCTGGCTCTCCTGGGTCCTGAGTGAGTCTGCCCTTGAATGGTGGGAGGGGAGCATTTCCAGCCCTGCTGCGTGGGATCCTTTTGGTTAGAGGTGCTGTACTTATGAGCACCAACCCCCCTTCCACATCCTCTCAGAAATTCTTAAAACATTTTTGTTAGATAAGCAATTATTGTCACCCTCATATTTCAGACGTTGGGGACTGAGCCTGCAAGATACTGGTTGCCCAAGCCCATCCATTAAATTCATGACTGATAAGATTTGAACTAGAAACTAGGAGCTGAAACTAGGAGATTCAGGACAGATAAAAGGAAGTACTTCTTCACACAGCACATTGTTCAATTATGGAATTCACTACAACAAGATGTGGTGATGGCCACCAATTTGGATGGCTTTAAAAGGGAGTTGGATAAATTCCTGCAGAAGGCTATCAATGGCTACTAGTCTTGATGGTTATGTGCTACCTCCAGTATCAGAGGCAGTAAGCCTATATACACCATTTGCTGGGGAACTGTTGCACCTGTCCTGCTTATGGGTCACTGGTCGACAGCTGGTTGGCCACTGTGTGAACAGTGCTGGACAAGATGGACCCTTGGTCCGATCCAGCATGGCTCTTCTTCTTTCTTATGTTCTCACTCAGCTTATGGCCTTCACAAATATGCAACAGCCACTCTGGAGATTTGTGTCTATGTAGATTTATCAAACATTGACAGCCACCTTCATAGAGAACATAAGTAGAAAGCCAATTCTCATGCAATTTGACAAGACACTTCCCCACCATTTCAGTGTATGGGGCATGGCCTTTTATTTACATTACTGGAAATCAATCTGCACCCTGTGTTCTTTTGCAAACATTCCTAAAACAAACCTACAATTTTAGTGAAAATTGTAACCAGGTCTCAGAACCAGCTAATACCAAACATTCTGCCAACCCCCAACCAGTTGTACATAGCCTGTTCCTCATATGAGGCATGCCTAGAGAAGAGCAATTGTTCTGGAGGACACCAGGGTGGGAAAGACTGCAAATGAAACCTTTTGAATTCTAGCCCTCAACTTAAGTCTGAAATTAGGTGGGTTTGCCAAACAATTTGCTCCACAAAAACATTTTGCTAGTTTTTTAACAGCAAATTGTGGATACTGGAATATCCCTTCCCACCTAGTTCAATATTTGTTTTATTATTCCACAAAAAGACTATGTTTTCAATTGTCAGTACTTCCCATTTTAAATATCAGTACTACATTTGCTCTGAGGGCTTGGCTTAGAAGCACTGCAAAAAGAGCCACAAATTATTGCCAGCACAATGCCTTCGGATATTTAGCACAATAGTTAGCACATATATTAAAGCAAAGCGAATTGAATAAGAGATTCAGAGATCATCTCCTGACTGTCCAAGATAGATTCAATTCCCTCTACCCAATTTCCCCTTTCCTGAGGCTTAGTCACACAGCATGCTCCCTTTTATACTCAGACATTACTTGGTGGCATATGGCATCTAATTGCTCATTTCTAAACAGTTCACACATTACTGACAACAGTAGCTTTTCCCACTCTGCCAAATAGGAAGCTACAAGCCAATGCTTGAATCTGAACCCTCCACTTCACTATGGAATAAATCTGCCTTGCAGTTGTGCTTGGGCGAGTAGCAACTGCCCTCTACCATACATCTATGTGGCAAAGGACACAGTATGAACTCTCTCTGTCTCCTCGCCTAGAAGGTCTGATAACCCTTGAAGGAAGACATTAAGCCAGGCATACCTATCTTGGAAACCATGAACAATCCATGATCAAATATATGCCTCCTGTAAGAACTACTGGGCTTCGAGCAAAGAGTTACATTCTTGGGCTGACACGGGGCAGTATGGCCACCTCCACCACTGCTTGCCCTGGGCTCCCTATCCATGGAAACTCATTGCAGATAGAGGAAGAATGGGAGAAAAAAACCCCACACACCCCTTCATATACGTTCAGGGGGACACAAACATTACTGCAAGTCACCACTTCAACGTGGCTCCAAACACACACATACGCCAAAGCCCACCAAGAATGGGGTGACTAACTTCAACCAGAACAAGCAGACTGGTCACACATTCAGGTCAGAAGCCATCTACAAAAGCAATTCCCAATCACGGAGATAAGAAGAAGAAAATATTCAAGTCACACACAACCAGAGCTTTCAGCAAAAACTGAAAACACCACTGGCTGTGATTCTCCGTGAGCTAGGCTTTATCGCTATTAGTAAGAAAGCCCTATACCCTTTGCACTGAAAGTCAAAGTGGAACACCAGTTCCATTTTAGAATGAAGATGCCAATAAGGACCAGGCTGGGATTATCCCCCCTTGTATCCAATAGCCAATTTAAAATGGTGGTAAAAATGTTTGGGATACACTGAGGAAAAGAAATGGTCACTCTTAATTCTACTCAGTTGCATCACATTTGCAACTCTAACCCTAAACCAGACTTCAGGAAGTTATGCTCTGTTCCTCACACCAGCAGTAAGAAGCCAGCATCCTGAATAGGAAAAAAAGCACAATAGTGAACATACACTTTAGAGATAGATGAATTGTCTGCCCTTCTCTATCAAGGAGACCCTCTAAACAAACACATTAGTCTAGTTAAGCAACAGCATTTGTCTCTTGAAAGCAACTATTCTAAATCCATGTTATGATTTGGCAGGGTGAGGTGCTGCACTGCTGTAGACCATACTGTGCCTCTACACATGCCAAGAACCCTTATATAGTGGCAGAGGCAGATTTAAAGTAGGGGAAGCATAGCTGCAGATATGGGCCAGTCGGAGAGCAGAAGGCTCCCAGGCAACCCAAACTCCCCCTCTCCATCCCAGGGCACCAGCTGATAGGTCTTCAGTCTTGCTCCTAATGACCTCAAGTAATGTATTACAAAGGCCAATTATAGTGGCCACAACAGCAATGAAGTCAGCAATCTCTTCCCTTTTGAGTGCCCCTGTAGCCTGAAGAATCTTGGCTCAAACAGATGATACTATGAAGTATGTGCCAAGGAGTGCAAGGTCTCCTACTAGAAACTGGTTGTATTTCACAAGGAGAGTTGACACGCATTAGAAGAAAGGACATAAGCATGTACCATAACACACGACTCCAGATTATATCTCAATAAGCGAGTGCAATGGGGAACAGCAAATATTTAAGGAAGCAGCAGCCCAAAGGGCAAACTCAAGATCTACTAGAGGAAACACAGCACCAGTGCAGTTTTCTTAGAAAGCTACGTAAAAGCCATTCTGAATCATAGGGAAAGTGATTTGGGGCTTCTATCACTGCCAGTTTGCAGCTTGAGTACATTGTCCAGTGTCGCTTTTGCTCTGAGCCTAATATTTAGTTATAGTCTTGATTCGTAGGGTTGTTCTGCAGCAGCAGCACAGAAACTAAACACCTCTTAGGTCACTGAGAGCTATATCTGATCTTACATAGTCTGCCAGATTCCATTCATTTCCAGCACAAGTTCCTTGGGCACAGAGATTCAAGGAGTCTTTCTTCACTACTCTTTTGGTCTTGTATTTTTTCTGATTTATTCTCTTCCATTCAATGTGTGACATCTGCAAACACTGGGCCAGTTCGCATGATCGCTCTGGGATAAATGAGCCATGGTGGCTTGTTTAAGCTGCGGTGCATGCCAGGTGCCATTTGCCTAATCACCTGGCCGGGCATGGCCTTTCATGTCATCCGAAACCAGGCAGCATAGCTCGTTAGAGGGGAAAAACAACAGCCTATGTGGTATGTGAGGGCTGTTTAACCCTCACAGAATCCACCCCGCCAGGATTGGACAATATGACAACCCCCATCGCAGGGGTTGGTTATGCAAAATTGCACCAATGGGTGCCTACACGTGCCGCAGCCCACTTGGCCTATACATGCAATGGTGGGCTGTGGGCTGGTTTGATCATGTGAACTGGCCTGTTGACTTTAATTAACTCACAGTCACCAACATAAGAATGTTCTTTTGTCATCGATGCTGTCCATCAAAGCCATTCTATTCTGGTTGTTTTCACTGATTTCAGGCTCATTAGTTTGCCCTCTACTTCGTTGGCAAGTGCTGATGGCCTGCATTTTGCTGCAGCTCAACAGCTGTCAGGGTACTTAAAATCTTATGTGAGCACATTATCTGATGATTTGGATGCCATGACAACTGAGTGACAGATATTTATTTTCCTGAACCACTGCAGTTTTTTCACTGTTATCCCAAACTATACATTCACCAAGGGGGGAAATTCTGCAGTTTGTTTTGCAATTACTGCATAGCAGAGCTTCACACGAAACAGTTCCGCATGACAAACATCTTACACACGACGTATAGTAAAAGCAAAGCGATCTCCAATCAGATTCTTCCTCACAGTGGGACAACTGGTCATCTGAATCCAACACAGGGGAGGAAAGCAGAGGCATGCAACAGGAAATAAGTAGGAAAACTTTCTGAGAAAGGTTCTGCATCACAATCCTCTTCCCCTCTGTCTACTGCTCCATCCACATGATCCACAGCCAGACCTGGCCCATGTTTCTGTGCTGCCCATACACAAATTATAATGCTGCTGTTCTCCCCTATGTCTTATTGTATGTTCAACCGCAATCAATAACACATTAAATGATCAGGAGTTGACTGGGTCACTACTTTGTTATTTTCATTTTTTAATATCTGTCACTTCTCCATTTCCTCTCTTTTATAACTACGCTTATGCCATATGCAGCTAAGATGCCTGATCATATCTCTGGAAATGCAGGAGATCTCACTCAGCCAAAGTCATTCACATAGCTAAGAAAGATGTCTCATGAATTTTGGCACCACCAGCAATTGCCTAGTTTGCTACTATGGTTGGGACATAAGGCTTTTAGCCAAGAGCACCCTTATTGTCTATAAGAGCCATTTTCTTTGCCAGAAACTAGCTTCCTCCTACCCATAATGTATAAACTCATATTTCCTGCGATCTCTAGAAGCATCAAGTTATCTAGTTCCCCATTTCCATAGCACAACCACCTTTCCATAGCATAACCACCATTCAGAAATCTTTGCAAATCCCAGACATCATGGAAAGGATTCCCATTCACCTCTACACAAATCTTCCCCACTTACCCATAGACCTGGTTTGCACATAATGACAACCCAAATTATGGGTTAAGTAGGGGTTGTTGAATCCTGGATTATGTGTAAACCCAGAACTATGAGTTAACTATGGATTGTGTCATGTCTGACCCTGCTCCCCTTGGGTTGGAAGGAGGTGCTTCAGGTGATCAATCAGAATCAGACTCTGAAGTAGCGGAGTCGGCGCCAGAAACAGACCAACCTGTACCAGTGGAGGAGAAAGCTCTCACGGGCTCTTCACCAGCTGGGAGTGAACTCTCTCCAGAATGTATCTCATCAAAGGGCAAATAATACACAGTCAGTGGGAAGCCAACATTCTTCCGAGGAGGAGAGCACAGACAGGCTAGCTGATCCAAGAGTCCGCTGGCTACTAAAATGGGCGGAGCTAAAGGCGAGAGAAAGTTGGTCCAGCTCGCATCCCATCAGAAGCTGCCATAGAACTAGTCTCTTCTTGAAAGGACAATTGTCTCGCTTAGTTTGCATAGTTTTGCCTAGGGGGAAGTTCCTAGAGATTAGACTCTCTTCAGGTGGGAAGAGATGTTTATTGCTTGAATAAAGTCTCCCAAGAAGGCAGGAGGTTTTGAGAAACACAACAGCTTGTCCTTTCAAGAAGAAGAGAGACTAGTTCTGAGGCAGCTTCTGACAAAATGTAAGCTGGGCTTTAGGGCCAGAATTCAAGTTGAGGTTTCCTGTCTTCCATCTGCAGCGATTCTCTTCAATAATAATACTTAGCATTTGTATATTTTAATTGAGGTGGGGGCACTGGGTAATCCTTACAAAAAACTTCAGTTCTTTATTATCATCCTCATATTGTTGAAGGGGACTGAAGCTGAGAGAAGAGTACGGCCAAAGAAAAATATGAACTGAGGACTTTCTGGCTTGGAGACATTTTCTGAGAAGAAAAACTCAGTAAGACAACTTCCATGGTTGAAGGTGCCAAGGCTACTACTGTTGCCATTGCTTAAGAACCTGGGAAAACCCAAAGCCTCTGAAGAGAAGGCGGGTGGGCGTGGAGAAGCAGCAGTTAAAGAAGGCCGAATCTGGATGAGCGGTCAAACATTACAGAACACACAATTTATGAAGACATTGTAAGAGTCCAATTTCATCTGCTTTATTTTCTAACACAGAATTCTGTCTGAACACTCCAGGACCAGTGTTTTGTGCTAATCACTTATGGCAAAGCATAATCAAAAAGACTTGAATGATGGGGTGGGGGTGGGGAACCATGCTTCACGTTGACTCCTCTAGCCCTTCATACATATCATGGTACGCTCTTCTTCTTGATATGCAAGTCTCCATGCCAGAAAAAGATGTGCCACAGTGTTGAATTATACCCTCAAGATCAAGCGAAAACAAAAAGGCAAGGGAAGTCATCACTAGCAGTGCTCCCCAAGAGCTAGGACTCCCACAAAAGTTAATATTCAACAGCAAACTATAAGCACACCCAGATACAATTCCTTCACAGGTTCTTCTCTTTTTGCTGGCAACAGTGAGGACTGCTTCCAACATTTTTTCCTGAAAAGCACAGATGTGCTTTCAACCCAATCCTACACATGCTTACTCAGAAGTAGGCCCCATTGAGTTCAACGGACATGTGCATCTATTTCTACGTCTTTGCAAGTACTCACAAAAACAACATTAAGAGCGCAATCCTATATATGTTTAGATAGGGGGGAAAGTCCTAGAACTCCCAGCATGCTGGCTAGGAATTGTTGGGAGGTGTAGGCCAAAACATCTGGAAGGCCACAAGTTGCTCACTCCTGCTATACAAACTTACCTGGGAGTAAGTTTCACTGTGTTCAATAGGGATAATGTCTGATTGCGCATATGATTGTGCACGTAGCATTTTAAACTATGTAGTATTGGTAAGACATAATGTATTTTAAAAAAATGAATCTGAAATATCAGGGACACAATCCAGTTGTACACAATCCATTGTACATTAGGGTACAATCCCATGCATGTTTAGACTAAAAAAAGTCCTACAACTCTTAGTATTCCCCATCCAGCCACATAGGGCTTTTTCTGTCTAAACATGCCTAGGATTGCATCCTAAATCTCTTAACAAGAATCCAGTGGAAGAAACAGTCTGATATTCAGAGGGCAATACTTAGCACAAGATATTATTGGGACCATTCTAACTATCAAGTTGGGACAACACAATAAAAATCTGAATAGAAAGAAATACTGACACAAAGAAGCCCAGTGCTGGGACTTGACATTATTAAGAGTTTAATAGTCAAATTCCCATCTAGGTCCTGCAGGGGAACTTGATCAAAACCAGAATTTGGGCACTCACCTCTGGCTGACAGCTTCTTGGTATTGATGATTTTTGCAGCATACTCCTGGGATGATGATTTTTTCACACATCTGCGGACCACTGAAAAAGCTCCCCTAGAACAAAAAAGAAAAGCTGAACCTGTGAAACTGAGTTAAAAATGAAACCAATATCAAGAATTAAACTTAAAGCAAACAAATCTCAAGGTCCATTTTAAGATATTTAACCAAACCCCAAATGTACCCCACTTGTTTGCTCTGCTCAATAATTTTAGAGCTGAAAACAGGAAACAGTGAGAAACAGAAAAGAAGAGGGAAACCGGCCAGCAAAAGAGATGTATGAAAGGGTGACTAGGTGGGTTCAAAAATACTGACAAGTTATGGCTCCCTCAAAAGGTAGAAAGTGAGTTCTCTTGGGCTCCTCTGTGCCCTCCTCTGGCACAAACTCATTGCAACACCAACCTTCTCCAATTTGTGCCCCGCAGATGTTTTGGACCAACTCTCATCCGCCCAAGGCAGCATAGCCAATGCCAAGGGACGCTGGGGAATTGTGGTTCAAAATATCTGGTGGGCACCACATTGGAGAAGACTAGCTTAGGCACTAGTGCCCCTGTATCCTAACATCCCTATCTGTAAAATGGAGACAACAACTTCTATCTAATATGAAGACCACAGTGATGACTCAGTTAATTGGTATGTACATTACCCCCTTTAGATTACGACACACATTCAAGCAGGTGTGCTTGTCAGAAAAAGACCCCAGTTCCAGGAAAGTCAGGGGGACATGGGAACAGGCACTAGAAAGCAGCCCCACCAAAGCGTGACAGAGAGGGCAGTGTAAGTGCAAGAGAAGGGCAGTATCCAGGCAAGGTGAGGATGATGTATTAAGAGCCTTTTCAGAGGCAGGGAGGAGTAGGGGGGGAAGCAAATGGATCCCCAATGCTCCTCAGAGAGCCCAGAGAGCTCCGGCTATTGAGTGGTATAGAAATGTAATAAATAAATATATAAATAAATCATGTACATAAGGTAGCCTAGAATGAGGAACCAGTCAGGACAACACAGATAGATACAAACAGTTCTGAAACCAAAACCTAATCCTGGCCTGGGCAAGACATACACATTTCTTTCTGATCCACCTCCATTCTTGCATGTAATTTAGAAAGAAACTCATAGCTGGTGAATAAGATAAGCTTATGAGCTAGAAAAGTGGTTCAAAATATTGGGGGGTGGAGGAGAAAAAAGAAGCAGCAGCACCCAGGGACTGGTGCAAGAAAGGAGGAGGAATCAGATGCAGCATTACCTGGGTTCTGTCTACCCGGCTCCCCAGCCCCAATTTATTCATCCCGCCTAGAATGTGGGTGGGCATCTCTCTTGCAGAATACTGAAGGAGGACTAAGATCAAGGCTGGAATAACAGGGGTGGGGGTAGAAAAGCATCAGCACAGGGAACCTCCCTTGATGCCTGAGAAATGCAGCAATGTCCCTTGTTGTAGTGCAGAAAGGGGGGGGGAGAGAGAGAAGAGACTTTAAGTTACAGGCTGCAGCAACAGCAGGAAGGGTGGCATTAAGACAGAGAGAGTCTCTGGGCAAAGCAGTTCAATGGTGCTGGAATCACACATTTCTTTGGGCAGGAAAGAACAGCCCATGCGGATTCCAGCCCCAAACAGCACCAGGTTGCTTACCAGGTGGTAATCGCCTTTCAATGTATTTTCTTTAACTGCGTTGCCAATAATATAGGGAAGCACAGTACCTCTCTCCACCCCACCCCCACGCTGAAGCAGTTGTTCTAGCTCACTTTGGCCATTACAGAACCCGTCGTTTATTCCAGTGTAATGAAACCGAGGTACAATGGCGTGGTACAATACACAGGTGGAGCTGGAATAAAAGCCCGGGCCAAGGCTCTGGTCCCACCCCAGTAATAGTTAAGCAAAGTCGACATCGTATATACCGGGTAGGGGGAGAAAAGAGAAAGGGGAGTTCACTAGGAAGACTTCCTGAGTGCAAACTAAATTAGCCGAAGAGGACCAGAAAAGCAGAGCCCCGAGATAAAGGCGAAGGGACACCGGGGAAGGTGGGGGGAGCCAGGGGCAGGATGCAGTCAGGCAGCAGACAGTCGAGGGGTGCAAAGGGGAAGGCGCAGCGGTGGCGGCGGCGGCGTCCCGGCGCAGTAACAGCCCAGCTGCCGTTGACTGCGCAAAGCGGAGGAGGAGGAGGAGGAGAGAGGAGGAGGAAGAGGAAACCGAAGAAGAAACCGGCGAGGAGCGATCGGGCTGCGTACTTGCCGAGCTCCTCGTACAGCTGGTATTCGTCGGTGAAGCGGGTGCACGTTGCCGGGGTGGCCATGTTCGGGCTGCGGAAGGTGAAAAAGACTCGGCCGGCTGGCAAGCAGGCACGACAGGCACGTTGGCTCGCTCACTGCCGCCGCAGCAGCAGGGACATCGGACTGGGCGAGGCGACGGCGACCGGCGAGCTAGCCGGGCGGGCAGCGTCTCCCTCGCCACACACCTGGGCTACTCTGGCTGCTGCTGCTGCTGCGACGCCTATGACTACTTCGGCCTCCCTCGCTCGCTACCTCCGCCTCCTCCTGGAGCTGGTGCCGGCGCACTTCTCCGCCCAGCTGTGTGCTCCCCGCCCGCTTCACTGCGCACAGTCACCGCTCCCAGCAGAAAGAGGCGGGGGCGGTGGCGGCGGCGTCTGGAGCTGCGTGCGCCCAACACCGCGAGATCTTCGCGGGGAGGGAGCAGAGACGCCTCCGCCTCCTCCGCGCCCGCCCGCCCGCCTTCCTTGCCTCCGCCTACCAGGTCGCCTCCCTCCCCAGCGGGGTGGCTGGAGAGGCGCTGGCAGAGGGACGGCCTCTCTCCGGCCAGAGAGGCGCGGGCGGCCTCTGAGGCTTCTCCGTCGGGGAAAGATGTCTTGTAGCGGGCGGACGCGGCGACCCTGGAGCACTGCCGAAGCCCGAGGCGGGAAGCCAGACAAGGTCCACGCGCGCCAAACCCTCGCAAGGGTTTGGAGACGCGACCCTTACTTGAACGTAACTCCCCCCCGAAGCTCGCGGGGGGGGGGCTTACTGGCAAGTAAATGTGTGACGGTCCGGTGGCAGCCTTCCCACGCTCTCGCGAGCCAGGCCCAGGCTACAGCCAAGGAAGGGTGTAAAAGGAGGGGGCCGGCCTGGAAGGGAAAGCGGCTGCCACGGAACGAGGACGCCTTTCCCACGTCTCCTCAGGCACCACTGGGCAATAGGGCTGCTTCCCCTCCCCTTAAAGCGAAGATTAAAGTCCGGCCTCCAGTCCTCCCTCACCGCCGGAACGCCAAAACAAAAAGGGGGCGCGCGACCCACAGCTAACCCACATCAGCCCCACGGAACCGTTCAGAGTGTTCACACACGCCCTTGCTTGCACCCACAGAGGAGACGCCGCCGCCCCGCCTTCCCCGCTGCACGCAGGGACCGAGGCGCTGTCCCTCAGCCCGGCCTTCCCGTGTCTGTCCGCGCCAATCCGGCAAAAGCAGGAGGCGGCGGGCGGTAGCTCCCCTTTTGCGTACCCTCGGCCGGATGCGCTGTGGTGGACGGGGCAGGGAGGGCGGGGGTCTTCGCCTGGAATGTCCTTGTCGGAACAGGGCGGTCCGCAGAGAAGGGCTGTCCGCGCCCGCGCTTCGAGTGAGCCGCGTCTGTATGTGAGGATTTGCGCCTCAGCAGCAGAACGGATAGCGCTGGTATCCCTGCAGCAGGTGCAGAACACACAGGTGTATTGATCTTAAAACTTCTGCCCTAACTTAAAAGCAGCTTTCAAATGGGTGTGCGGGGAGGGGGGGGAGACAGAGCACTAAACCCTGCAGTAACCATACAAGTAATAGGCATATACTCAATAAAAGAGCAGGGGTCCAATGACAAATGAAGCAAGAGCAGGAACGCCACAAAGGGTCTGACATCGCTTCATATCTCGTAGGCCTAGTTCGCAGGGCGGGCACAGCCTCTGACACCGGAACAGCCATGATCAGATTGCCTGTGTTTGTTTGTTTTTAAGACAAAATTCCAGGATGCTGGCTATTCATAAGTTCTTAAATACAAAATAATAAAATAATTATTAAAACTTGAGAGTAGTTAGATGGTTATTAAAGACAGGACTTTTTTGGGTGGTGAGGCTATACCTGTGGAATTCCAGGATTCATGTTGCCTGTTTCCTCCTTCCAAATACAAGTCAAAGCTTCCTTTTTTAAGAAAACGTTTGTGGTAGACCATTTACTTATTTGTGCTATCCTGCTGGCTGGGTATTTTAAATTGTGATATATTATAATGTTTGGTTTTATTGTTAGCCAGCTTAGATGCCTGATACCTGGCAAAAAGGCAGCATATAAATATATCTCTACCTATAAAACGGAAAGTATGTGTGTGTCACATATGTCCCCAAATGTTTACCCACTTCCTCATATGGTACTGCCTTAATACTGTTCACCCAAACAGGTAAATAGATCAGAAAAAAAAATCTAAAAACACGAATTTTGGGGGTTTAAGTATTTTTTAAAATTTAATAAAAACCTAAGTTTATGCCTACAATTCCCAGCATGCCTTGGGTGGGAGGCCAGACTTACCGGCCTTTGGCAGCCATTGTGATTCTTAAAGTCAGTCAACCCAATTCCACATAAAAGGAAACAACCCACATAAATGGGCTGCATCCATTTCCTCCCAGCTGCCACGTGTGGTTTTAAAATCATAACTAGATACAACAGTGTGTCTTTGAGAGGCCGAACTCTGGACATGCTCAAAAGCACACTGTCTTGATATCGCTGTTTTTTCAGAAACTGAGGGAAGCACATGCGCAGCCTTCACCCTTAAGAGGGAGGGAGGGGAGGGAAGCACTCTGCGCATGCCCAGAAACAAGCTTGATGAAGGGGGGCAAGTGCCCGGCACAGTCCCGGCCCTTCAGTACAGGATCCTGATGGAGCATTTTGTGAATGAGAAGTGTGGGCTGAGGCAGTCCCCAGCAGGACTTGGACAGAGCTGTGAGCATCCACTAAGAGCTGAGGACATGGGCACCTGAGGGCTGCCAAAGGCATGCTGGGAAGTGTAGTACTGGCATGTCACTATTTCTCAGTCCTAACTCTGCACCCACTTCCCTGACCTCTTGCTAACTGTCTTTGTTCTCCTTCTGACTTTCCCCAACTGCCCCTCACCCCACCCACCATTCCATTCTAGCCTCAGCTGTCAGTCATTCCTCCATTCACTCTTCTGTTTCAATGGTATAGTCAGGTTTTTACATAAAAATCATAAATTTTATTTAATAATTTTTCCATTGGTCTTGGAATTTTGTGGTTTAGTTATAACAGGAAAAATCCTGCAGCATAAAAAATCCCATCAAGTTAAAAGGCCTTGGAAAATTAATTTGTAAAATAAAATTACTTGGCACTTAAAAGCAATTACTGCAGTCACTAGGCAAGCCTGCCTGGGGAAAAGAAATCCATAAGCAGGGTGCCACAACTAAGAAGGCCCGCTCTCCAGTTGTCTTCCACCACACCTCAGACGGTGTTCAAAGATGAATATGTTATTCAGGGACCTAGGCTTATGCCTACAGCTTTCAGCATGCCTTGGGTGGGAGGGAAGATTTATCAGGCTTTGGTAGCCATCATCTGGAAATGGCTTGCCATCCTGGGCCTGAAGGGAAAGTGCTTGGAGAGTGAAAATAAACTAATTTCATTTGTTTAAAGGTTAACTCACAGGCCTAGTACTTTAAGATGATTACCTCACAGACATGTATCTTAGGGAGCCCAGGCTACGCCAGGTACAAACTTGAAATTTGGCATGCTGATAGGTCTGGCTGTACAATGTACCAGAAAAATCTAAACACATGAAATTTTGGATTTAAAATATTTTTAATGAATTTAATATAAAACAGGCTTATGCTTACAACTCCCAGCATGCCTTGGGTGGAACTCCCAAGAGTCTTCTCTTGCCACCAAACTATGACTCATGGTCATGACCAGTACAAATTGCTATTATTTCTTCAGGACATTCTGTTGTCCATCAACCAGGGGTTAACGGCTGCTACCCCAGCGCGTTAGTAGCCAATCAAACACATGAGGCTGGAGAATACTCTTAATCCATTTACTTCCAATACTGCAGTATGGGGGTGCTCTCGGGTTCTACAAAATAGAGGCACCAAGAACAAAGGGATCTCACAGTATATATAGGCCCTGACTACAAGAGGGTGTTAGTCTCTTTCTAACCCTTCCATTGGTCAGTTCTGGATTAGCAACTTAAGTTACATTCAATTTTCAAGTTGGTGCACAATCAATGAGTCATAGGTTACATTCGATGCTCCATTGGTCGAAAGTTTTTCCCTTTGTCTGCTAGCACATGATGTCCACCATTAAGGAATGCAAATCTGGCATGTAGCCACCTGTAGCCACCCTTTGGCAGAGAAGCCATCTTTAACCCTTGGCACATTACATTCTTAGGCAAGATGAAATCTCTTCCTGCCTCTAACAGTTCCATAAATAAAATTTCTTCAGCAGGAGATACTGAAAATTGCTTTATCCTCTATGTGGCTCCATAGTAATGCCACCAGCACCATAAGGTGATGGGTTGACCATTTAACTAATAAAAAGTAAAAGTTAAAAAGTGCCATGGTGTGTCTTCAGAGTGCAGGTATGTCAGATAAAAGGCCCAAGTCACTGAGATCTGCTTCCCTACTATATGTTATTCAGATATCTGGGCAGTGCTGGGTATATTTTGAAAACATATTCTTAGGTTTGCATCTTTTATAGCTGATAGGGTGTTGTGTGTCCTGATTGTTTTTAAAGTTTGGACAGCTGCTCCAACCAAGGCATGATGGGAGGTGTAGGTATTTCAGGTAAAACAAAAAATGTGGTTTATCACGAAGCTGTAATTTAAAATACAGTTCTTATTAACACAATTTCCCATGTATTCTAACAAAACAATTTACTAACTCAACCAAGCTAAAAAAAACCCAAACCACCTATTCATGGACCCGAGCAATGCCGGGCATATCAGCTAGTATTAAATAAAACTTTCCCTAGACTATAATTTTAAGTTGCAGGTAGTTCCCAAGCATTACTTTATTAAATACTATTCTTGCACCTTTGGCATAACACTTCCTTTAATACTTGCCTAGCCAATGGGTCATCAACTTCTACAAAATAATGTTGCAGTATGATTTAAGACAAATATGGTTTCATGATGCAGCTGAAAAGGGTATTCAGTTAGGGTGCAACTTCTCTGTCCATAACAGGATAATACTGCTAATCTTACTTTTAAAATGGAACACTTTATTACTTTAAAAAATTACACATCTTACAAGGGTGTAACACCTAGGATTGTGCTCTTAGACATTTGAGAACAGTATTTTAGGACTGAATTCCTTGCAAAATTATACTTTCTCTTCCCAACTAGAACCCACCTAGAATGGACAAGAATAAGACAAGACAATTTATAACTATTTTGCAAAAGAGAGAGAAAGAGTAAAGTTAGACACATGAGAATAATATTTTAGAAATGGGACCAATGCATTATTAAAATTTTATTAACTCCCTCTAAGCCCAAACATATTTTTAAAAAGTAGCCAAGAAAACTAATTATTAGAGCCAACCAAATTTAAATGTCACATTGAACTAGATAGGAGTGATACACTGTCTCATAATGTCCACAGATTTAATGGTTAAAATTTTTTCAAGTGAATTAAGTTAAAATATATGTTTATCAAATGTTTATTTCATATTATTGTGTATTATGTAGTATTGTTTTATATTGTATTGATGTATTGTTTGATGTATTAAATAAAATGAAATAAAAATTTCTCAAATATACACCTTTCTCTCTAAGCCAGAAATAAAATTAGCGGCCACTAGAAATTTAACAGAGTTTGAACGAATGGCAGTGGGATATAATGGAGTAACAAAAGGTTTGACCTCCAATCTTTATAAGTGGATAGTAAGTCAAGAAGTCGGTACTAGTGATCCACTCAGGATGGACTGGGAAGCGGATTTAGGAATCCATATTGAAGAAAAAGATTGGAATATTTTGTAAGACAGAGGTATATTTAAATCAATATCAAGAAAAAATATTGAATTAATGCTAAAACTAACTCACAGATGGTATTTGATGCCCAGAAGAATATGATGAGTCCAGGGTCATCCCCACTGTGTTGGAGGGGATGCTCCGGAGAAGGGACGTTCATACGCTTGTAGTGGTCCTGCCCTAAGGCGAGTGTTTATTGGGAAAAAGTGTTCCAGGAGATCAGTTCGATAACTGGACAATGGGTCCACCCATCTCCTCATTTAGCTCTGTTAAATTTATATAGGGGGACCAGATATTAAGCTCTTAAATAAGGAATTAATAAACCATCTATTATTGGCTGCTAGATGGTTGATAGCTAAACACTGGAAGGATGGCAAAGGGCTTACGACTAAAAACTGGTTTCAAAGGGTTTGGCAGATTGCCCTCTTAGAAAAGCTGACGCAAAAAGTGAGGAAAGTAAGAGGACAACAAAGTGAAGATAAATTTGAGGGGGTATGGTGGGAATTTATTAATTATGTGAATAAAGAAGAAGGTGGGAGAACACCCCCACCAGCATACTTAGAAATATGGGAAACATACGTAGAAGGGTAAAGAGAGTTAGTCCCAGGATACCCTAAGTTGAATTGTATTGAATGGAATTTAAATGAAATCAAATTAACTAATCAATGTTAAATATTTTATACCCAGGCGTGTATAATTAATTAAGTGTGTGTGTGTGTGTGTGTATAGACTCCAAATGTACATATGCGACACATTAGTTGACCCTTGTAACAAGAATCACACAATAACAAAAACAAAATGTTAAAGGTGCAGATATTTAAGATAAGAAACTGATAAATTCTAAAAATAATAATAATGCATGTGCACATGCATGAATAATAATAAAAAATGTCCACAGATTTCATTTACTTCTACTAGTTCTGGGCAATAAAAAGTATGTGTAAGAACAATCTGGAACTCTAGTGAACCAAAGTCACATGATATATTGGAATGTATGTGAGTGAAGCACTAACCCACAAAACATCCAGAGCATTGGCGAAGTGGGGCGGGTGAAAAGAGCATTTTGTTGATTTCCAGAGGTAGGGTGATTTAAAAAAAGAAAGGAAGGTTTTTCAGTGTTTGTGGGAGCATCTAACCAGAACAAACCCAAACTGTCAAGGATGCACAATGTTGATTCTACTCATATGTTGAGAAAGTGAACATAAATATCAGTAAAATATACCATAAATCAATAATTTTAATAAAGAATGAATGAAATAACCATGCAGAGAATTTTACAGAGAGGATTAAAAAAATGGCATCATTATTTCCAGACATTTGAAATCTGTAATGTATTCATATAAAAAGAAATATTTTTGTATGTCCTCGATAGGCTTGAAAACTGTACATCTGATTGGTATGAACTTTCAGGTTTTGTCATATTGCCATCTGGGATGGTTTTAGGCATAGTGAAAAATTTGTCTGCCATCTTGAAACAAAATGGTAGTCAATCAAAATGTTCAGATTCTCACTGCTTCTATATCATTTGCTCAATTGTTATTAAACTTTCAGGACTTGTTGAACCTTAATCTGGGGTGGTTTTAAGCATAGTGAAAATTTCAACTGCCACTTTGAAATTCCAACCAAACTTTGCATCATGATTCAGCACTGCAGCAAGCAGATTTTAACCATACAAAATAACATCTGCCATCTTGAAACAAAATGGTGGCCAATCAATTTTTAAAAATATTTACACCTTCAATACTATTTGATTGATTTCAACCAAACTTGGAATGATGATTCAAAACTATAACAAGCAAATTTTAACCATACCAAAAGCACTATAAAATTAAAAGCAATTAGTAAACAACAATTGAAATTGGCTGAAAAGTATTATTATTATTATTATTATTATTATTTATTTATTTATATAGCACCATCAATGTACATGGTGCTGTACAGAGTAAAACAGTAAATAGCAAGACCCTGCCGCATAGGCTTACAATCTAATAAAATCATAGTAAAACAATAAGGAGGGGAAGAGAATGCAAACAGGTAAAGGGTAGGGTAAGCAGGCACAGGGTAGGGTAAAACTAACAGTAGAAAGTAACAGTAGAAGTCTGCACAACATCAAGTTTTAAAAGCTTTAGGAAAAAGAAAAGTTTTTAGTTGAGCTTTAAAAGCTGCGGTTGAACTTGTATAAATACAATATACAGGTAAATTCATGGCAGAGGCATGGCTTCATTCAAATAGGGCAGGCACAATGTTTCAACTCTGACAAGTTTGTAGTATATTGCATCAAATTAAAGGCTCTTCCCAATCTGTGTGAAGCCAAGTCCATTTTCTAGTCTTTCTATAGAAGTATTCTTATTACATAGTTTTTAGAAATCATTTCGAGGGGAGTAAAGGCTGGGTTACAGTATATAAACACTTTTGACTTAAATTCTAAAAGAAAATATTTCATAATCCAAAGCTGTTCAATATTTCAGGGGGGGAAAAGGTCCTCAAGAAAAAAAATGGGGGAGATTTCCCCTTGAATTTCCTTGGTGGTTTTTCCAGGCTTTCACATCTCTACTCATTTCATGTGTATCAAACAACAACTGATTTGACACACTTAACCAGGGCTTCAGAATTTCAAGCTTGGGGACCAAATCTGGCTGTCCAAGGGTCCGAGTTTGGCCCTCTGATGTTTCCCAGGTAGCCACACATGCCTTTCCCCAACCATGCACTGGTGGTTTCCTGGCTTGTACAGTTCCCCCCCGCCACATACACACCTATTCTAAAAGGCACCTTTCCTAAAACTTTAGTTACTGGCTGCGTAACTGAGATGAATGGAATGGGAGGGGCATTGAGCCTGCTCTTCAAGGCACACACACATTTCCACAAAGGGAGGAGATCTTCATACTGAATGTGTTGCCATTAGCCCTAGGAGATTTTGAACATTGCTTTGGGTAGTCATAGAAGGAAGTCAGCATTCCCTTTTTGGTTCATCTTGTACAGTTTCAAGAGGAAACTCCATAATAGTTTTGCAGAAACTTTATTAAAAAGATTGAGCATATGTTGCAGTAGAGACATGAGTGCCCCTAAGCTTGCATAGGGTTTTAAGTACATCCATTAGAATCCAGGCTGGGGAGCTGCCTAGGCGCTCTGAAAGCCCTGAGGCGGGTGTGCAGTGGCTCTGCATCACTAATATACCATAGCAGCCATCTCGCAGCCATTGTGGGCCTTTCCTGTGAAATTGTGAGGTAAAAAAATCCGGGACTTATCCCCACTTTTTTACCAGAATGGTGCATCCACTGTCTAACCTCACTCCAGCGTCCTATTGAAGGGCGTTCCCAGGCAGATGGCAGCCCCTGACTGGCCACAGCCTACCAGGGCAGGGGGCAGGCTGGCGAGCTAAATGGCCACCGGAAAGCCCGCAACCTCCCTCTACACTGGGATTAGCCGTTGCTACCCCGCAACAGAGAAAGCACAGGCTTTCTTTAAAGGTGGAGGCAACACAGCGCCATCTAGTAGCCCCGCAGTCTCTTAAATAAATCAGACTTGGACATGAGACTTCCAATCACTGATTCCTACACTAGAGGGGCAACTTTATTATCATATGGCTTAAAAGTTCAGAGTTCTCTACTCTGACACAATGTCTTTTTACATCTCATAAGAATAAGCCAAATATTTAATCTTGTTTTTAATGCAAACTGTCAGGATCTGTCCTGCAGCACTATCTGGTGGCCACAGTGCACCTTGCCGGCTGCAGAGTAGTTGCAGGACCCAGGCCCATTTCAGCAGCATTCCCAGATGAGCTGATGCAGACCAGCTGGGAGCTGCCAGGAAAGGGCTATATAAGAAGGGCACTTCCACTCCAACCTTTGCCGCAGTTACATGGTTTCCTATAGCATGTTCCTGTGATTCCAGACCTTGCCTGACCATGCCTTTTGCCTCCGGCCCTGCTTGGACTCTGTTTTGCTTTGGACTCCGAACCCTGCTTGCTTATGTACTTTGCCCTTTGCCTCTGGCCCTGCCCGGATTCTGCTTGCCGGTTCCACCGCTGTCCATCCTGGCATTCCTGCACTGAGGCCTTGTTGCCCACACCCCGGACCTTGACAGTTTGCTGTGGCCAAACACTATGCCCTGACCAGGAACAACATGGACGGTGCCCAAGCTGGAGGTCTCTCTGGGGTACTGCACACCCTGCAAACCCAGGTGGACACACTCCATGCTGAGCTCCAAGCCCTATGAGCTGCCCGAGCAGCACCTCTGCCCCCTCGCCCAGCACCAGCTGCTCCACTACCTGAGCAATTCAGTGGGGAGCGGAAGGCTCTTCAAGGGTTTGTGAACCAGTGCTGGCTGCTCCTCAAAACCTGTCCAGAAGCCTACCCCACCCAGCAAAGCCGTGTTTGTCTCATAATCAGCCTGTTTTCTGGCCCAGCCCTCACTTGGGTCTCTCCATACCTTGAGGGCAACGACCTGTTATTGGGGAACCTCAATGGCTTTATCCAAGCTCTGGAGGGCATGTTCGGGGACCAGAATCGGGCCCATTCTGCTGAGCTGACACTGAGGCGGGGTCACGATCCGTCGCCGAGTATGCGGCCGAGTTCCATTGCCTTGCGGCAGACACCCTGTGGAACGAGACCGCCCAGAGGTTTCATTTCCGGTTAGGTCTGCATCCCTGTATCAAGGATGAATTGGCCCATGTAATCTTGCCAGTTGCACTGCCTGCCTTCATCACCTTCTGCCTCAACGCTGATGCCCGTCTGTCCAAACGAAGCACCGAACGGCGGGATTGGCACTCTCTGGGGAAGCAGGGTAGGCCAGACCCAGGACCTGGCCCTGAGCCCATGCAGGTCGAGGGCACCCAGCAGCCACTATTGAACGCTGAAAAAGAACAACGGCGTTCAGCGAACCTCTGCCTGTATTGCATCCAGGAAGGCCATTATGCAGCTGGCTGTCCAGCCAAAGCATCACTGCCAGGAAACGACCAGCCCCAGTGGTGCTAGGGGCAGCCTGGCCGTGGCCTTTAACCTCTCTACCCCAATTCCTGGTGCCCATCAGCCGTATTCTGCCCCAGGGTGGACTTCTACTGTGGGAGGCCCTGATCGATCCAGGGGCCTCATCCAATTTTATAGACTTGGGCTTCGCCAAGAAATACCAGGTACCCTGCTGCTCCAAGCCAGTCCCGCTTCTGGTCGAAGGCCTTGATGGGACTCCGCTTGCCTCTGGGCCAGCGACTCATGAGACTTGCCCCCTGGCCATGCTTATCGCACCCAGGCACCAAGAAGTGCTCACTTTCGATCTAGTCCAGACACCCCATTGTCCCATCATTTTGGGGATTTCGTGGTTGTCCCAACATGACCCCACCATCGACTGGAGCCAGAGGACCCTCCAATTTATGTCCCCACACTGCCGGAAGGTCTGTGCCCAGCCTCCGGTGCTGCCTTCAATCCCTGGCCTGCCAAAGAAGCCTTGCTCCAAGCTGCGCAGCACCACAATGGAGGAATCTTCTGCTTCGAACCTGGCAGCCCTCCCAGACCAATATTGTGATCTGGCCGACGTCTTTGAAAAGAAAGGTGCCGAGACTGCCTCCGTATTGCCCGTATGACTGCCCCATCAACCTCCAACCCGTGGCAGAAATCCCTTTTGGGCGCATCTATGCCCTCGCAGCTCTGGAGCTGGTGGCACTCTGGGACTACCTGCAGGACAACCTGGCATGAGGATTCAGCCGCCCTTCTACCTCCCCCATAGGGCCCCCCCCATTTTCTTTGTGAAGAAAAAAGATGGGGGGTTTCGGCCCTGCATTGACTACCATAAATTGAACCAGGTCACAGTTATGAACCGGTACCCCCTACCTCTCATCCCTGAGCTCTTTGAGCAGTTGCAGGGAGCCAAGATCTTTACTAAACTGGACTTGCGGGGGGCATACCTGGTGCGCATACGGGAGGGGGATGAATGGAAAACCACGTTTCACTCCCAGTATGGTCATTTTGAGTACTGGGTGATGCCCTTCAAACTCTGCAATGCTCCCACCACCTTCCAGCACTTCGTAAATGATGTCCTGCGTGATATGCTGGACCGCTTTGTTATCACATATTTGGACAACATTTTGATCTTTTCAGAAACCCTGGAAAAACTCCACCAACATGTCCACTCAGTCCTGTAGCACCTCCGGGAGCATAGATTATATGCCAAACTAGAGAAATGTGCTTTTCACCTGGAAACCATGGACTTTCTGGGCTATATTATCTCCCCCGCCAGTCTCCAGATGGACCCCCAGAAGGTCCAGGCAGTCATGGATTGGGATCACCCCAGGGACGTGAAGGGAGTCCAATGATTCATTGGATTTGCCAACTTTTACAGGCGCTTCATCTAGGGGTTCTCGCACATCATTGTGCCCATCACTGCCATGGTCTGAAAGGGTGTGAAGTTCCAATGGACCCCTGCGGCGGAAGAGGCGTTCGACAGACTAAAAGCAGCCTTCACTTTGGCCCCCATCCTAGTCCACCCAGACCCGCAGCTCCCCTTCACAGTGGAGGCCGATGCCTCCAGTCAGGCCCTTGGGGCAGTCCTGTCCCAACAGCAAGGACCGCAGCAGCTCCTTCACCCCTGTGTATTCTTCTCACGCCTGCGGAGAAGAATTATGTCTGGGACAGGGAGCTCCTGGCCATCAAGAAAGCCTTCGAAGAGTGGCGTCATCTTCTTGAGGGAGACATGCATCCCATACAGGTCCTCATTGACCACCAAAACCTGGAACACTTCCAAGCAATGAAGTGCCTCAGACCATGCCAGGCTTTGTTTTTTTTACCCGGTTTGATTTCCAGGTCACTTACCGGCCCGGCTCCAGGAACAGGAAAGCTGATGCGCTCTCGCACACAATGGAAGCTTCGGCAGAAGAAAACTCTGACCCGGTGCCCATCCTACCAGAGGTCAATTTCCTCCTGAGAACCTGGGAACTTTATTATTTTACCAGTTCAAAGCACTCAGTAGAGATGCAGTTAGTTCAATTCAGGGGTAGTTAATTAATAAGCAGCTAATTCAGAGGCAGCTGATTCAATTAATGGTTAATATAGAGGCTATTACATCAAAAACAAACAAGACAAATACTTGTTTATTCAAAAGATTCCTTCATGTCAAAAGCAGTCAGTTCAAAAGCACTTAAACCAAAGAATGGTTAGTGCAGAGTCAATTAGTTCTGGAATCCAGACAAGCACTGTTACTTCCAAAGTAAGATAATCTTTTCCTTCTCCTCAAGTCATAAATGTGAAGAGTAAAATGTCATAGCTGTGAAAGGCTTCTAATGAAACAACTTGCAATGAGGGGATGGGAGCAGACGACAAAACTTGGTGAGCCGCCACCATCTAACTCCCCATGGCAGCCCCTCCTTCCTCCAACTGCCACCAGAAGGAAACATCTTGCCCTGAGTGGATGGGAGAAGAAACTGATTAAGCTTGAACTCAAAAGAAGAGAAACTTCAGAAGAGAAGAAAGTAAAGAGGAACAGGCCAGCCAAGAACTGGCCAGCTCGGAGGGACTATTGATTTTTGTTAGTCATTCTGGGCGCATTTTGCCTGAACTGTGGGATAAAAATGCTTTGAATTAATGAAGACACCCAAAAATTCTAGTCTATTTTGCTCCTCCTAAAAGCATTTCCCTTTAAATTAGTGAATCGATGCAACATTTTAAAAACGACACCCAGGGGGCGGAGCTTGGCAGCCATGGCGGTGGCAGGTTTCTTCTGAGGCTCTGAGCGGCTTTGCCGGAAAAAGCAATTATCTATTTTTTAATGGGCATAAATCTTTGAGCAAACGACAGGAAATGATTATAAAAGCTATCGGAGCTGGAAAGTGTTGAGAAGAGCCGATGGGAGGAGGTGAGCTTGACGGAATGTCTTTATAAACTGCAGAGGCAAAACCGAAAGTAACATGATTGATGTCGCAGTTTGAAAAGAAAGAACTTATGCTTGTTAGACGTTGATCTGATTTACAGCGATCCTCACTTCTCATCCTTTATCTTAAGTTGGAAAGATTGAAATACTGGCTTTGAAGTTGTTTGCTGTAATCTTTGTAAAGTGGAAAGTGGAAGCTGTTTGCGGTGTGCCGAGAAGGGGGGGGTGAAGGGGAAGAAACAGCATTCTGTGAGGGAGATGTGGGATTTTGAGAAACTGTGAATGATTGGATCTGATCCCCTCTAGTGAATGCTGTTGTGAACTGAATATATTTCCTCCCCCTCGGGAAGAAGGTGGTGTGTTTGGCACATAGAAGAGAAGCCAGTAAAAGTTGCTAAGGAAGTGGGGGCTCTAAGATTTATGCCCTACTCAGAAGGGTCCTATGTCCAACATTAAAAAAAGATTAAGAAGTGGGAAAAGTTGAATATACAAAAAAAGAAACCTTCAAATCATAATTTAACCCACCTCTCCCACCTGGAAGATACAGCCCCTGGAACAGACCAGGAAGACGAAGTTATAGACCCAGTTTCTTTGGATACAGTACCAAATAAAGAAAAGAATATGGCTGAAGGGGGAAAAGCAATGGACAGCAACTTTCCCTCCCTAGCAGAAATTAAGGCAGTTATTGTAGAGAATAATATCATCATTTTTAAAAAAATGGATCAGCAAATGAATGAATTTAGACAACAAATGTGTGTTCTTTCGGATAAGACCGCAGAAAACTCTGATAAGATCAAAGAGATAGAGGCAAAAGCGGAATTGGACCAGAAGAAGCAAGAGGCTTTTGAAAAATCAACAAATATTCAATTTAAGGAATGGGAATTACGTCTGATTGCCTTGGAAGACCAATCTCGTAGATCTTCGATTCGAATAAAGCAGCTGAAGCAGATACAAGGAGAAGATCTTAGAGAAATCATTCTGAACTGGTTCAAAGAGCTGATGCCTGACATACCAATAGATGGATCGGATCTGGACCGAGTCCACCGCGTGGGGGGGCAAAACTACAAAGGGACTAGAGATATTTTGGTGAAATTTGGTAACTATTATAAAAAAGAGCAAATCATGAAAGAATTGAGATCTTTGACCCAGTTACAATATAAAGGCAAAGCAGTGCAAATTTATAATGATCTTTCTCAACATACATTAAATTGGAGACGGAGTATTAAACCAATAACTGGAATGTTAATGCAGAACAAAATTCCATATGCATGGGGTTACCCGGTTTTCTTAAGATTTACATATGGGAGGAGGGAACACAGAGTAACCTCATTGGATCAAGGTAAAGAATTGCTGAAGAGGCTGGGTCTGGATGGGGAAGCAAATGGGGCTGGAGTGGGTGGGGGAGGGAATGAGGCTGGGACATCTGGAGAGTAAGAGAATTGTTAATTATGTTTGGAGATAATTGCAAATAGAAATGCTAATATAGAAACCTGCCGGCCAGGCGCAGCACTGCCTCCCCCCCCTTTAAAGTAGATGGCTGGAGTACTAGACTCACGGGGATATGGGGGGGGATTAGAGTGGGGGGGTGGGGAGGGGGGGAAGGTAGGAGAGGAGGGATTGGGGTAGGAGGGTGGGGGTTTTATGTATGGAGTTTGTTTTTTTATGTAAGCAAGTTTGAATTGCTGAGCACAAGGGATCGGAACAGATTTCAAAAGGGTGATTATGGATAAAAAGATAAAGGTATCAACACTCAATGTTAAAGGTTTGGGGGCAGTCGTGAAAAGGAAGAGAATAGAACAAATGCTTAATAAAGAGGGATCAGATATTATAATGGTCCAAGAGACACACCAAGGCTCCGAGAATTCGAATATGATAAAATTAAAGTGGTTAGCCTATTATGAAAAGTCATTAGGGACATCGAAAAAAAATGGAGTGGCCACTTTGATTTCAAAAAAAAGTGGGTTTATATTAGAAGAAGTAAAAAAGGATGATAAGGGCAGATATCTTATGTTAAAAGGTAAAATTGAGGGAAAGGTCTATACTTTGATTAATGTTTATGCCCCAAATGAGAGGCATAGAGAGTTTTTTATAAAGTTGTTTAAAGAAATAGAAGAATTTAAGGAGGGGTATGCTATATTAGCTGGGGATTTTAATATGGTTATGGATAATAAACGGGACAGGTCAAATCCCACTAATGCTGAAAAGAGGAACAATATGACTATATTGAATAAATTAGTAAAAGAAAATGATTATTTAGATTCGTGGCGTTTACTTAACGGGAATAGGCCTGGATTTTCATACTTTTCCCCAGTTCATCATACATACTCCAGGATAGATTATATATTTGTTTCAAAAGATTTTGCAACGAGGATTTGTAAAATGGAAATGGGGGTAATAAAAGTAACTGATCATGCCTTGTTAAGTCTAGAATTTACAGTTAAGAAAGATTATAAAGAGGCATATAGATGGAAGCTGAATACAAAGATATTGAAATATAATAAAATAGTAGATAAAATTCGGAAGGAACTGTCGGAGTCATGGGAAATTAATGAAAAAGGAGGAACAGCTGGGTCAGTCATTTGGGACACCATGAAGGCTGTAGCAAGAGGAATCTGTATTAGAGAAACATGTAGTTTAAAAAGACAACAACGTGCAGAACAGGAAAAGTTAGAGATAGAAATTAAAAACTTGGAGGAAAGATATTGGCGAGTTAAAGATAAATATAAATTAGTGGAAATACAAGCTAAGAAGAAACAATTAGAAAATTTAAATATAGAAGAGATTCAAAAGAATTTAATGTATATGAAAAGGGAATATTTTGAAAACAGTGATAAGAACTCGAGGTTGCTTGCCAAGCTCACACAAAAAGAAAAAGGGAGGAATGGGATAGAAACGTTGAAAGATAGCCGAGGGAATTATTGTCATGCAATGAAAGCTAAAATAAAAATTTTTCAGGAATTTTATCAGGAATTGTATAAGGGTAAAGAAATTCAACAAGAAAAGGTGGAGGAGTATATTGGAAGGTTTATAAAGAAGGGAATAAAATTAGAATATAAGGAGTTAATGGAGTCAGTAATAACTCAAAGAGAAGTTGAAGAGGTTATTGATAAGTTAAAAGTTGGTAAATCACTGGGAGCAGATGGTTTGGGTCCAGAATATTATAAGGTCTTCAAAGACTGTTTAGTTCCAAAATTAATGGAACTTTATAATAGGATATTATCAGGAGAGAAGATACCTGAATCATGGGAACATTCAGTGATAATTCTGATCCCAAAACCAGATAAAGATTTGACTAATCCCGATTCTTATAGACCTATTTCTTTAATAAATCAGGATGCTAAAATTTTTACATCTATTATGGCCAAACGGCTAAATAAATTTTTGGCAGAATATATAGGAGCAGATCAATGTGGGTTTGTGGTAGGAAGGCATATGCATAATTTAGTGGGTAGAGTTTTAAATGTAATAAATGTAATAAAAAAAGCAAATATTAAGGCAGGTATTATGGCATTAGATATTTTTAAAGCTTTTGATTGTGTGAGCTGGCAGGCACTAAAGAGTATTATAGATAAATTGGGATTTGGAAATAAATTTAAAAATGTAATAGAACAGCTATATTCCCAAAATACGGCGGTAGTGGTGGTAAATGACGGACTTACTGAAAAGATACGACTAGCCAGAGGAACAAGACAAGGATGTCCGCTCTCGCCGGTCCTGTTTGTAATGGTTATGGAAGTTTTGGCGAAGGCACTAAGGGAGGATGAAGAGTTAGAAGGAATTGGAGAGGTAAGGGAAATAAAGTTAAACATGTTTGCGGATGACACTTTATTGACCATTAAGAATCCATTAAGAAAATTAGAAAGAATTAAATATCAGTTGAGGGAATTTGAGGAAATTACAGGGTTAAAAATAAATTGGTCTAAATCAGAGATGATGTTGTTTAACTATACCAAGAAGGAAGAAAAGGATTGGGAATTTAAGGGAATGGAATTGAAAGTTAAGAATGAGATTAAATATTTGGGAATTAAAATTACAAAAAATTTAGAGAATCTTGAAAAGGAAAATTTAACGAGGTTAAAGAAAGAGGTATTAGAGAAATTGGAGAAATATAAAAGATTAAATTTATCTTGGTTCGGAAGAATAGCCTTAATAAAAATGAAGATATTAGCTAAAATTAATTTTGTATTTAGAATGTTACCTATAAAAATATCAGAAACCGAGATAAAAAGTTGGCAAAATATTATTAATAAATATTGTAATGGAGAAAAGAGAGCAAGAGTGAATAAAAATAATTGGTACCTAAGCCAAAAAAAGGGGGGAATGGGTCTCCCAAACATAAAATTATACTACGTAGCAAATAGATTAAGACATGTTGTAGAAGCAATTATGGGAGTAGGAGATTTATATTGGATGGAAGAAAAAACCATAAATAAGGTAGAGATGAATTTGGAGAATGTTTTTTTTAAAGACGGAGGAAGAAAGTGGGTTGGAAGTATAGATAATCCACTCCTGAGGACTCAATGGGAAATTTGGAGTAAATTTAAAGGGAAGCTGCTTCCGAGCAACTCTCCCTTAGCACCGATAATAATGTTAAAGAATTTCCCAGAGGATCTAAAGGGTAGATTATGTAAAATATTAAAAGAGAAAAATAAAATAAGATTAAAGGATTGGGTAAGAGATATTAAAACAAGAGAGGATATGGAAAATTTGTTAAAGGAGAAGAAGCTATCTTGGCTAGAATATGGTCAATTAGAGCAATGGAATAAAAAGTGGATTAAAGATAATAGAATGTGCAGAAAGATGACGAGGTTTGAAGAATTAGTAGTAAGTAAGGAGGAAGGGAAAGGAGGTAGTATAGTTTCAAAAGGATTAATGAGTGAAATATATAAAATATTGTTAGAGAAGGAGTTTAGAGAGAATACAGAGAAAATGGTTTGGGAATCAGATTTGAAGATACAAATAGGGCGACAGAGCTGGGAGGGACTATGGAAACAAAGAGTGTTGAGAAGTTTATCAGTAAGAATAAAGGAGAATTATTTTAAAATTCTATGGAGGTGGTACCTAACCCCGGTTAGATTGAATAAGATAAGTGATCAACATTCAGCAAATTGTTGGAGAGGTTGTGGGGAAAAAGGAACGTATTTACATATGTGGTGGCAATGCAAATATGTACAAAGATTATGGAAGATGGTGTTCTCAGAAATTGAAGAAATAGTGGGAATGAAAATAGAACAAACACCAAAAATAGCATTGCTGTCACTATTTGAAGATATAAAGTGTGGAAAAGGAACTATAGAGCTGATATCGAATTTGTTGGTTGCAGCACGACTGATGGTAGCTAGGAACTGGAAGATCCAAGGGGAATACTCTATTGAGGAATGGTATAAAGAAGTCTGGGACATAGCCATTAATGATAAACTGACATGTAATATTAAGTGGAGAAAAGGCGTAACTAAAATAAATGAGTTCGAAGGAATTTGGAAACAGTTCCTAGTGTTTGTGTTTACTAAGGGAAGTGGGAAACCACCAGCAGAAGAAACGATTAGATTTTGGACTCAAGAATGATCCCGAGGTGGGGGGTGCACTTTTATGTTAAGAACGAAGATGTTGTAGTATGATAAGGTATATGTAATAGTTTTTGATATTTGTACTCAACAATCATTCAATATGTATGCAGCAGATATTTGATGTTTTTTTTTTCTTATTGTGTTTTGTTTCAGTTATATTTTGGTAATGTTTATCTATGTTTATATAGTGTTGAAAATGAATAAAAATTTAATAAAAAAATAAAATAAAATAAAAACGACACCCAGATCTTTAAGTTCTGTACTGAGTTCAAAGAACTGCAAAGAACAACAGAAGGAGTGTATGTGAAAAATGTCTTACTGTGGTATGCTTACATCTGTTCTCCTCATTGGATAATTCAGTGTTCAAAGACTGGGGAGGGATGGACACGATGACTGAAAACAAGCCCAACATATACAGACTCTCTTCATAGCAGAGAACCAATGATTTAGCTTGGCCCATAACCCAATTCAGCCAACTTCCTTGGTTGTGAGCCAGTTTTAGTCCACTGAAATCAATTAGACTAAACTGGCATCAATCCAAATACTTCTGCTTATCTGGATTGTGGATCAGGATCTTAATATGTTTTCTAATACTTCGTGGTCTTACGTGGTGATATTTAGTGTGGTACCGCAAGGCTCAGTCCTGGGCCCAGTGCTCTTCAACATTTTTATTAATGATTTGTACAAGGAGGTTCAGGGAACACTTATCAAATTTGCAGATGGCACAAAATTGGGTGGGATAGCTAATACCCTGGAAGACAGAAACAAACTTCAAAGTGATCTTAATAGGCTGGAGCACTGGGCTGAAAACAACAGAATGCAATAGGGATAAATGCCAAGTTCTACACCTAGGAAAAAGAAACCAAATCATGAGACAACAGTATGATGTGGCTGCAAAAAAAGCAAATGCTATTTTGGGTTGCATAAATAGAAGTATAGCTTCCAAATCGTGCGAGGTACTGGTTCTCTCTGTTTGGAACTGGTTAGCCCTCATCTTGAGTATTGAATCCAGTTCTGGGCACCACACTTCAAGAAGGATGCAGACAAGCTGAAGCGTGGTCAGAGGCGGGCAATGAAGATGATCATGTTAGATCAATGTTCTTTCACCCAAGGACGAAATCCAAACAGCCCCTAAGCACGACTCCACACTTCCAGTGACAGAGGGTTCAAAAGCGCTTTATTGATTAGTAAACAAGGCCTGGTCTCTTCAAAGGGAGCAATTAGACAAAGACATTGGGAATTCAGCACAGCATTTCAAGCCTGCAAGGGGCAGGGCCCTGTTGCAGCATTAACCAATCAGAACATAACACTGGGGTATAGCTAATTTTGCTAAACAATTCTCTTTGTTTTATAAACAATCCCTTTGCCTTACATTAAGCTAACTTTGACACAGGAGTACTGGAGCCAAAGCTCTTGTTTATGTTAGATAAGACAGATGCAAGGAGACATTCTCGCATGCATGACATTTTGCCTGCTGTATGCTGGCTACTTTACAGTTTCTTTTTAAAAATGGAGACACCTATGCTAACATTTCCCCGCCTTTAAAGCGATTTAAAACTTAAGCTTGCTAGCTTCTTCTAGGTCATCTAAGGCTTCATAATGCAAATACATTTGCTGGTGGATTACAGATTTTGCAAGATTTTTCACAAGAGACAAAATACAGGGAAGACAAAAAGCAAGGATAAGTAAAAATCATTACAATCAGGCACAAAATACAATGCAAGAAATCCCTCTTTTAACTACTCCATATATATTGGGTAACTAACTAGTGAGCCATCTAAATAGTCCATCAGTGAGTGGTTGTCTTGTTTTATGAAAAACTTATGAAAGTGGCTCCACTTTTGCTGAAAAAGAACACAGAGTTGTTTAATAAGGCCACTGATTCATTTTTCTAAATGACATCTGTGAAATTTAAACTATGGCAAGACTATAGGAAGGCATGTCACTAAAACTATATGTGCTACTGCATGTAGATTTTTCTTTGTTAACTTTCATTTCATCTGTAACGTAGGGCTCTAAAAGTCCTTGTGTAGAATCAAATCATAATATGTGTGCACAATTCTGAACCTTTAATTATCTTATATTTTGGCTTGTGTGGTGGTCACAAGCTTTTGCAAGGCAGGAAGTTAAGGGTTTGCAAGGAACGTTTGGCAATTGTGGAGTGAAGTTAAGTTACTTATGAGTGGTAAAAGACACAAATATAGGCAAAATCTTTTCTTAAAGACATTTGCTATGGCAATCAAAGAAACACTTGGAACTACTAAAGTAAGAAACTTATGAACAGGATAAGAATTATCAAAATTACAGCTACACAATCTTCACACAAATGTAAGCTCATTAGTTTTGCTTATCAAATTTAACTTTAGTGCCCCCCTTAAATTTTGGGCTGAGTACTTAGGTTGCTCCGTGCTGGTTTCTTCGCCTGTGCTTCTGGCGGCTTCCGGTGCACCAGAAGGCAGATGGCTGTTGCTTTCTCTGTTGCCCGTGTCCTCCTGGCACGCAGGGCCAGGGGAGGCAGCCCTGTAGGAGTTGATTCTAAAACAATGAGCAGGTGGCTACTAGGAGGAGGGCTTTCTCCGCTGTGGCACCCCGGTTGTGGAATGAGCTCCCCAGAGAGGTCCGCCTGGCGCCTACACTGTACTCCTTTCGTCGCCAGCTGAAGACCTTTTTATTCACTCAGTATTTTAACACTTAATTTTAACTTAAATTTAAATTATACTGTTTTAACTCTGTATTTTAACCTTATATCAATTTTGCTGCGTGGTTTTATCCTGGTTGTGCTTTTTATATTGTATTTTGTATTTGTATTTTTAACTTGTTGGTTGTTTTATGATGATTTTAATTTTTGTGAACCGCCCAGAGAGCTTCGGCTATTGGGCGGTATAAAAATGTAATAAATAAATAAATAAATAAATAAATAAATAAATAAATATTTATCTGTCTCTAATAATTTCACAGCAGAATGACTTACAAGTACAAGGCAGTAAAGACTTTCTCACTTCTGGGGTTCTACTTTTGAGCAGGCAGGCTGGAACAGGTGGATAGGGTTCTTCTAATGACAATCTCTGGAAAGGTGCAGCATAACGATGGAGCTGAAAAAGAAAACTGCAGGGCAATTACATATTCTTGGAATAAATCATTCCCCAATTCCCATTTAATTTCTTCTTGTTCTCCTACTAAAACCTGAGGGGAAAAGCCAAACATTAGTTCAAAAGGAAACAATTTAAGACTTTTTCTGACTTTTGACATCCACCCATTTCAAGGAAATTTCTAATTTAATTTTTGCTAGGGTTCTTTCAGGGTCCTATTCACTCTATCTGTCTACTAGACTGGAGTCTCCATAGGGTATGGAGGTGCTAGCCTATTTTTAGGGCTTTTGCCATGTTCTACACTACCTAAGAAGTAAAATAGCTTTCTAGATCTGATTCTATGGTTCTAGGCAGGGAAAAGCTTCTACTTAACCAGTCAGTTAGTTAACAAAAACAAGTAGGTATTCAAAAAAACTTTTACATTTCAGCAAAGTCAATCTGGATTCCAAAAAAAAAAAAGGATAACAAGTCCATGTCTTCTCTTCCGTGGCTGCAGGGGCTTTTCTTTGATGTATTTACTTTTTGACAAATGAGGCAAGTAAAAACAATTTGCTGAGCATCTATCTATATTCTTTGGCTGATCATGGTTCTCAAAAAGTCTTTCAACCATTGAAGAGGCTGATCAATGTCCATCTTGAGGTCTAAGCAGGGTGGTCATGATGATTCTTGGCACATCAGGGGTAACAAATCATCTTTCTGGGTTCTTGAAAGCTTTGAGTTCTTGTGCTAATTTCAAGTCTTCTTTTTCATAAGGTGGATTCAAATGCTGAGAAATTCGGCTAGCTCCAGTCATGGCAGCTTGTTTGTAGACAAATTAGCCAATTCTTTTGGCAACATCACGGCTTCCAACAAATTAACTGTTAATTCTTCATGGGTCACTGGCTGCTCACTGGCAGTCACAAATCTTCTTTCTTTCCAAATCTGTCCATGTGATATTTTGAATCAGTAAATATAGTCTTTTGCCTGAAGCAAGTTTCAGGGCTTCTGTGCATGCTAGGAGTTCAGCTGCTTGTTGTACAACTGTAGCTGGATCCATCAGTAAACAACTCGAGGTCATCATATAGATCTGGGCGAGGTTTGGTGCCAAATTGCAAGACTTCAAGGCATTCATGCTCTGGAACGTCTTCTTTTCTTTGTAGTTCAGGTATCAATGTGGCAGAATTCAATGAGGTGGGCCTTGGGTCCATGAGGAGGCTGATCTCATATCTGGACTGGCGGGCGGGGTTCAGGTGTTGGCTTCTTCCACTGTACTCCACTGGTCTCCAGGTGGGACTTGACTTTTGGGCACAGCACACCAGTGCTGGTGGTGCAAACACAGTAATGCAAGCTGGAGTTTTTAATTGCTTTAATTTTTTTCACAAGTCCATTTTTAAAAAGCAATAAATAGCTGTATTCTTCTTCTGGGTTCTAATTTCAAAGGATACTGACGCAAGGACACAGGGGTACTTTTAGGCTTCAATTGTAGTTGCATTTAGGGCTCATTATTTGGGCAAAAGCACTTCAAATGTTCTATTAGGCCAAAGGAAATTTGGGCCTGCAATAAGAATATCCTTGCCCAAAAGAGCCACTGGGCAATTTTCAGAACATAATATTCAAAACACACACAAAAATATAGCAATTCAGTATTTCCAATCTTCGGCAGCAGAGGGCGCAAGACGTCAAGATTTTGACATTGTCCATTCACTAACTTTTTCTTCTTCTTCTGCATCAAACATATTGACTAGTGCTTCAAATGTCTTTTCTTCTAATAAAACGTATTTCAAAACCTTTTCAAGGCAGGGTTCTCCTTTTCCTTCTGGTCAAAAACCATGCCACGTACACTAACCTTCAAACACTTTCCTGTTTCACCTCTTCTCTTCAAACACTTTACCACATCTTTTCAAAACAACTTTCTAAAAGTCTTTCAAATCAACTTTCTCAGAACAACCTTTTTCTTATCTGCTTCTGCACAGCCTTCCCTCTCTCTCTCTTTTCTCAGGGTGGGGGACATCTCCCCACTTTCCTTCTATTACACATTTTCACATTCCTCTGACTTTCTGCAACTTCCTCTCTTTCTCTCTTGCACATGATTCTAAGCATATGATTCTGGTTGGCAAAACGTCTGCTTACAAGGACTTGAGCTTTAACTCAGGCAGTAAATCTTCAAAGCTAAGGAAGACATTTAAGCTGGTAAGCTTTCTTCCGTTAAAGTGGGGTTCTACATTTTCTAATTATCTGAGGTTTGTGAAAGACAAAATACACAAACTCTTCAAATTTCTTTCACTTGGGCCGGGTGGAAAACACAAACTGACAATTCTTTTCTTTCACTTTTAACACAAACATTAACAACACTCAAGGAGCCGGCGATCCTTTGAGAGGGTACATTTCTTAACTACATTTCTACGTTTGCATTTGCAAATTGATTCCAATGACACAGCTGAAATTAACTTCGGATCGAAAGGTCCACAAGGGGGCAATCTAACATAAAAAGACATTCACAAAACATTTTTAACTCAGTCTTACACAGTTTCAAATCTCAATTTCTTTCTCAATTTCAATGAAAGCTTTCCCAAAGACAACAACCTAACCAATGGGCTCGGGGACTCTTTCCCAATACAGACTGTGAACAATAGAGTTACCACCCACTCCCTCTTTTTTCCCTGGGGAGCTTTACTCACCAAATAGCCGTCTCCTGTCTTCGCCCTTTCTTATCACGTCTGATTGCAATTTGTTGTTGCCTAATTCCCTTCCATCTGTCGGGTGGAGTCGGTTTTCTAACCTTGGCTCGAATGGTCCCGTCAATTGTCTGCATAGTGCACTGCATCAACTGAGGGGCAGAATAAATCTTCCGGCGATCGCTCCCTCTCAATCATCATTCCACTGGCAGGCACAGATCCGACCTGGGTTATCATCCGAGTCACGGCACCATTTGTTAGATCAATGTTCTTTCACCCAAGGACGAAATCCAAACAGCCCCTAAGCACGACTCCACACTTCCAGTGACAGAGGGTTCAAAAGCGCTTTATTGATTAGTAATCAAGGCCTGGTCTCTTCAAAGGGAGCAATCAGACAAAGACATTGGGAATTCAGCACAGCATTTCAAGCCTTCAAGGGGCAGGGCCCTGTTGCAGCATTAACCAATCAGAACATAACACAGAGGCATAGCTAATTTTGCTAAACAATTCTCTTTGTTTTATAAACAATCCCTTTGCCTTACATTAAGCTAACTTTGACACAGGAGTACTGGAGCCAAAGCTCTTGTTTATGTTAGATAAGACAGATGCAAGGAGACATCCTCGCATGCATGACATTTTGCCTGCTGTATGATGGCTACTTTACAGTTTCCTTTTAAAAATGGAGACACCTATGCTAACAATCAGGGGTCTGGAAACAAAGCCTTATGAGGAGAGACTAAAAGAACTGGGCATGTTTAGTCTGGGGAAGAGAAGATTGAGGGAAGACATGATAGCATTCTTCAAATACTTGAAAGGTTGTCACACAGAGAAGGGCCAGGATCGCTAGACAGCCATCTGTCAGGGATGCTTTAGGGTGGATTCCTGCATTGAGCAGGGGGTTGGACTCGATGGCCTTGTAGGCCCCTTCCAACTCTGCTATTCTATGATTCTAAGCAGATATTGTAAATCATAAGTGAACAAGTATCTAATCCAAACCCCTTAATCCCCTCAGATTTCTTGGACTTTTTCATGTCTAAACATGCATTGTATTGTGCCCTAAGTATAGTTCTATCATCAAAACAATCAGAAAGATCTGACTGGCTATTGCAGTTCAGCTTCACCAATCCATATTCATTTGATCTTATGAAAAAAAATTCCTGATTTCTGTAAAACCCAGAAGCAAATCTGTTGGGAAAGGATTTAAATTTAAACTTTGCCTTGTTGGTTAACCACAATGATCTCCGTTGCAGATTGTGCCCCATAGATTAGATCTGTCTGTGGCCCTCTGCCGTGCTTGATAGTCCGTCCACAAATTATACGGCCTTAGGTGGCTGCCTCAGGGCAGGGCCACTTCTGGAGGCAAGAAAAGTGCGGAAACACTGTATTTGGTCCATTCTGAGATGTTAATAATTTTGAGGGTCCATCTGTATTTGTTCTTTCTAATTCTCCCATCCCAGTCCTGGAATCAATCTATTCTGAATAAAGAATAGCTCTGTTTTTGAAATGTTGAGGTTGAATTGAAAAACCTGCTTAACGCCCCCCCCGCCGCCTTTTTTTTTTTTTTTTTTGGTGAAGCCATTCAATTTACATTTTCCCATTGTTAAGAAAACAAACACTCCAGCCAAAGCTACAGAAGAGGGTGAGATGAGATGGCATGTAGTTTCGGGGAAACTTGGCAGTAGTTGGGGTAGAGTAATTAAATAAATTAATAAATTAGCAAACGCAACACCCTACTTGACATGAAAAGGAAGAGTTGGCTCCAGAGCACTATCTTGGAAAGAGAGGACTTGCAGCTATTTTCAGAGAGGGGCTCAGCCAATCTATGTGGCTAAAGAGCAACTGGAACAGCAACAAAACTTTGCCCAGCTTTCAGCAAACAGCAATATGGTTTATCAAGCACTTCATGACTTGGTGTGTAGTCACTATGAGTTAAGCCAGCCATGGTGGCTTGTTTAAGTGGATGCATGTGCCAGACACCATTTGACTATCACTTGCCCAAGCATGCATGGCCTGCTGTGTCTGTGGAACCTGGCAGTATGGCTTGTTGGAGAGGGAAACAAGCCTCAGACAACCCACGGGCTCCAACAAATCATGCTGTCTGGGCTTGGATGACACAACAAGCTGCACCCTGGCGGGTGATTAGGCAAATGGTGCCCAGCATGCACTGTGGCTTAAACATGCCTTCATAGTTAAGTCATAGTGATCATGCAAACCAGCCCAATAATTCATGTACATGATAGCGTAAGGTACAAGTCAAACAAAGCAAGAACGATACGTTGCACTGGTTTCTGATTTCAGTCTGATACATAATAAAGTTTCTGCAAAATCAACAAGAGTCAGGAAAGCATGAAGTATATTTTATAGGTAGGGAAATGGTTTAGATAGAATCCAAGCTTCTTTCCCAGGACCTTCAAGCAAGTGGGAGTTGGGATCAGAATTTGCCAAAGATGAAGAGATAAAATGATTTACTCTGAGTATCCTAAACCCAGAATATTCTAGTGTATCAAGGGCAGGATTTAAATGCTTTGGTATTTTTTATGTATTTTATTCTTTGTATTCATATTGTACACCACCTTGAGAAGTTGTTGAGTGGAGGAGTGGTCCAAAAATATTATGACTAATCCAGGTATGTGCATCACACCAAATGATGGGGTTCTTGGATGGAATGACTTCACTCTACTTCTTCACTTGGTCCTGCAGAGTGGCAAAGTCCCCCTGGACTCTTTCATACATTTCTGAGGCAAACAAGTGCATCTGCTTCTCACCCTTGGCTCTTCACCCCACCCAGAACTTTAAAGCTCTTTTCGGCGCCAGGTCAAGACCTTTCTCTTCTCCCAGGCATTTTAACAGCATTTAATAACGTTAAGTTTGTTTTAATGGACCCCAGAATTGTTGTTTTAAATGAATACTGTTGTTGTTTTTATACTGTTTTTATGTTTTTTAAATTTTTGTATACTTTCAATGTCTACTATTTTTAATTGTTGTAAACCGCCCAGAGAGCTTCAGCTGGGGGGCGGTATATAAATGTAATAAAAAAATAAAAAAATAAAAGCTGGGTTTTAAATAAA
Organism: Elgaria multicarinata webbii; assembly: GCF_023053635.1. NCBI lineage: Eukaryota > Metazoa > Chordata > Lepidosauria > Squamata > Anguidae > Elgaria > Elgaria multicarinata. The sequence continues at coordinate 1,514,923 of NC_086176.1, forward strand.
ATTCTCCTACTAATCCATCCACACCAGCTCCATTTCTGTCTTTACCATTTCCTTCCTTCCTGCTCCTGACTTTGGGATGCCTTGCCTGTTGGCTGACCGAAAGAAATAATGGGCATGAGTTAACTGAATTGGCAAAAGCATAAGGCTGGCTGTGGAAAACAAAAGAATGAAAGACTCTGTTATGATATTCTACACTACTAAAGTTTTCTGAAGCAGGGCCTTTCTTGAAGACAAGACAGAGATTGAAGTGATATTGTTCTGAATAGAGCATTTCTTATATTCTCAAATGAAAAGCAACTATTAGCTAGGGTGACCCTATGGAAAGGAGAACAGGGCTCCTGTATCTTTAACAGTTACATTGAAAAGGGAATTTCAGCAGGTGTCTTTTGTATATATGGGGAACCTGGTGAAATTTCCTCTTCACCAGAACAGTTAAAGCTGCAGGTGCCCTGCCCTCTTTTAAATCTGGTCACTCTAGTATAGGTCTTGCACTTTAACTGTCCTCCTTTTCATATGGTCACCCTAATTATTAGCAGTACTAGACTCACACCACTTAAATTATCCAAGTAAGGGTGCAATCCTATGCCCCTTTAGACAGAAAAAAGGCCTACAACTCCCAACGCTCAGATTTCTTGGACTTTTTTCATGTCTAAACATGCATTGCATTGTGCCCTAAGTATAGTTCTATCATCAAAACAATCAGAAGGATCTGACTGGCTATTGCAGTTCAGCTTCACCAAGTATGAAAAAAATCCTGATTTCTGTAATACCCAGAAACAAATCTGGTGGGAAAAGATTTAAATTTAAACTTTGCCTTGTTGGTTAACCACAATGATCTCTGTTGCAGATTTGAAGCAGGCTTATGCTCCTTATACCCTACCAGATTCAGTAGAATCCCAACATAATTGGAAACAGGTGTGCATATTCCAGACATATGTCCCTGATAAGGTAGATTCTTCTGAACTTCAAATATACTAAAGCTGTCTTTTAAGGTCAGCTTTAAGTGTTTTGTAATTAATCTTAGATGGCCCCACACCTGACATGAATGTTTAAATGCACTGGTTACCAGTGCATTTTCAAGCTTGATTCAATGTGTTGGTTTTTGACCTTTAAAGCCTTAAACGGTTTGGGAGCAAGTTACTTGAAGGACCTTTTTCAACCATATCAACCTGCCTGCACTTTAAGATCAGAAAGAGAGGCATTTCCTATTTGCCCATTCATTAAAGCAGTGAGGTAGGTGACCACCTGTGGGAGGACTTTCTCTACGGTGGCCACCTTTGGGAAAAGTTGCCATCGGAGTTCTGCCATGCTCCATCATTGCAGGCTTTTAGAAGGCCTTGAAAACATATTATTTTACCTTAGTTGTCTCTAGATACAACTGCTGTTGTTGATGTAATTGCTGTTGTTGTTTCTATTGTTGGCTTTTGTTGTTTTATTGCCAGTATACTGTGTTCATTTTTTTATTGCTTTTAACATTTTAACTGTTTTTATATATTGTATTGTTCTTAGGTGCCTTGGGAGGGCTTTTGCCCTGAAAGGTGGTCAAGAAAGGTTTAAATAAATAAATAATGCTAATTTGGTTCAGGGTTCATCATTACTCAGTCACAATGAAATACTGTCCTTAAATCCTTAATATTGTCATGTGTTTGACCTTCATCTTAAGCTTATTCCTCCCCAAATGAATTTTGTATTAATTCATCCTCTAAAAGCTTTTGATATAGATTTTTTTTAAAAGATTACTGCTGATGAAGATTCACATGCATCTCTGTTCCATATGATTTGGAAATGCCCTATTATTCTGACCATTTGAAAAGATGTCACTGACAGGATAAATTTGGGGCATATCTAGATAGGACGATATCCTGGGGATCGTCCTGGGATCGTCGCTGCATGTCCACATGACGCACAGGGCATCCCAGGAGCAGGGAGGGATGATCCTTCCCTTGGCCCAGAATATCGCCCTACCCTTCAATTCTGATTTTTCCGTGGTCTTGGGATGATCCTGAGACTGTGGGATGTGTGGCCCGCCATCACTGTTTTGTCCTGGCTCCTCACAAGTAAACGCCAGGGAGCTCTGTGCCCATCAGGGGTGGGGTGGGGTGGGGTTAGCATGATTTTTTTAAAAAAAACTTAGTGTCGTTTGAGCGCTCGTGCGCTCCTTTTCCTTTAAAAAAAAACCAAATTGGTGGCTGCAACGTCGTGCGCTGTGTGTAGACGAGGGGGATGATCTCGCAATCATAACTTCATGAGATCACCCCTTGCCTAGCCATGCCCTTGGTCCTGTCAATGCATTTCTGCAGTCTATAAGCTTCAAGAACCTGTTGTGCTCTATAGCAAAGCATATTATTTTACACTTGCGGAAATCACATTTTGCACTCATTATCAAACATTGGATTGAGCGCCTTTTAGGTATACTACAGAAAGCATAAATCAGAGAAATGCGGGGCTTTGCCATGATTTTCTAGAACTGTTCTCTAATTAAACAGTAATATTTTGTTGGAGTAGCACATGTGTAAAAAGCCGATTTTACTTTCCCCCCCTTTTAATTTTATTCTTCCCCATTACTTGAAAACTTTTCTTTTTCAGAACTGATTTTCTTCTAAAGATGTAAAAGCAAGATTGGGTTTTGTTTTTGTTATGCTTAAAGTGTTGGGCGAGAGAGTTGCGTCTCTGATTGTACATGTCTGATTTCGTGTGTGTTAATATTAAAGTAAATTATTGATTTTAAAAACCTAGATGTTATGATAAATGAGTTGCAGCTACCGAAAGCAGACAGCATGGATCTAATCTGCCCTCGTCCCCTACAAATATGTAATAGAACTTTATTTATTGTTATTTTTATTGCATTTATATCCCACCTTTTTTCCTCTAAGGAACCCAAGGAGGAGTACATAATCATCCTCCTCCGTTCCATTTTATCCTCACAACAACAACCCTGTGAGGTAGGTTGGGCTGAGAGTCTGTGACTGGCGCAAAGTCACCCAGTGAGCTTCCATGTTTGAACCAGGACTAGAACCCGGTTCTCTCGACTCCCAGTCCAACACTTTAGCCACTGCACCACATTGGCTCATGTTGTGACATCATTACATTCTGCTTCCCCCAGTCTCTGTATCCAAGGATATAGAGTGAAGGTGGGGAAATACAGAATGTCATGGCTTCATGAGTTGGGGTAAGTTCTACTAGACGTTATGGAGCGTGGGGTGGGTGGGTGGGTGATGAAACTTGTAGGGCCTGTTTTCAGCTACAGCCACGTATCTATCATAGCATCTTGTTTAGTCCTATAGTACAGAAGTATTCCAGAATCACATGAATGTATAACTGCATAACTGCTCTTGGTGTCTGGAGGGGCTAGGATTAGATTCCGCCCACAAAGGCCAAGAGAAAGGCCAGTTACCTGGGACAACTCAACAGGTACACTATATGTGGGTGTGTTAAAAAAGAAAGGAATGTAAAAAGCAAATGAACTATAAGCGCTGGGAACCAAATATAACCAGTAAATCCTCAGTGCCAATGTAGTGAAACACAAATATTTGCACACTGACAATGATTGCTCCCCTCCCTGATTTAAATCATCATTCTGCACTTAGAAATGTCTTGTATGTCACTCACACACACAGTGACCATGAACATTTAATTTCCCAACCCTTGATCCAATTTTGCAAAACTAAAAGTAGCACACATATTTCAATATTTGCATTCATTCTGTTGACATTCTCATTCTAACATCAGATAAACCTTCCCCCTGCTCAATATGAAGATATTTTAAACTTTCATATCTTACAAATGAGAAGAAAAATGTGTTTTACTGTTAGAAAATTCTAATTAGAGCTACTAGCCAATTAAGGCTACATGTTTACACAGAAAAAAGCCCTACAGCTCCCAGCATTCCCCAGCCAGCCATTCTGGGAGTGTAGGGCTTTTTTCTGTCTAAGCATGCATAGGATTGCTCCTTAAACCATTTTTTAACATTCAGAATATCATTGACATACTAATCAGCAAGGTCCTTGAGTGGGTGGTTGCAGGCCAGCTCCAGACACTCTTGGATGAGACTGATTATCTGGATCCATTTCAGTCAGGTTTCAGGCCTGGTTTTGGCATGGAAACAGCCTTGGTCACCCTGTATGATGACCTACATTGGGAGAAAGACAAGAGAGGAAGTGTGACTGTTGATTCTCCTTGATCTCTCAGTGGCTTTCGATACCAACAACCATAGTATCTTTCTGGAACGTCTGGCTGAGTTGGTAGTGGGAGGCACGACATTGCAGTGGTTCCGCTCCTACTTGGCTGGCTGGCCCCAGAAGGTGGTGCTTGGGAAACATTGCTAGACCCCGTGGATGTTCCAGTATGGGGTTCCGCAGGGGTCAGTCTTGTCCTCCATGCTGTTTAACATGTACATGAAACCGTTGGGTGTGGTCATCCGGAGTTTTCATCTTTATCAGGTGAGGCTGTGGATGTGCTGAACCGGTGCCTGGCCGCGACAATGGACTGGATGAGGGCTAAGAAACTGAAACTCAATCCAGACAAGACTGAGATGTTGCTGGTGGGTGGTTCTTCTGAGCGGACGGGGGGTGTTCAACCGGTTCTGGATAGGGTTGCACTCCCTCTGAAGGAGCAGGTTCATAGCTTGGCGCGTTCTCCTAGAACCATCTCTGTCACTTGAGGCTCAGGTGGCCTCGGTGGCACGGAGTGCTTTTTACCAACTCCAGTTGGTGGCCCAGCTATGCCCCTATCTGGACAGGGATAACCTAGCTTCAGTTGTCCATATTCTGGTAACCTCCAAATTAGATTACTGCAATGCAGCCTTTGAAGATGGTTTGGAAGTTGCAGCTTGTGCAGAATGCGGCGGCCAGATCGATAGCTGGAACAGGGAGGTTTGAGCATATAACATCAATTCTGGCCCACTTGCATTGGCTGCCTATATGTTTCCGAGCCCAATTCAAGGTGCTGGTTTTAACCTATAAAGCCCTACATGGCTTGGGACCGCAATACCTGGTGGAACGCCTCTCCCGACATGAACCTACCCGTACACTGCGCTCAACATCTAAGGTCCTCCTCCAAGTGCCTACTCCGAGGGAAGCTCGGAGGATGGCAACAAGGGAGAGGGCCTTCTCAGTGGTGGCCCCCCGACTGTGGAATGATCTTCCCGATAAGGCTCGCCTGGCGCCAACGTTGTTATCTTTTCAGCGCCAGGTCAAGACCTTTCTCTTCTCCCAGGCATTTAACAGCATTTAACAACGCTAAGTTTGTTTTCTAACGGACCCCAGAGCTGTTGTTTTATAAATGGATACTGTTGTTTTTATGTTTCTGATGGTTTTTAAATTTTGTATACTTTTTAACGTTTACTGTTTTAACTTTTGTGAACTGCCCAGAGAGCTTTGGCTGTGGGGCGGTATATAAATGTAATAAATAAATAAATAAATAAAGGCTGATCTGATTGATTTGTCTGCTCCCTACTGCAATGAATTAGACTGGCTGCTCCCTTTTTAAAAGATTATATTGCAGCATATATATTTATTAAAATAAATGTGTACGTGTGTCTACATTAAACAAAAAACCCACAGTTTACAAAACAACGTTAAAGCTCTACAGTTTTCAACCAAGCACCAAAAAGCAGGGAAATTGGGAGTTTCCACATTCTCAGGGCCGGTGCTACCATAGAGGCCACTCAGGCGGCCGCCTAGAGTGCCAAGCTAAGAGGGGCGCCGGGCACAGTGGATTCAGGCTGTGGATTCAGCTGGGCCCGAGGATTCAGCTGGGCCTGGGCGGGCGAGATGGCGCCCTGCGCCCGCCCAGCCAAAGCAAAGCCAGGGACGCTGGGGTGGGGGTAGGGCGGCTCCACGTTCGGATTTCCGGAACGCAGCCGGAAGAGAGAGAGAGAGAGAGAATGTATGGGTGAATGGGATGCATGGGGTCTTTGAGTGAATGCATGTGTTTGTTTGGAGTAAGTAATGCTGAGTGTGTGTGCGTGTGCGTGCGTGTGTGAGTTGGGGGGGTGATGATTTGGAGGTGATATTCCTATTAAATAATGCATTTTAGACCCATAGATGTTCCTTTCCAATTTGTTTGCTATAATTGGCATGACGTATTTCTTGCACTTTAAAACAAATTTAGCAGTTTCAAGTTTTGTGCTTATTTTTTCCATGAAACATATGTTCTTAAAAATCAAAGTTGGCCTTTTTTTTTGGCGGGGAGTGAAAGTAGCTCACTTTGCCTAGGGTGCAAAATAGTCTGGCACCAGCCCTGCACATTCTCCCTAACACCACATTCTCCCTAACACCACATTCTCCCAAAGCAAGGTAAACAACGAGGACAGGATGGAGAATTATGATATGCAGAGGTGACTGTGGGGTTGTGGAAAACTGATGACAACAACTTAGAACCACCTACTACTCTTTTTTTTGTTTAGAGCAGCGCTTCACCAACCTGGTGCCCTCCAAAGGTGTTGGATCATTGCAAGTCAGTATGTCCCATGGTCAGGAATGACATCAAGTGTCACAGAACTCATGTCACAATTCAGAGTGCTATGAAACCATTCTTCCACAATTACACTAGACTTTCACAAGTACAAGTATGTATGTATTTTATGGTGTTTTTGTGTTGTTCCCTGCCTCGATCCAGAGGGAGAGGTGGGTAACAAATAAATAGATGATGAAGATGATGATGATGTAGAGGTATGGTTGAGAGAACGTGATCTATTTCTCACAATAGAGCAACAAATTATATGAGGGCTACCTATTATTCTCAGCATTTCCAGAGATGATAATCCCTATTGTATTCCCCACCCCTTGAAATGTCTGGAAGCCTCCTTTAACTTTGGCTTGTTCTTTGCTTTCTTCGGACTGAATGCTTTTTCTACCTTGTCAGGCGTCAGACATGTTGTCATAGAAGCAGCTCTTCAAGGCCTGTTTCCAAGTTGGGGTCGGGTCGGGCGGGGCGTGGAAGTAGAGGTACTCTTCTTCACTGCATTTTCTTGGCTTTTGCATGGAGTAAATCTCGTTGATTTCTACTCCCAGGTAAGTACATATAAGATTCCTGCCGAAAGGGTTCTGCCCACCAGAGATCACCGCCCAATATGACGTCACGAAACTAGACTCGCGTAAGTTTGTGTTCATTTGGCCAAATCCCCCAATCGTACGCCTGGCCTTACATCAGATTGTAAAGGGCTCCCTCTGCTGACAAAACGAGGGCTCAGCCTGGAACAACTCCCAGAGACTTGGGAGAGCTTACTTTTAAATTATCATTGGCTAATTGTGCCAGGTTGCGAGATTGATGCTTCTGACATTTTTGTTTGCAAAGCAAGGAAATGCCGCCCCCGCGCCGCCGCCGCCGCCTGGCCGGGCCGGGCCGGGCCGGGTGGTGCCCTCTAGCCGCCAGCCAGCATCCTGGGGCTCCGTCCTCAGGGGGCTGTTCGTGGGGGCTTTTCCCCGGGATACTTTAGCGAACCTCCGGAGCCCCCACGCACGCCGATACGCCTCTCTGTTCAGGCGGGGTGTGTGTTGGGGCTTCATACAGACCAACGACGATTTGGATACGTGAGTGTGCTGTTCGTACTTACCAGTAGGGACCCCAAACAAAAGGTTGCGTCCGTGTGCAGCCGGAGGAGAATCCTTCCGAACTCGGTCAGTCTCCAGGCATGAGGCGGCTGCCCAGGTGAACGGGCAGGTGACGGCTGGCGAGAGACCACGCGAAGAGAATAAGTTTATTAGGCGACCTGTGCAGGTTTTAGCCGCAGTGACAGTAAAGAAGGCGAGTGGGGTTAGCGGGCTGCTGCCTTGTACCCATGCGTCCCTTCCTCCAGCCCTCGCCTTTCCAGCCACTCCATTACATCCTCCTGGTTTTCAGGGTCCCCCCTTTCCTTTCAGAAAGGAAAGCATTCCTATTTCTTTTTTACTTTAACTTCAGTTCTCAAGAGTGAATGTTTTGGACCTCAGGAGCTTTTAAACTTTGTATATTTGTTTTAATGTTTACTGTTTTTAACTTTTGTAAACCGCCCAGAGAGCTTCGGCTATGGGGCGGTATATAAATGCAATAACTAAATAATTAAATAAAAATTCTCAACAGTGAATCAATATTCCATGCACGCTGAGCAGACCCAGTCCTCATTTTTGAGTCCGCTGTTTTTGAGGGGTTTCCCCCTTTAGATTCCCCCCTCAATATTTTTATACTTCTGCAAACCTCCGGGTTTCCCCAAGACTGCGGATGCCTCCCTCTTGTGCCTGGTTGCTGCCATTGTGGCTATATAAGCAACAGCACTCTGAGCATTGAATTGGAATTTCAATAGAGGTTGATGTAAAATATCAATCATGCTTTCATGTTCGAGCAGGCAGCTGTGTAATGTTTTCTTATGGGAGAATTTTTTTAAAGGGGGGGGGGCAAAAACAGAGGATATTGGGAATCAGCCTCCACCTATGCCCACCTAGGGATAGACCAATTAAAACCATAAGATTCCAACCAGTAAGTAAACCTGGATTACGTTTTAGTATGAGATGTTATGTATAGCTGCCAGCCCATTATCGATGGAAATTCAGTAGCATTAGCCTTGCTGATGGGATGTGGCCTGTGCCCAGAATTTTTGTCTAGCTCACATCTCTCCCATTTCCATTCTAGTTCTAGGTGAGCACAAGAAGACCCAGAATGGATTCTGTGGAACCATTAAACTAATAGTGGGGAAATGGCTTGTACCCACTATGACTTTTCCCCTCTGCAAAATTAGATCTGCAGAGTTTGTAATCACTGGGTGATAACATTGTTGGAGATTTATTTTATTTATTCATTATTATTTTTACTATATCCTTCAGATATACAACTCCCGAGGCAGCTTACAATGCGAGATTAAAGAACATTCAACACACAAGACAATAAAATATATTTTTGAAAATAGATACAAGGCAGAGTTGAGGAAATTAAAACAGAGTTTGTCGACATTGTACACTGTCTGGCTGAATAAGAAGGCTTCAAGTGGAACACAATCCATGCTAACCAGAAACTCTGTGTGAGGGCTCTTAGAAATCCATCTGGGTCCTTGAACTTCTGGGGACAAACCATTTGAACAGGTCTACCACCCCTACAGAAAGAAATAGTTGCTGCTAGACTAAACATCACCAGGGAGAAATGTGGCCATGATGAGAGAGTCTGAGAGTGACGTCCCACCCCCAGTTCCAGATCACCATTTCTCTGACCAGATAAGAACACCAGACTTAGGCCAATGGCAAGTTGAGGTGTTGTGCTGGGACAGACCCATATCGCCATGGAGGTCATGAAATCTTGAGCGTCCCCTGCCAAAGCATCCTGGACATAGTATTGAGGTTTCCCAGAACCAACAGCCTGGAGATCCTCCTCCACACCAGATCCAAGAACCACTTCTGTCAGTTCAAGCACAAAGACTGATTGGCAATAGGGTGTTTGGTACCCAAATTGGGTACAAACTCTCAAAATAGGACTCAGCTAGACTGGAATCTTGGGAAAGGAGGCAAAACTTCTATAAGCAAGATCCCTTTTCTAAATATCATCTGTTCTGGTGCTCCACCAAGACCCTGAGTGGACAAAGCTGAGAGTGAGCCATTAATCCTAACTTGTCCACCCAGATTTCATAATGCAAGCCATCATCAACAGGTCTCAAAGGATTGTGATTCTTCAATATGTCAATTGGATCCTAATTGCATCCCTCTTTAAATAGTAAATGAATCTGCATTAATCAAACCTGGCATTAGTTTGGTGATAAACCTGCTGTATTGTTACAATGCTAAGAGACTGGGTTTAATTATGGGGGAAATGTATCTGGAAAGCTTACATGGTACTCCCAGTGGCCTCCCATGCAGCCCTCACCATGTCCATACTCACAGTGTCTATCATGCTTCAGTAGTCAGCAATTTCAGACCATTCACTGGTCTGGGAAAATAACTAGGAATGTCAATTAATTACAGAATTTTGAGCAAATTGTAATTTTGATGATAGAATTAGGTACCTTTTTAACATTTTGAAAGTAGTATGAGATAACTTACTAGTTAATAAACAAAAACTGCCACTTATTGTTAGAGGGAAAGGCCATATTTAAATATTTACTTTTTACTCCATGTTACAATAACACATAAAAACAAGAAAATATTTGCCCTTACTGATTAAAACTGACCCTGCTGATTAATCAGCTAAAGTTTTAGCTGGATTGGATGCCTGGAAGTCATGTTCTGTCAACAAGTTGTCGAAGACCAAAAATATTTTTATGCCTGCAGGATTAGACAGATTTGCTAGTGTTTAGCTACTAGGGAGGTATCCAACCAATACTAGCCTTTATGAAGTGGCATATTAAATATTGACACTTTCTAAACAAAGAGAACGACAAGGGAGAATATCCTTCCACCCATCTACACCCAGGTATAGCTATAACATTTAATCCTAAAGAGCTTTGTTACAGAACTAATGGGCACAACAGCTTTACCTGCTGAGAAGCAAGCAATCTGACTTGACCTCATGATACCTCTTAAAGTTACCTTTGCTTTCAGTTCCTGAATAGAACTGTCAACTGTATTAAACCAGGTTGCCCACCCCTGGATTAGAATGCCAGGCTAGGAAAGGAGAGAGGCCCGGGTCCAAACCCCCACTCAGCCGTAAAGCTCCCTGGGTAACCTTGGGATAGTCCCTATCTCACAGTTTAACCTACCTCACAAAGTTGTTGTGATGATAAAATGGATTGGGGGGGATACTACATTCGCCACCCTCAGCCTTTGGAGGAGAGGCAGAGTACAAAAGGGATGTATGGCTGTAATAGCTAATATGGAAATGTCACCAATATAAATGATATTGGGAAAAGAACTGGATAACAAAAATAAATAAATCTATGTATAAAAATTCTGTACTAAGGCATCCCAAATTCTGCAGCAAGAAATTCTGGGTTCTTCTGTGTCCTGTGTTAACTCTGTAGATGAGCCAGTTTTTCCTCACATTGCATAATTCTGTCTTTGATAGGCACAGATGTTGTAAGGAGCCAGCACACTGAAAATCCATCCATGGAATATTGGAATGCTTATCTAGGCATTCTCCACCCCACCACCACCACACACACCATCTCCTGAGATATCACACACAATCCTATATATCATCGATCGACAAGCTTTTTTGGCCCATGGGCACATTTGGCAATTTGAGAAACTGTCCTGGGCACCACCCCAAAATGATTTCCATGGAAACAATAGCTAGTCACAAAGGACAAGTAACCTGCCCAAAAGACTGAGTGTGAGGCAGAGATGGGGGCTGAGCCCCAACAAACAAAACAACTCCTTTGAACTCACTCTTACAGAAGGCAAACTCTCCTCCTCTGCTGCCATTCAATTCATCCCCCCATATCTCTTTTTTCCTCTCACTTTAGATCACTATACCAACCGTAGACAAACATCTCTCTCTCTCTCTCTCTCTCTCTCTCTCTCTCTCTCTCTCTCTCATACACACACACACACACACACCCCAACATCTACACCTGCCCCAAGCACCTGCCTCTTTACTGTGTACATGCGCATGCTCACACCCACCCACACCCCACTCTTTTTCTGGATGCCTCCATAGTTTCCTCTAACCCTGTCCTCTTTCCCTCTCTCTTTCTTCCACACATAGAATCCCGTCCATTCAGGCATACAACAAGTACCACCTCTTCTTCTTCCTCTATCAGTACTCCCTCTTGCTTCTCCTCCTCCTCCTAAGGAGCAGAAGAAGAAGAAGATACAGCAGCAGCAGCCGCAGCAGCCGCCACTCCAAACAGCCCACAGAGGACTGAGCATGTTCACTGGTGCCATGGAGTTCTGACTGACGGGGGTGGGGTGGGGGGAGGGGAATGGCAAACCAGGAGAAGGGGATGCAAGGGAAGAGGGGCCTGGCTGCCGCACATAACAAGAGCATCCACATGGCAATATTTTGTTGCAGTCGTTTTTCACATAATTTCAAGCTTATCTTTGCAACCACCAGGCCTTGACATGTTTTAAATAAAAGCAGAGATTTAAGTTGACTTTACTCAGTGCCACATTCCATGTTTGCATGGACCTGTGTGTATTACAGAATACACAACACTCTCTTTAAAGTAATTTGCTTAAAATCAACGTAATTTAGAAGAATCAAATGCCCTGAAATCTCCCAAAGAAGCATGTTCTTACATTGCCCTTACCCCTGGGATCAGTTATTAATGCTAGTATTTTTGTTCCAAGACCACAAGGCGTTAAAGTCTGCCTGGAAGGCCAGTGAACGTTGCCACCAAAACCTCTGTCGGAGGCCAGTAATCCCTTCTGCTGAGCAGCAAGTGACCACAGGACTGCCAGCTAGATAAGTCCTCCGTTCCCTCCTGAGTGGCACTGTGGAAGGATTAGTGTGGATTTGTACGATTATGTAAGCAGCTGGATCTTAAACCTTGTCTATTTTTAAGGCCTCTCAGCATCTGAGTCATGTTTCTAATGTCATATTCGCATCATTTTGCAGCAGCAGCAGTCTTAGAAAGTCCAAGCAGCAGACATTAGCATCTCAATCAGCACAATGATGAGATTCCTGTTACCGGCCAATGCACCCCTGCCAGAACTCTTGTACAGGGATCTGGGATGCCAGCAGTTAGAAAGTCACTGTGGTGGAACCCGAAACCACGGGTTCCTGTGGTTTGCTGAGTGGTGGTCAAAGACTCTCAAGACACAATTTCTCTCTCCTTAGAAGGTTTATTACAAGCAGCGCTGCAGGGTGGCAGTCTGAGGAAACTGCCCAATAATTTCAGGAAATGTCAACATATTTATAAGGTCAGTTCTCCTTAGATACCATGGCAGAACTTTCCCACCAATCATAATACAGTTCTGAAAATGCAACAACCAATAAGAAGCCAAGCATTTAGGCATGTACAGAGTTTGAGTGCTTCTCTGACTAGAAGATACCACAGTTACAGAAAAACAGCAAAACATCTCTATCTGTTATTTTCTCGGTTATCTTTCTTTGCAGACATCCTCCACCCTCTGACTGCCGGGGTGGACAACGCCTATGTTGTCACATAGTTTCAGCATCAACTTAATTCTAAAAGCAATTGCAGCATTAAAAACAAGGTTTAAAGGAACAGGAAGCTATGAACTTTATGAACTATAGCTAAGGATGATAGGCCATTTTCCTATACCTAGGTGTTAGGATTGCACCTGAGGAAGCCTCTTCAGATGAGGAGGAGGCAAACTTACAAGAAGTAGAGGATGTTTCCTCCCCCACAGCCAGACCAGAGACCAGTGCGCAGTTGGTAGGGAGTCATTCCATGGAGGAGAATGCAGGTCCCGTGGAGGAGCCACGGGCCAATCAGTTGCTTTCTCTGCCTGTCGCTCCTGGGGCTGAGTCAGAGATGGAGGTGGTTCGACCACCCAGACCCCGCGAAAGGAGACAAAGGAGAAGGGCAGAACAAATGCAGGTGGTGAGGTGAAGTATGCGCCTGCAGAACAGGCAGGGAAAAGACGCTGAACTGTAGGAGGGGGTTGGGTCAAAAGGTGGAGGAATGAGGCACAGCTGGGATCTGGGTGGGGTCATGCTGGCAGGGTTTGAAAAGGGAGAATCTGAATGCTGGTCTGGTGTAGCAAACACCTTTCGTTCTTCCGGTTGCTACTGTGCCCCGATGCCTTGCCTTGTGACTGTGGATTGCTGACCTGGACCGGCTTGATTTACTCCGCTTGAACGTGTATCCCTGGGACTCTGGACGACTGACTCGGCTATTGATTTAGGACTGGACTGGACCTTCGCTTACTCCTGGCTCCTTGACGCCCACACCCCCTGTTTTGGTGCTTCGACCTGGACCGGTAGGCTTACGCTGCAGAACGTGCCTCTGGCTAAGAACTCTTGGACTCTGTTTAAAAGACTGGGCTGTTCTAAAAACAGCAGCAGCCCCCTCCTGCATTCTTGGCCAGAGATTTATGGCCGAGTAATTGACCATAAAACCCTAAAGCAATAAAACCATGTAGAGGAACGCTTGACTCGCGGCTGGTCACTGAAACTAGGGCATAGTAAAAGAACCAGCCGAATTTCCACGACAGATTCCCTCCTGATGGTCGTTACTTTGCCTATTGCCATAAAACTATTCTTTATCAAAGCTCTAATCTTCACTCTCTTGTTCTGTAGCTTGTTCTAAAGATTTCTTATAACATAATGTCATAATGTTTAGTACACAACAACACAATGTGATTACAATTATTATTGGTTTTTTTTTTAAAAATATATGATTCTTTTCATAAATTCTCTTAACCATCCTTTCACATTAAGGAGCTAACTCTATAGGTTTTTACAAATGTGGATGTACACGGTTACTGTATTCTAGATTACAGATTATTGACGTGGTGACTTGTCATGCTGACCTACTTAAGTCATGGGATGCTTTTGAGACTCTTCTTTGGATTGCAATGCAAGAGCAGGGCTTGTACAATAAAAAAAATAACACACGCTCAAATTTCATTTTTACAATTCAGAGAACTATAGAGGTTAAAAACACACAAAGTAGTTGTAATGGTGGTGTCTTAATGTCTTCTCTTCACTGAATGTCGCTTAGCGCATTCAGACTGCTTTGGAGGGTTATTATGCCTCGTTAACTCAGAAACTCTTGACTTGAGGTTAAAAGGACAGCTGTTTTGTCGGATTGACTAGATGTCGTTCCGTGGAGGGGAGTTCTTCCTCTTCTAGTTTCCACTCGCTCTCTCCACTAGACGTCCTGTCTTTTAGCACATGCAGGGGCTCTCCTGGCCGCTTGCTTTGTCCTTTAACGTCTCAATCAGGTCTGGGTAACTCTCACTCTTTAGTGCAATAGGATCATCTGGATCATTCTTCTGGCATCTTGGATTTAGCCTTTTCACATGGGCTGCATGTATCCAACTGCGTGTGGTCAGCAACACAATACAAGGCCCGTCCTAAATAGGAGCCAATGAATTGGGCTTCTTATGGACTTTTATGAACACTGCATCTCTTACAGGAAATGATGACATGGAACATCAGCTGGAAGCAGTTGCTTGTTTCTCACTTTTCTTTGGAGTTGAACTAATAGTCTGTGTAAGTGTAGAACATAACAGATTATTTCCTCACTGCTCTCCGTGAGGGGGAGATGGTTTTGGCGGAGACAGTCCAACAGCTATAGGCCTCTCAAATACAATCTCATGTTGTGTGAGTCCATGTTTTCTGTTGGGGCTGCTTCTCAAGTTCATTAACACCAAAGGAATTTCACTTCAATTCTTAGTATAGTCTGAATCCACCCTTAAAGGTACGCTAAACCTGGGCACCACTTCTCTTAATAAGTATTTAATTGTGGATTCTTCTGTTGCATATTATACAGGAAAACATTCTACTTATCTATTGAAAATGCACACGACAGTTAAACAGTATTTAAATCTTTTTGCGTTAGTAAATTCAATAAAGTCAATCTGCAACATTGAAATGGACTATAAACCCAAGGGTGTGTGCAGATAGTTTAGGACTTTGAAAACTTCAGGCAAGTTACACAATTTTGGCACACTCATTTAGCTTCTAGGTGTATTCTTTAAGTATTCATTTAAGTATGCTAGTGTCTTAACTAAATCTCAAGGCGCAATTGGTTTGGCATCATAAAATACCCATACGTTATTTTTCTCAGTTTTTTTTTTCAACTTTCTTATTTTTCCCTCTCAAGATTCTTTTTCTTAAGTTGCAAGATTCTTTTTCCCAAGTTGGAGTAGTATCCTGGGAAAAGAGTGTTCTCTTTAGTGTTGGATTCGCAAGATTGTTTCAAACAACTTTGCAACTAAAGGGCTATTTGCTATAGGCCCTCCTGCAGCTGTCATAAAGCCTCTACATTTCTAGATTTGCTCAACTGCATGACACATTACAAAACAATTTTGTATGAATATTTATTGACAAACCCTTTGCTAGGTTCTGGTTAAAGCAATTAATTTTGCGGCTTGTGCACTTCGTACTTTCTAATGTGGTATACACTTCCCTTTTTTCTGTCAGTACTTGAGAAATTACTGCATATCTGGCTACTAGCTCTCCCCAGCTGTTTCCTTTACAAGAGCTATCAGTAAACAGAACTATATCTGGAGCCGGCAAGGCAACATCAATTCTTGAATTACCACTTCGCAATCATTTAAGGTAGTGTACTGTTAATTGCTGGTAGTATCTGCTCGTATCGAGTCAATCTCTGATTCGATAGAAACTGTGTAGACTTGGTTAACAACAAGGCTGCGATGGCATGTGGAACTCTAACCCACAAATTTTGTCTTAATTTTAAATCAGCTGCTTTTTCTACAAGCAAGGCGGTAGCAGCCACTGCTCTGAGACAAGGTGGAAATCCTTGTGCAGCTGTGTAAAGTAATATGCTGTTGGCTTTTATTTTTGGCTTTAGTGGTTGCATAAGCACCCCACTTGCAGCTTCAGGATAATACAAATGGTGGGTTTTTTTCTTTCTCTTTCTCTTTGATTTTTTTTTTGGCTTTTCTTTACAAGCTACTTCATCAAGGCTAAAGTGTTTTCTTTACATCCTCTAAAGGTAGGACTTAAGTCTGGAGCTGTTCTATTTGTAAGGTTAGCAATTTAGGAGCAATTTACTGGGAGTGCTCCCAAGACCAGAGTCTAATGAACTTCTTATTTTCTCTATTAGAGCCCTCCTGACCTTGGCCAGGGACTCTAGTAAGGACATGTTAAAATAGCTTGCGCACAGTGGGTACTCCCTTGGGGGACCAAATATTCCTTGGAGAACCACTTTATTTGTTGATCTTTTTATTCCAATTACTTTCAGGTGCTTATATTTGTCACATAATGCTTCTTCAAGCTCATTATTTAGGTAGTCTATCACATGTGGTTGAGCAACCTGTTCAGATGAGGGAATGTCTCCCTGATCTGGGTCTGCTCTCCTCAAATCGGGTGTACTTAGCCTTCGAGCTCCTGAGGAAGAAGGGATAGCAAATGACTCGGCTTTATCAGTTCCAGCAGCTTGGCCGCCGGCTTGAAGCCTTGCTATTTCTGGAGGTCTAACAACAACTGGTGCTGGGACAGGAGCCGGCTGCCTCAATGCTGAAATGCACAGCAGAATGTCTTCTAGAGAATCTTAAGGGGCGTCATAACAAATTCTATGTGGACCCTGCCGTCCAGGCATAATGTGAGAAGTGCCTGCAAACAGCGCTTGGTCATCCTGAGGCTGCAGCAAAGGGGCTGAGGCTATCTGGCTGGCTGACAGTCCCAACTTCTGTTTAAGCAGATTCAAGCTATTTTTCTGGCTGGCTATTACACTCTCTACTTGCAATCTTGATCTTTGATCATCTCAAAGAAACCAGTAGTCCATCTGGGAGGGTTTTTTTCTTTCTAAATAATGCCTCAAGTGCGTGAGTCTTTCGGGTTCAAATGTCCCTACTATAGGCTAGTGCAATGAGGGTAGATCTTTAGTAAAACATGGCCACTTGTCTTGGCACAGAGTCACTAATCTTTTTAAATTCAACCTAGATGGCATACGATCTTTGTAGATCTTACACATTTTCTTTAATGGGTTTTTTTCTGATTCTGGGCTGCCTGTTTTTGACCCAGAGCTTCCCATTATCTCTTTTGCTCCACAGTCTGAGGTTACTTACAAAAAACAAACAAACAGCTATTTCTTCTGTTCTTATCTAAGCACACTGTTTCCCACTACCACACTCAAGCACATGAAGGGCTTTTGTACGTGGCAACTTCTGGACCTTTTGGCGCAATCTCACAGGGCTCTCACGTCAGGACTGGCTTATTATAGGGTGTCTGTGCCTTTCTCACCCCCCCTTAATGGCACTGTCCCTTTGCAAGGGAAGGCACAATAGACAGAGTTTTGATTGGCACAGCTCCTAAGTGGAGGATAATGGGAAAGGAGGTCCACTCATTCAGGGCAACTCATTCAGACATGTCACATTACACATAACACAGGTATGGCTTATATAGGAGTCCTGTTATTTCCCAGGCTCATAATGGGAATTGGGGTAGGAAAAAGACAAACAAACAGACATAAAATGTTCCTGAGTGGAACATGTGTCCCTGCTGTTAAGAGCTTTATCTAAGCTCTTTCAGCTGATTATTTGTTCCCTTTTTTCTTTTTCTCTTTTTCCTCCTGTTTCCTCTTTTTCTATTTTTTTTCCTATTTTCTTGGCCAGACTGGGTCTTCTACCCAGGCTGGGGCGCGACCCCAGACTTTCCTGGTGCCTCCTTAGAGGGCTTACCCAAACCGGGTCCACTATAGACCACTATGACTTTTAAGAGCAATCTACACTCTGCCAGCATCAATGCGGACCCTTATCAGAGGAACTCCTGTTTGCCTAGGTCTTAGAGCAATTTTTTTTCCTTTTTTCTTTTTAATTTATTTTTAGGTCTGACCACAAATCTTTTTAAGCTGCCCTGCTGCACGAGGTCTTATCAACGCGCGCGTTCCCAAAGTATTTGACTTGCTTATCATTCATCCGCAACTGGACCTGCCGTACAACGTCATAGCGGTCACGGCCCGGTGGGGCTAGCACTATGAGTGACGGTTTTTCCTAGAGCCACCTTTTGCCATTCACATTCAAGCAAGTCTCACTGCCCAACCTATCTCTGGATCCCAAGTTCTTTTCCTTTTTTTCTTCTTCTAATGAAAGAGAATGCCTTAAAACAGGCGCCACTGACTTTACATGACACTTACTGCTAGAAAACTCCAGCCACAGGGAGAGTTGACCAAGGAAAGCCCTCCTGTTGTAGGATTTTAATATGGTTCCTACTCACCTGATCTGTGCGCACGTTGGAGGATTTCCTGTGTCAGGTCTCCTGTGGTTCGCTGAGTGGTGGTCAAAGACTCTCAACACACAATTTCTCTCTCCTTAGAAGGTTTATTACAAGCAGTGCTGCAGGGTGGCAGTCTGAGGAAACTGCCCAATAATTTCAGGAAATGTCAACATATTTATAAGGTCAGTTCTCCTTAGATACCATGGCAGAACTTTCCCACCAATCATAATACAGTTCTGAAAATGCAACAACCAATGAGAAGCCAAGCATTTAGGCATGTACAGAGTTTGAGTGCTTCTCTGACTAGAAGATACCATAGTTACAGCAAAACAGCAAAACATCTCTATCTGTTATTTTCTCGGTTATCTTTCTTTGCAGACATCCTCCACCCTCTGACTGCCGGGGTGGACAACGCCTATGTTGTCACATAGTTTCAGCATCAACTTAATTCTAAAAGCAATTGCAGCATTAAAAACAAGGTTTAAAGGAACAGGAAGCTATGAACTTTATGAACTATAGCTAAGGATGATAGGCCATTTTCCTATACCTAGGACATAGTAAAAGAACCAGCTAAATTTCCATGACATCACTCAATAAAATCATCCCAGACACCACCCGGAGCTGTTTGTTCTCCAACGAATCCCCAGTGGCAAAAGCAGAAAGTATAACCAAAGGCCATACAATGGTGTCATAGGATGAAGATTTCAAACAGAGTATCGAGCCTTTCTGGAAATGAAGGCCACTTGATGGCTCTAGCACATGGGTGTGGAACAACTTTTGGCCCAAGGGCCACATTCCATTTTGGAGAAGCTCTCAGAGGCTGCATTCCAGAGGTGGGCAGGCTAAAGGCCTTAGGAAAGCCTTAGGAAAGGCATTTCAAGCTTTTAGAATGGGGTAAAAAGCCTCCACCAAAGCCAAGGAACCATCAAATGATTGGAGGTCAGGGGGAAAGGGTTGGGGCCTGGGGAAGGGGGTGGGCGAGATCATCTGTCTGAGGACACCACGGAAGGCTGAACTGGGACCCCAGAAGGGGCAGATTTGGCCCTCGAACCTGAGGTTCTGCGCCTCTGCTATAGCAGTCGTTAGGCTTGGTTAAGGGATACAAGGCTCAGTTCAGCTCTGGACTGTGTTGGATCCTTGGAAGTCCCTCAGGAAGTCCTTTAGGTCCTGAGATTTAAAGCTTCATCCCACGTACCTGCTTCCCTCGGATTATCCCTGTAGCGCTAAGCTTTGGCGGTTGTTGTTTTTGCTACCGGGCAACAGCGATCCTTTGCATACCAGGAAGTGAGTTTAAGGGGGGAAATGTAAAAAAACATTAAAAAATCAATGGATGACCCAATTCAATTCAAATTTGGTTATGTTTAAAGCTCTCCCTAATATCTATTACTGTGCCAATTTTGGTGTCTTTATCTTTAAAGCTTATGCTTTATCTTTAAAGCTTATGAGGTCAGTGACCTCATTCTGGTTCTTGACTTGGAGCTGAGCAGAAGCAGGGAAGAGCAGCTGGCCCAGCTCAAGTAGAAGCTAGAAAAGTAAGCCAGTTCCCAGGGAGCGAGCGAACAGGAAGAGCAAACAGGAGTTTGACAGGGGGAGTGTAGGGAAGAGGAGACCAAGGAAAGGGGAAGAAGAGAAGCCTCAAGGAAACCCAGGAGGCTGCCAATTCAAAGAGGCCGTGTGCTTGCCATGTGCTCCTGAATGCTGAGTGAAGAGGGTCGGTGTGGATAGTTGCTGCAGGAGCTGAAGGGGGAGTGGCCTGATTGCTGATTGTACTTTGTACTCAGCAATCTGTGGCCTGATTGCTGTTGATTGTTGGTGGCCTTTCAGTGACCTCATTCTGGTTCCTGACTTGGAGCTGAGCAGAAGCAGGGAAGAGCAGCTGGCCCAGCTCAAGTAGAAGCTATAAAAGTAAGCCAGTTCCCAGGGAGCGAGCAAACAGGTAGAGCAAACAGGAGTTTGACAGGGGGAGTTCAGCAGGGGAGGTCAAGGGGGAGGCCTCTAAGGAAAAAAAAGAGGTGGGAAAAACAAAGAAAAACATAAAGAGAAAAAAACCCCACAAAACCACCACCAAAAACAACAACAACAACAACAACAACAACAACAACCAAAAGATCTTACTTTCCCTTAAGACATCCTCATATAGTTGTGTACCTTCAGAGAGGACACAACAAAGCAAAGGCAATTCCACTATAATCAAAAAGGAAAAAACCAAAGCAGAAATCGACAATATGGATGGAAAGGAGTCCCTAGAGGTGGTGACCTGCAAAAGGTGTGCAATGTTCGTGTTTCTGCCTGAGCTCAACATGGCGTATACCTGCAACAAGTGCGAGCTGGTGGCACTTTTGGAAGAAAAAGTGAGAGGACTTGAGCGGCGACTGTTCACCCTCCAAGGAATAAGAGAAGCCGAGGAGTTCTTACACCGAACAGTGGAACTGCAACAGCAACAAGAAGCACACGAGATTGAAGAGCAACAGCCAGCTGAAGCAGAAGTGGAGTATGCTGAGAGGAGGAAAGCCAATGAAGAGGAAACTCCCTAAAAAAGAGTGACAGTTAGGAGCAGAAGAATTAGAAGGCCTTCTGCACTGGTGGAACCATTAGAGTTAAGCAACCGCTTCCAGCTTCTGGAGAATGAGACTGAAGGACAGTTTGCAGAGGAAGAAGTACAGGAGACACCATGCAACAGTGACCAAGAGGCAGAAGGTAGGTCAACCAAGAAGAAGAGAAGAGTAGTCGTTGTGGGAGACTCCCTGCTGCGTGGGATTGAAACCCAAGTATGTCGTGAAGACCTATGGACTCGCCAGGTGTGCTGTCTCCCTGGAGCACAGATTAGAGATGTGACTGAAGGGTTACCGAAGCTCATAAAGCCCACGGACACATACCCCTTTCTTCTCATCCATGTGGGAACAAATGATGTCGCCAAGCAGAGCTACGAAGAAATCATTTCAGACTTTGAAGCTCTGGGAAGGAAACTGAAGAACTTTGGGGCCCAGTTGGTTTTCTCATCCATCCTTCCGGTTCTTGGAAGAGGATTAGAAAGGGAAAGAAAAATACTCCGGATGAACGACTGGCTATGAAGGTGGTGCCAACGTGAGAGTTTTGGATTCTGGGACCACGGGCTACGCTACTTGGAACATGGACTGCTGGCAAGGGATGGGTTGAACCTCACAAGGGCTGGAAAGAATGAGTTCGTCCACAGCATGAAGAACTTCATCAGGAGAGCTTTAAACTGAATCTTACGGGGGCGGGAGACGTAAATTTCGAGGCAACAATGGATGAAGGCCAATGCACCACAGTACAGAGAACAGCTCCAATAGTGTCCCAAAATAGTGTCTGCAACAATGTAGGAACAAAGCCAGACTATAAAACACATGGTCTTCGATGTCTATATACTAATGCCCAGAGCATGGGAAACAAACAGAACGAACTTGAACTCTTATTACATGAAGGCAAATACGACTTGATAGGTATAACTGAAACTTGGTGGGATGACTCCCATGACTGGAATATAGCAATTGAAGGATATAACTTGTTCAAAAAGAACAGAAGAAATAGAAAGGGAGGTGGAGTTGCACTATATGTTAAAAATACCTATCCCTGCACAGAAATACAGGCGGATGAGACTGGGAGCCCCGTCAAGAGCATCTGGATTAAAATAAATGGGGCAAGGAATAAAAAGAATATGATAATCGGAGTCTACTACCGACCACCCAATCAAGGAGAAGACGAGGATGAAACTTTTGAGAAACAAATTGCCAGTGTTTCAAGGAAGTGTGATGTAGTAGTGATGGGGGACTTCAATTACCCTGATATCTGTTGGGAGATCATTACTGCCAAAAGCGGCCCTTCCAAGAAATTCCTGACATGTGTGGGTGATAACTTTCTCCTACAGAAAGTGGAGGAAGGAACTAGAGGATCAGCAATCCTTGACTTGTTATTGACCAATAGGGATGACTTAGTGGATAAAGTGGCAGTTACGGGAACTCTGGGGGAAAGTGACCACGTCATACTTGAATTCTTGATTATGAAGGAGACAAAAGTCGAGCGTAGCCATACACGTACTCTGGATTTTAGGAAAGCTGATTTTAATAAACTCAGAACTATAGTAAATAAGGTCCCGTGGCAAGTGAACCTAATGAGAAAAGGAGTGCAGGATGGGTGGGAGTATTTTAAAAAGGAAATTTTAAAGGCACAGTTACAAACAATTCCAACCAGGAGAAAAGATAGAAGACAACAGAGGAAACCAATGTGGCTCCACAAAAAGCTTAGAGATGACCTGAAAACAAAAAAGGATACATATAGGAAATGGAAGGAAGGCCAGGCTACAAAAGAATCATAGAATCATAGAACAGCAGAGTTGGAAGGGGCCTACAAGGCCATCGAGTCCAACCCCCTGCTCATTGCAGGAATCCACCCTAAAGCATCCCCGACAGATGCTTGTCCAGCTGCCTCTTGAAGGCCTCTAGTGTGGGAGAGGCCACAACCTCCCTAGGTAACTGATTCCATTGTCGTACTGCTCTAACAGTCAGGAAGTTTTTCCTGATGTCCAGCTGGAATCTGGCTTCCTTTAACTTGAGCCCGTTATTCCGTGTCCTGCACTCTGGGAGGATCGAGAAGAGATCCTGGCCCTCCTCTGGGTGACAACCTTTTAAGTATTTGAAGAGTGCTATCATGTCTCCCCTCAATCTTCTCTTCTCCAGGCTAAACATGGCCAGTTCTTTCAGTCTCTCTTCATAGGGCTTTGTTTCCAGACCCCTGATCATCCTGGTTGCCCTCCTCTGAACACGCTCCAGCTTGTCTGCATCCTTCTTGAATTGTGGAGCCCAGAACTGGATGCAATACTCTAGATGAGGCCTAACCAGGACCGAATAGAGAGGAACCAGTACCTCACGTGATTTGGAAGCTATACTTCTATTAATGCAGCCCAAAATAGCATTTGCCTTTCTTGCAGCCATATCGCACTGTTGGCTCATATTCAGCTTGCGATCTACAACAATTCCAAGATCCTTCTCGTTTGTAGTGTTGCTGAGCCAAGTATCCCCCATCTTGTAACTGTGCCTTTGGTTTCTATTTCCCAAATGTAGAACTTGGCATTTATCCCTATTAAATTTCATTCTGTTGTTTTCAGCCCAGCACTCCAGCCTATCAAGATCACTTTGAAGTTTGTTTCTGTCTTCCAGGGTATTAGCAATCCCCCCCCCCCAATTTTGTGTCATCTGCAAATTTGATCAGCGTTCCCTGCACCTCCTCGTCCAAATCATTAATAAAAATGTTGAAGAGCACTGGGCCCAGGACTGAGCCCTGCGGCACCCCACTCGTTGCCTCTCCCCAGTTTGAGAAGGTTCCATTGATAAGTATTCTTTGAGCCAACTGTGAATCCACCTAATAGTTGTTCCATCTAGCCCACTTTTAGCTAGTTTGTTAATCAGAATGTCATGTGGTACTTTGTCAAAAGCTTTGCTGAAGTCAAGATATATGACGTCCACAGCGTTCCCACAGTCCACAAGGGAGGTTACTTTATCAAAAAATGAGATCAAATTTGTCTGACAGGACTTGTTCTTGACAAACCCATGTTGGCTTCTAGTGATCACCGCATTGATTTCAAGGTGTTTACAGATTGACCTCTTTATAATCTGCTCCAGAATTTTCCCAGAGATGGATGTCAGACTGACTGGTCTGTAGTTCCCAGGTTCCTCCTTTTTGCCCTTTTTGAAGATAGGGACAACATTAGCCCTCCTCCAGTCGTCCGGCACCTCACCCGTCTTCCATGAAGAGTACAGACATGTGGCTCAGAAGTGCCAAAATGGCGTCAGGAAGGCTAAAGCTGTGAATGAGCTGAGATTAGCGAGGAATGCTAAAAGCAATAAAAAGGCTTTCTTCAGATATGTGAGTAGTAAAAGACAGAGGAAAGAAATGGTGGTTCAACTGCTTAATGAGGATGGCAAATTGATAACAGACGACAAAGAAAAGGCTGAAGTGCTCAATTCCTACTTATCCCAAAAGCGGGTCTCCCTGAGGTCCAGCTTGGTGCTCCAGGCTTATAGTGCAGCTGCAACAGGACTGCAATAGCCCAAGATCCAAACTATATGGTTTGGTTTATCCCCCTGGCAGCTTATTTCTTTTTAATGCAAAGCAGCCCCAGAGGAAGTATGGTGGGGAACTAGCTGCTTAATATTTCTCGTTCCTGCTGCTGGTACACCCAAAATTTTCCTCCAGGGAGAGAATGGCAGCTCTGAGTGGGCAAACAACAGGAAGGGGTGGGTGGGTTAAGCAGCCTCTCCTCAACTTTCCCCAATTCCTCTTCTCAGCCTGATGGCCTCTGAGGTTGCTTTCTGTAACTAATCATCATTAGTAGCTTAAGCCTAGCATGGCAGCTTGTTGCAGAGTGTAGGTTCTTACAACTGGATTGTGCTTCTAATGTAGTTACAGCTAAGCCCCACCAGATGTCCTATACAGCTCAGCTAGCAGCAGCCCCAATTCAGAGACTGCTAACTGCGGGCAGCCAGTTCAGAGATACTGTTAGAAGAACCAATTGAAATGTCCGTTTTGCAAGCAAGGGAATCTGCTTGTAATGTCAGATAAGGGACGGGAGTCGTGGAATTTTGCAGCAGCTTCTTCTGTGAGAAGAGCATGAAAAGAATTGGGTGGGTGGGGGAATAATTTTTTAATCCACCCCTTTGAAGTCAATCCACCCGCTTCCTCCAGCATGTGACATGACAAGGGAAGCAGGAACTGCTTTGCACTTTGCATTTACCCATTTACTAGCTGAGGATTTTATGAAGGGATCTCAAATACAGTATCGGTTCTTCAATTATTTTTGTTGTATTTAAATATTTTTAAAATCTCATCCATTCAATGTGGCCGATAGTTTATAAAAATGCATTACACAGATTTAGTGATAAAATATTTCATTACAGAGCCAAACAATATGTGAACATCTGATCAAATACAAATATAATTAGTAATCACATTATCAATATTATTAATATAATTGTAATGAATATAAATGTAATTGTATTATACTACTAATATTATCAAAAGCTATAACTCCTATCAGGAATTAAGTCCTACCAACTTTGTCTATGGAAGAAAGCTGGAATTTATGAGGGGGGAGGGATAAAGTTGTTGGTGCATTATCTACATCAGGGATTAATGCTTAAACTTGACTTGTCTTGAGTTTTGCTAACCCAACAACATCTCAGTAATTCTTCTCAGTCATTGCCAGCTTTATGTACAGTACAGCATCATAGAATCATAGAAATTGTCCAAATATTAATAAAAATGTTGAAGAGTATGTATGGTTTGGTATATTTACCCATGAAGTTCTGTTAAAATTGTTTGTAAAATTGTTTTAATATTGAAAATCAATAAAAATAATAATAACCTGCAGCATTGCAACTGCAGGGTGGAACAGCTATTCTCTATCGCAGGAGGGAGCACGAGCTTTCTGGTGGCCATTCAGCTCATTGAGCCCTGCTCTTTTCCTGGCCTTCCCACACTTCCCGTGACCTACCTGTGGCCACAATGTGCCCCCTGGAATGTCCCCAGCCTCAAGCGAGATCACCACCAACAGACAGTGGCGACTTTGGAGCAAAGGAAAAGGTCGTTGTATGGTAAGTCCATGACTTTTAAAATGTGCAGTTTCAGGAAAAAGCCAACTGCGAGTCGGCAGCTGCATCATACAACGAACCCAGTAGCAGCAGCAGCAGCAGCACTGTGCAGCCATGATGGTGTGCGCACGAGGTCTCTAGACCAGCCCCTGGGCCCTCACACAGGGGTGGTTCAGCCACTCCTTCTTCTCAGACTAACCTTATCTTACAGGCTTGTTGAGGGGGGGAAATGGGATAACCTCCTATATACACTGCCTTCAGACACTTGGAGGAAAGAGAAGGTAGCATTTTCTCTCTCCCCCCACCCCCCACCCCCAGTTGCTATATTTTCCTCCATCTTGGATCAGTCACAAGGGTGATTCCACCCAATCTGGAATCACACAGTGTATGGGACTATGTCACAAAATTACAGAGTCCATCAGATTTGGCTGTGGGAAGAGATTCCTGCCTGCGAGTGAGGGTAACTGTGGGCGATGTAAATGAATACGGGAACATTTTTGCAATGAGTGCCAAAAAATCCTTGAAAAGGAGAGGATGTTTTTAGCAATGAAATAGTTTTGATTTTGTCTCAATTCAAATAACTCAAGTGGTTCTGTTAGCATGTGTCATCATATGAATGGTTCTACCCCAAGCAGAGAGATTTGTGTGATAGGAAACTGTGAGCACATTCTCTTTTTTCCAACCCTGTAGGCAACAGGCCTTTTGGGGGGGGGGGGTATTTACCAGAACGAATGCCAGGTCTTGGCGCAGCCAAAAGGGGGACAGATTTCTCACCAACTATAAATGAGTCATTTGGCATCTGACTTATGTGACCAAGAAGCCATTTTTCTGCAGCTGGGTTCTCTGGGGCTGACTTCACAATTCTCATCACTACTAGAATGAAACTCTAACCAGACAAGGACTCAGTTACGTATATTACAAGAAATTTTAAAACAAACACAAAAAACAGAGCCAGGAAGAACAGCTGGGATGAACTGTCTGTTTTTGGAAACTGTGTTTTGACCCATGTGCCTCCTAGGAGCAGCCTTCCTTCTGAGGTTCATTTATGGGTCAAACCAAATGAGGGTGGAAGTGAAGGAGATACAGCAGCAGCAGGCCATAGATCAATGGTGCAATGAGAGTGCTATGTCCTTTTCTTCCACTTGTCAGTTTACTGCAAGCACAAGTGGAGTTGAAAATGTGGATATAGAGCCTTTCTACACGAGACATTTATTGTGTGCTCATGATTTCTCACTCATGGTAGTTTACACAAAATTATCATCCTCCAGGGCCTCTCCCATTCTTTGCAATCATTGCCCCAGCTTTTTTTTTAATCTAGGAAATGGCAGAATGACACCGTTGTGAAGTTGAGCAATTCTGCTATATCACAGTGCCATCTAGTGGTCATGTAATGGAGCATAGAGAAAGCAAAACTCAGGGGGGGAAAGCATGTGTGAAGGATCCGATCTTAATCCTATAAAGAATCTGGAAGTAGAAGCCTCTGTAAAGTGATAGATTAAAAGCCTCACGTAGACAAGCACATAATCAGAATGTGGAAGATGCTGACTGTTGTTGGAGAAAGGTGTAGCATTCTATAGTGCAATGGAAGTGGTTTGAAGTCACATTTGCTACATTTGGGGGGTATTCCTTTTCCCCCCCAGGGCAGATAAAGTGCCTTTAAAGTCAAACCATTTCTACCACACTTAACATTTTGTGTCTGTTTTCAACATAGGGTAGAACACACATTTTCTGTCTTGCATAGACAAGGCAACTGTGTTCTGTCCCACAGTCTAAATTTGCCTTATAGTAACAGGAAGTTCATTTTCTCTTACTAGTTTTTGCTGTTCAGTATAAACGTTTTTCAGTCACAAGCCAAAGATGAAATAAAGATATACTTTTTGTGGAAATTTTTTTTTAGTGGTTTATATTTCTCGTTGCAGATTTGATTATTCTGTGTTAGGTGTCCATTATGAGTGTCAATAAAGTATGAAAACAACTTTACATACTCCAAAGTAATTAATCTCTGGGGGTGGGGAGGGAAGTGGACTCCTGTCAATAGCCTGTTAATACTTTGTTTCCCAGCAGCCCATTAAAGCTTTGCTAGCAGACGAGTCCAGGTGTGTAGCAATCCTGACCTGCAATCGTGGGATTTTTTAAGTAGAAGTGGTGATGAAAATAATTGCTGGGCCCAAGTTGAATCAAGTGGATTTGGCTCTTCAGTAGGCTTTTCCCACAGTTCAATTCCTCTTCTCTGTCTGTGTTACCTCAATCTGTTAGTAGTACAAGTATGACCATCCATCAAACTCCTAAGCCCCACCCCCTGACAGGTGCCCCTCCCCCTTTAGACCAGATGTCCCGCCTTAGACGGAAGTCCCGCTGCTGGAAGTCCCGCCGCCAGAAAGAGTGGTCACCTGACATGGATCACATGACCCCAATGGGGTCATGTGACCCCTCTAGGATTGCGTCAGACCACCCTCGACCAATAGGAAGGGGTTTTAGAGCCCTAACCCTTACGGGATTGGAGAAATCCCCCCTAAATTGATATCTCAATGCTGATTGGTCCAAAGGGGGTCATGTGACCCCTCTAGGAAAGCGGAAGGCCGCCCTCGACCAATAGGAAGGGGTTTCTGCAGAGAACCTGGAGGTAATCAAAAAATCAATCTTTACTTATCTGTGCAATACTTACCAGTGGTATAAAGGGGCTCATACATGTTCTATTTATAGGCATCCACTGTGAAAACACCCACCACAGAAAGTTCAGAGGTGCCCCCACTTGAGGCCTTGTTAAATATGTCTTTAAATGGAAATGTTGAAATAGAGGTGTGTGATTAATTCTTTAATTTTAGACTGAAAACTCTGATGTGTATCTTTAATATACTAACCACCATCTTATAATTATTTTTTTCAGGATTTTAATCTTACAGCTGGTCAAACAGGACCCGTCCACATGTGTGAGATTCTCGGGCTGCAAGCTGGTGAAATAGCTTATACCTCTCCACGAAAGAGATGCAAAGCTATGGATATGCTAGTGCGATCTACAGTTTTTGCAATTTTGAGACATTGTTTAAACCAATACCTGCATGAAACCTGCATAGGGTGTACTTTGAAGGCGGCTGGGCAATCCGCACACGAGTGTCTAGTCTGGCCCAAAAGTGTCATATCTAGAAAATTGCTAATTGTATGTGGGAAAATCAGTTTTAAAAGCATATTACATGTTGTCATTCTAATTGGTTACAGTTTAAACTGTCTTGTTCTCACACCAAGGCATGTTGATCAAATTTTGATATTAATTATGAAAATTGGAAGGTCACACAACGCCTTGAAAACATTAAATACACTCCTGAGACCAGTACATGAACCGTTTTTAAACCGTGTCGTACATGTTATTCAGAAAAGAAAATATCAATACTTCATGCAGTAGGTATAATAAAAGTGATTTATTTATTTATTTTTTAAAAAAAACTTTAGTGTTTGCCTGTTTTTTGTAAAAAGAAAAAAAAATCATAAGTTGATCCAGGCAGGGGCATTGCGTTGCCTTTGCTTTTTAGCACTTCTGTGAGAAAGGATAGGTGTGCGTGCTGTTGTTGTTGTAAGGCTCTTGGGGGATTTTAGCTCATCCAAAGCTTCTCTGTTAGCAGGGTTGCCCACTACCGAGGTTGGGACATTCAGTTCAGCCAGAGCCCTCATAAAAACACCCCAGCCTTTAGGGGTGCGTTTGTTTGATAGGGCATGCGTTTGCATGACTCCCTTAACCAAATCCATCATATTTGAGCCAGATATAACATCTCCCTTGTACACAAAGGTACCTTTCTCATCCCATGAGGAAACAGCCTTGTTTTTCTTCATTTTGTTTAATAGGAGTCTTCCATGTTTTTTATATCTAGCTGGTAGGATGTCGAGTACTTCTTGGTAGACATGGTCAGAAACCCCGGCCGCATCATCCATGGCTTGTGTTGTCTGATCTATGCGCTGTGTTGTCTGTGGCAGAAATAAGTTTAGGGTTTCTTTCACAGCCTCCCTCTGCCTCACATGTGTTAGATATTTTTGAAGCAAAGAATCATACTGTTTGGCTTTTTCATATTCAGTTAAGCCCTGTCTGTTAAGAATATTCTGCATTTCAGCATCCAGAGAGTTTATTGTTGCACTTCTGATGTTCTCTTCCTTAGGTTGCCCCTTTAATTGTTCTAGCTGGTGGCTGGGGACCAAATACATCTTTTCAGCATACTCCATTAGCGACTGGTTAAAAGCCCCGTGATCAGGGGGATTGCAAAACTTAGTAAGGGCCCAAGAAACCCACCAGATTGTTTCACCAAATACTTCTTCCTTCTCAGCGAGATTTTCTTGTTACTCAATTTTTTAATAATGGCCCGCTTCTTTCTTAATATACGTACCTGTTGAGGAGATAGAGGTATGTTGCCTTTTAAAGTATTGAGGGCTATTTCCGCAATGGCAGTGACCAGGTCATCAGAAGCCGTGCATAAAATAGCTTTTCTCTGACGCGGAGATGCCTTAATAAGATGTTTTAAGAGAAACAGATTTCTTTTTACACGGGCTGACATGTTTCCTTTCAGCCGGTCTGTACAGCAATATTTAGCACAACACTAAAGCCTGCGCTTTTGGTTACCCCCTGCAGTATTTTTCATAGTGTACACTACAGGTAGGTCTGGCGGAAAAAGACCTGTTCTTAGTCTATAAGATTCTGGGGTAGTGGCATTTAAATCCACCACCAGATAACCATAAGGTTTGCTTGTAGAATCTGCAAAAGCTTCCATGAAGAATTGATTGTTTTGAGGATACATTTGACGAGCTAAAGTCGCAATTTGTAATTTATCTCTAGGATTTTTGAACAGTACTATATATTTAGCATTTAGGCTAATGGTACGGTTGCTTTTTCCCTTGCAGAAAATATTCTGCGTTATGAAAAACACACTCAAATTCCGGTGATGTACATACTGAGTAAAGGCCTTTTCAACTTCGCTATTATCAGACGCAGACAGCATTAGATCATCTATCACCAAAAAATTTACTTTATTGGGGGGTAACAAATCAGGATCATAAAGTTTCTCAGGCAAACCCTCCACAAAATGGATAAATGAGTATTTACACAAGAGATTTTTGTACAAAGGTTGCCAACAACCATAACACCAGACAATATTTTCAGGTACCACAGAAAACACATTATGACCATTGTCCAACATATTTTTGATAAAAAAAACTTTTCCCACAGTTGCTAGGCCCTGCCAAAATAGCTGAAAAAGGATGCAGCCACCGTGTATCCATATTCAAAAACCATAGGGTAGAGTGTTAAACCCGTCAGTAATAACTCTTTTGTCGTATACCACTTTTTGAGTTTTTTTAAGAGTCTTTGATTCAAGGGACCAATTGGCTTTGTTCCTTACAATCCCGGGCTGTTGCACAACAATCTCATGAGCCGGTCCCTGGTCCCTGTCTGAGACGTATGCAAAAACCAGATCTTTGAGACTGTCGAAATTAATTTTTTCACAATTAGCCGTGTTCAATGTGATCCCTTTGATTTTGAGAAAAGCTTTTCCTTTAGAATTTTTAAAACCATAAGATTTTGGACCTGCTGACACATACTCTGTGATAAAATCATCTGCGGGTATTTCACTTGTGAGGTCTCCTAAATAATCACCTAGCTGCGGTACCCACTCTCCAGGATGACTGACAAAAATCACAGAATCTGTGTCATGGTATAAGCACCGCTCTTGCAATCGGTCTAACACTTTGTACAGTTCAAGACGCGCATATGCAGTTGTAAATGCGGCTATAAACACATTCTTCCTGCCTGTAACCGTGGGTCGTGTCACAGAATGTTTCCAGGACACACAAACAGCCTCGTCATCAATAAATTCACACATTGAAACATCATAAGCATCAGAAAACAGAAGCTGAAATAACTCATCAGGATCTCTCACCAATTGTGTGTTTGGCAGGTTTGTCCTCTGTCCAAATTTTCCCCACAGAGAATTTAAATATAATTTAGCTATCTGCCTCTTTGCAGGGTTCACTTCAATCTGATCTGGACGTAATTCAATCCCTTCATTTCGGGAATAATCAGCTATATATCGATTTTTATCTTCTGCAGTGACACACCATTGGGGATACCCTGAAGCTTCCTGTTTCTGGCGTAGATGCATATCAATATAATCTGAAAACAAGCGATTGGTCTTATTTTCAAAATCCTAGACTTCAAAAATCGCCGCCACTTTGTACCCCTTTTCTATAGCAACATTAAGCTCGATTGTATACCATGTTCCTAATAGGGCCCGTTCCTCATCTGAATGTTTACAAGGTGTCTGTTGGTGAGTTTCTGCACAGGTTGCACACAGCACAAACATGAGCTTACCATCAACCTTGGCCGGGAGAACAGGAAAGAAAAGTCCCCTGGGTGGATAAACTTTAACCCTTGCAGGCTTCTCTCAATACTGGTCTGTGTCGGGCCAATGTTGAATAGATCAAGTTCAGATTTAGTGCATTCTTCAGAGCCGCAATGGATAAAAGCCATGGCGATGATTTTAAAATATATCTCTTTTAGCTGTAACAGACCGTCGTCTCTTTGATACAACACGCCTCTTCTGACGTTTCTTTCCTCTCGGTCGTTTTCTTTTAAGAGGGCGGGGTGGTCCAACCAATCTAACCCGTGTGGCTTTTCTTTTTAGAGGGCGCCGCCTTTTAATGTACATCAGGCCTGATCCGTCTTGTGGCGTTGGGGTGTTCACTCTGTTCAAAACCTCTTGTGTAACATGTCCTATCATGTCTTTAGCAATATTACGTGCAGTGGTTTTTGCATGGGGTTTAATGATGTCTATACCTCTTCTCAACAGGGGCATAGTTTTTCGGAAAAGGCTTCTGAAAATCCCACCAAGCCCTGCGCCATACATCACGGGGGCCCTGTGGTAACCAGGCAATGCATAGCCGGCCTGTGCCTTATAATAATTCCTATAAACGGCTGGATCACCATAGCTTTTCAGAATAGCCATTTTTAAAATACAAAGGCTCTCTGAGGGCAAAAGTGCAACTTCACAGACACCTTACCAAAACAAAATGCTACGTTTTTGTTCTGGTCGTTCTTTATTTCAATGGTGATGGTGTCAATGTGATCCTTGATTACAGGCAGGTAGTGTGGTTTGTTATAACCAATGGTTACACAACCGTTGTTCTTTCCACTCACGGGTACGCAACACAGTAACGGTACATAATAGTCTCCTACTATCTGGTGCTCCACAATGTCTGTGTACACGTATAAGGTGTTAAAGCCCTGGGTAATGTCAGCATGAAAAGGGAATTCTTTGACTGGCATACCAGGCTTTGCGCCTAATATGCGGGCCAACTCTGCATCACATTGAAAGATAACACTTTCTTCGGGGTTTAGACTGACTTTTCTAGTCACAGGTACTGTAGGACCACTTTATCCCCACCATATATAAGTTTGTTCATCGCATCAATCAACTCGGGGATGTCTGCATAATAACCATTGCACACAACTAAATGATACATACTTTCCTTGTTAGAAATGTCAAATCGTCCGCAGGTAGTTAGAGTCTCCCAGGTGTGTGGATATTGTATTTCAGCTAACCCCACTTCCCAGGAGCCCTGGAGATCCAGAGCTCTTGCTAGTTGTATAGTGTATGCGGAACTCTTGTTGTTTGGAAAAGCTGAAGCACAGGCGTTGCTGGGCAAGGTAACGTAAAACCCTTGATCACCCATACTTCTTCTATACAGGATCACGTAGATCAGAAGCGTTCACCCAGCTGTTGAACTTGCTAGGCCAGCCTAACCATTTAACTAGGTGACATTTTCTTCTACCCCTTCCTTTTGTTGCTAAGATTTCTTCAATCCTGTATGCCCTATCCAACCTGGCATTCACTTTTTGTAATTCTTCAGGATAGAAGGTTCCCAGCACAGCATCTCCTTCATAATCTTTTAACAGATATACAGGTCTCTTTGCTCTTTTGATGACTTCATCCACTATAAATAACTCAGTGGTAAAATTCTGTTCATAACCCTTAGCAAAAACTCCCTTGCATTTAGAAACCCGTACATGATCCCCTTTTTTGAAAAGTGGCAACTCTCCCTTTCTCTCTATATCGTGAACATATACTGTTCTCCAAACAGCCAAGGAGTTAGACTTATTAACATCAACGGGCCTAGTTTTGATAGTTCTGTGAAAGCTATGGTTATAACTTTTTAGGAATTGGGGTAGCACATCTATATATGTGTATGTGTTGTTAGCTGTGAAATACCTCCACATTTTTGTTTTTAAAGTCCTATTGAACCTCTCCACAACCCCCGCTTTGACTTCATTATTGGTAACAAAATGGTGTACCCCCTGTTTTTTGAATAGGCGATTCACATCCCTGTTTAGGAACTCACGACCTTTATCTGTCTGTATTTTGACAGGAACTCTTCCGTCTTGTGTGAAAATAGCTTTAAAAGCGGCGGACACCTGCCTACCTGTCTTGTCTTTTAGAACCTCTGCCAAAGCATATTTAGACAAAATATCTATAACCGTTAAAATGTACTTGTAGCCCTTGTTATATTTAGAAAATTGCTGCATATCGACTAGATCGGCCTGCCATTGAGCATCCACCTCAGACACAATTGTTCTATTCCTTTTAAAATGGATCCTAGCTGGTTTATGCAGGGTGTAAGCATCCTGATCTGACAGCCCTCTGCTAACATCTCTTCTGCTCAGGTCTTTGCTCTGTTTTTTGGCCTCCTGAAATAGGGAGTTCACGCCACCCAACCCCCCTACGTGTCCGGGGGTATAATAAATATTCCTTAGGATTTCTTCATGATCTGCCATATTATAGGTTAACACAAGAATGGAAAAGTAAGTTTACAACAAACTGTTTTTATTGACTCCGCGGCATCATTTTTTAAAATTTATTTTAGTTTTCATTGTTCAGATTTTTGGAAACACATGATATGCAGGAAATGATGACTGCTCGTGAAGTGTCAATCTGCATTTTCTCAAAAGCACCATGGGCCTGCGTAAAAAACAAAATATAGGGGTTTTTAGTAATCAATCTGGCCTTAATACTAAGAACAAATTTCATATATAAAAATACTCACATTCTCCATCATAACGTCCATCGGTTCTTCCAGTGGTGGGTATGTGTCAGGATCTGCCTGCTCCATTTTCTCTTCAGATGGTAGAACCAATTTCATAAGGCTCCCGCCATCCACAGCTTCATCATTGTACTTCTCTGCCTTTAGACACACAATTTTTAAATCACAGCCACAATCACACTCTGTATCAGACCATTGCTCGGTACAATCCATTCTCCAATCGGCCCACTGTGTGGTTTCAGGAAAAGAATTTGGCTCTGATGGGTACACAGATGATGGTAAACTCCCAGGCATTCTCCAATCGACCCATTGTGAGGTTTCAGGAAAAGAATTTGGCTCTGACGGGTACACAGATACTGGTAAACGCCCAGTTGGCGGGTATGAGGAAGACCGAAACAGCTCCGGCTTTTGAGGCTGAAGAGGCAGGGGTGCCAGTGGATAAGAAAATCCAGAAGGCCCAATGGATAAGGGTTTACTCATTGTGGCATCAGAACTATTATTTATAATATTCTGAGCTGGCGTTGCAATTTCTCTGTCTTCTGGAGGATATGTGGCAGTATGACTCACCCCTTTCTTTCTGTTTTGATTCCTCAGGGGGGGTCTGTGGAGGCACTGGTGAAGATCCGCTGGCAGGGGGTGGATTCGCCATCTTCTCTATGCAGGAAAACGTGTCTGGGCAGGCAAAATGGGGGCTCCCTTCTATATGCGTCTAGAGCGAGGGGGTTGGCCTTACAGGACCATGTGCACCCTCTAAAACCCCTTCCTATTGGTCGAGGACGTTCTTCCGCTTTTCTAGAGGGGTCACATGACCCCCTTTGGACCAATCGGCATTGAGATATCGATCTAGGGGGGATTTCTCCAATCCTGTAAGGGTTAGGGCTCTAAAACCCCTTCCTATTGGTCGAGGGTGGTCTGATGCAACCCTAGAGGGGTCACATGACCCCATTGGGGTCATGTGATCCATGTCAGGTGACCACTCTTTCCGGAGGAGGGACTTCCGGTGGTGGGACTTCTGTCTAAGGTGGGACATCTGGTCTAAAGGGGGAGGGGCACCTGTCAGGGGCAGGCCTTAGGAGTTTGATGGATGGTCATACTTGTACTACTTCTGTTCTTAGTCATGTTACTGGAATGTGGCATGTAACATTATGCATGAATCAATAGCAGAAGAGGTATAAGCTGTGTGACAGGAATAAGGACATAAGAACATAAGAAGTGCCATGCTGGATCAGACCAAGGGTCCATCTAGTCCAGCACTCTGTTCACACATTGGTCAACCAGCTGTCAACCAGGCAGGACATGGTGCAACAGCACCCTCCCACCCATGTTCCCCAGTAGCTGGTGCACACAGGCTTACTGCCTCGAATACTGGAGATAGCACACAACCATCAGGGCTAGTAGCCATTGATAGCCTTTGCCTCCGGAATTTATCCACTCCCCCTTTAAAAGATATCCAAATTGGTGGCCATCACCACATCCTGTGGTAGTGAGTTCCATAATTTAACTATGTGCTGTGTGAAGAAGTAATTCCTTTTATTTGTCCTGGATCTCCCACCAATTAGCTTCATGGGATGACACTGGGTTCTAGTATTTTGAGAGAGGGAGAAAAATGTCTCCCTAGCCACATTCTCCACATCATACATAATTTTGTACACCTCTATCATGTCTCCCTTTAGCCTCCTTTTTTCAAAGCTAAACAATCCCAGTTGATGTAACCTTCTCTCATAGGGGAGATGCTCCAGCCCCTTAATTGTTTTTGTTGCCCTTTTCTGCACTTTTTCCAGCTCTATAATATCCTTTTTTAGGTGTAGTGACCAGAACTGTACACAGCATTCTAAGTGTGGTCGCACCATAGATTTGTATAAGGGCAGTATTTTATTCTCAATTCCTTTTCTTATAATGCCTAACATAGAGTTTGCCTTCTGTAAAGAAGGTGGACATTTTCATCGAGCTGTCCACCACAATCCCAAGTTCTCTTTCTTGTTTGGTCATAACCAGCTCAGATCCCATTATATTATACTTTTTTGTCCCAATGTGCATCACCTTACATTTGCTTACACTGAACCGCATCTGCCATTTGGATGCCCACTCTCCCAGCTTGGAGAGATCCCTTTGGAGCTCTTCACAATCCCTTTGTTTTTTTAATAACCTTAAATAATTTGGTGTCATTGGCAAACTTTCTCACTCCTAATTCCAGATCATTTATGAACAAGTTGAAAAGGATTGGCCCCAGTACCGATCGCTGTGGGACCCCACTATTTACTTCCCTCCATCGGGAAATTGACCATTTATTCCTACTCTCTGCTTTCTGTTCTTTAACCAGTTATTGATCTATAAGAGGACCTCTCCTCTTATTCCATGACTACTAAGTTTGTTCAGGAGTCTTTGGTGGGGGACTTTATCAAAAGCCTTTTGGAAGTCCAAGTAAACAATCACCCCTGAATACATGTTTGTTGATACTCTCAAAGAATTCTAGTAGATTAGTGAGATAGGACTTGTCTTTGCGGAAGCCATGTTGATTCTTCTTCGGCAGGACCTGCCCTTCTATATGCTTACTAATTTTGTCTTTAATAATGCTTTCTATCAATTTACCTGGAACAGATGTTAAGCTAACGGGCCTGTAATTTCCAGGATCCCCCTGGATCCCTTTTTGAAAATTGGCCATCTTCCAGTACAGAGGCTGAGCTTAGGACATGTTGCATATTTTTGTGAGGTCCGCAATTTTGTATTTGAGTTCTTTGAGAACTCTAAGATGGGTACCATCTGCACCTGGTGATTTATTTGCTTTCAATTTGTCAATAAGGTTGAGAACTTCATCTTTTGTCACCACTGTTTGCCTCAGTTCCCCAGACTCCCTTCCTGAAAACATCAGTTTAGGCACAGACGTCTGTCTTGTATCTTCTGCAGTGAACACTGATGCAAAGAATTCATTCAGCTTCTCTGCAATCTCCCTGTCCTCCTTTAGTACTCCCTTAACTCCATTGTCATCCAACGGTCCAACTGCTTCCCTAGCTGATTTCCTTCTTCTGATATATTTAAAGAATTCTTTATTGTTGGACTTGATATTATTAGCGATGTGCTCTTCAAAATGCTTTTTTGTATCTCTTATTGTTTGCTTGCATCTCCTTTGTGCCAGCTTGTGCTCCCTTTTATTTTCCTCACTTGGGCAAGACTTCCATTTTTGAAGGGAGCCCTCTTTTCTACAATAGCTTCTTTGACACTGCTTGTTAACCATGCTGGTGGCCTCTTGGACTTGGTGCTACCTTTCCTAACCTGTGGAATACAGGTCCTTGAGGTGGCTGGATCCACCACCGCCTGCTTTCCAATCTGGTAAATTCATCTGCCACACTCATTTTGGCAGGAAGCTATGGTCTCTCTCTGTAGCAGTGGCCCAATACAGTAGGAGAGGGTCTTGCACCAGATCATTAAATGCCTTGTATGTAATAGTCTCCCATTTTGTTCTGTGGGGCAAAGTAAGTGGACTGCTGTTAGCAAAAGTTCTGAAGAAGCAGCAAAACCAGCAACCTATCTCTCAAAATGCACACAAGGAGCAGAGGCCAGGTTTATCCCCACCCTATGCAAAAGATGAACCACCTCCTCCTTATAATTATGGGCAGGTGTCGTCCCTAGGACAGAATAGAAAACCAAATTATAAAACAAAAGATGTAAATATAGGTTTTGTACCTAGGGACTGGTGTTGTACCCAATGGCTTCCCCATATTTCTCACTCTAATCTGGAGTGACTTTTCTAAGAATAAGAATAGGCTAACCAGATTTTGTACTGTTCATTTCATTCAGGGTAACTGCCACCACCTTAACATAACCAGATAAGTAAATATACCCAGTTAACACAAACAGAAAAGCCAAAATAATATGAAGTTTCTGCACCTCTCTCTTATTTTATAGTGGAGTATTTGAACCTCCTAAAAAGTAATTATTAGTTATATATCATAGACAGATATCTCATTATCCCATCTGGCTTGGTGGACACAACAACTTATAAGCAACTTTTTATTGCCATCCCCTGTGATTGCAGCACAACTTGTTAGTAACTAACATTTTCCATTTAATTTTTATTTTCAGGTAATGACAGAGACAGGAAAAGAATTGTCAAAGGTTTGAGAACCAGCACAGGTAAATGACTATAGAGGACATTGTTTACAGTATGTCTGAAAGACTTTTGTTTGAAATTTCTGCAGTAACTCCATCTAGGATCAGAATGCAGATGGCAAAACACTACTATAAATCTGTTGCCTGGAGTGGATGATATTCATCATGGCATATAAAGCAACACGCTGGACAAGTATGGGCGGCAGCCTGGGCTGACACAGCCACAGCACTAAAAATGGTTGGTTGTAAATCAGTGTAATTTGACCTGCTTTTCATAGGGAGTGTTCTGTAAGCAGGTCTTAACAGCACATTATCTATTCAAACATGTGACCAGTTAACATGGGGAATGAGCCATGATGATGCATGCTAGCTGAACATGCTTGCTCTTCTGGAGTCAGTTACAGCGCTCAGTTCTTTTAAAACTGCTCCAGTCCACCTTCACCTTAACACGTGAATACTCAGGATTTGAGGGGTTTTTTTGCTTTGGGACTTTTGAAATGAATGGGAAGGACGTTTTATTCCTTTGAAAAATGTTTTTTGAAAACATTTGCAGAATGGGAGAAGCACAAAGGCAATCTTCCTCTCTGTGCTCCTGCCACTCTGCTTTTCTGCTAGACAGGCATTTTCACCCATCTAACTAGGGCTCTGTGGTGCAGGAGGGAAGAAGGCTGGAAAGGCGGGTGGGTTCTTCCTAAGCTGGCCTCCCCAGTCCCCTCTCTTCTCCTCCCCACCCACGGAACCACCCCCTTCCCCTCCTCTTCAAGGTCACTTTTGCAACTTCAGAGTGGCTCTCGGGAAGGTGTGGGGAGCTCAGACTCCTGGGTTTGAGGTCAGAGCATTGTCTCCAAGCAGGAATAGAAACTATCCTATCCCCCCCCCGATGCTGTCTGCTCCCAGACACTGTCATGGGGTGGATCCGCACGTCGGCCCCAGAGCGCATTTATGCGACCCCAGGGCACCCCGAAAACGATAGTCTGTACTTGCCTGTAAAAAGAAACGAGGAAGAGACGCCGCCGATGACGCCGCCGACGCCACCCAGCTTCCTGCTCCCCGGCTGGGACGGAGAGCTGGGTGGAGAGCGGAAAAAGCTCTCTACCCCGCCTTCTTCAAAAAGAGCTCTCCGAGCTGGCCGGGGAGCAGGAAGCTGGGTGGTGTCGGCGTCGGTGGCATCATCGGCGGCATCTCTTCCTCATTTCTTTTTACGGGCAAGTACAGACTATCGTTTTCGGGGTGCCCTGGGGTCGCATAAATGCGCTCTGGGGCCGATGTGCGGATCCGCCCATAGAAAATATCTTATGGCCCACAGACATTGTCCATAGGGTTCATCCCTCCAATAATAAACAAATAACCACTTCAGTGAGAATTTGGCCTGAGAGGTTTCAAACCTTCAGGCTAAACATTCCAAATAATCTAGTCAAGCAGGAGGCCTGGGCTCATTGCTATAAACGTCAGATTACTGAAGACAAATAAAAGTATTCCACGTGCTAAAGAAGAACCAAGTGCACAGATTTGGAGAAAATGGAGACCAAGGCAGAAGAAAAGCCACGAAGAAGAAAGGTCTTTATTACATACTCTGAAAAGGCAACTGCAGAGAAAGAGGAAAGAAAGAGTTAGGGTTTAAAAACAGACTTGGATTCCCATCAAGCCAGCCTTGGCTTTGGGGAAACATTTGGGATTAGGGCAGAACTTGGGTGCTGATCATATACTTTTTGTAAGTCAGGCACACATTCCCCCAAATATTTGCATGCAGTTATCATGTACTATGCCTAAACTTTTACAGCCTGCCAGAAAAAGCAAATACAATATTTCTGTGGGAGCCATGAGAAATGTGCAAACAGGTAACAGAGAGATTGCAAAACATGGACTGTGGAGAGAGTTAAGACTCATTGCCATCATGTAGCTGTTTAGATTCCTGTGAAATGGCATGGGGCTTTCAGAAGGGATCTGGACAAACAGATGGAAACAAGGGGGTAGGCTTTTCTTTCAAAGTAAACTACATTACAGTATCCATTCAGCAAAATCATATCAAATGAATCATCATCTATATGCATTTGACTAAACTGACACTTCTAGTTTCTCATATTACATGGTTTTCCTTTTTTTAAAAAAATCACTCTAAACCAGAACATCAAAATTATAAAGCTCTCAAGGACGTATACTTCTCACGTATGTATGAGTCATTTGTTCTGATGAGGCTAAAGAGCATCCTTTTGACAGTATGGGGTCATCTCATCATTTCCATTGACCTTGACTCAACACCATGTAAGCTCTATTCTTTGATTACATTTTCTACATGTTTACATTCTTAACCATGTAAGCATTTTCCAACCGTAAACACAAAAATGCTGCTCATTTCTGATCGTGCATAGCTGTATTGAGTGAAGTCCCAACATTGTATAACAAAAGCTTAATAACTGGAACACTGCTTATCAATATCTGATGGCACGTCAATGATGTAACTATTAGGCATCCAAAACTAAATTCTGAACAGGTTTGTACAAGGGTTAATCTTGAATCTTGAAATCTACATCTTCATACTTTCATTATCAGGTTACAGATTCATAAAACACACGCGCACACACACACACACAGAGAGAGAGAGAGAGAGAGAGAGAGAGAGAGAGAGAGAGAGAGAGAGAGAGAGAGAGAAGGGCAGCACCAAAAAGGCAGAAAAAGGGAGTTTGGACCTCTTTGACAGATCTTGCAAAGGAAGGTCTAACAAAATTAGGATGTGTTTTACACCAGCCTAACCAACAAGCCAAAGACAGGCCAACAACTATATGTTGTGGCCTTCTGGGTCACTTGAGAAGCCCCTTGACTTTTCAGCCCTAGGGAGCCATGTATCGGATTTAGCCAAAGCCTGACGCCCAAGGTGAATCAGACCATTTCTGGTGCTTCCTGAGGCAAAGCAGGCTTCCCTCGGGAAATGACTGGACTGAACTTTGACTCACATAAAGCTTCGTATGATTCAGGCTTTGGAGTTGCAAACATTCTGTTTCCTTTCCAAATAGTGTTGATTTTGCTTCTCTACATGCAGGGAAGGTGGATTGGCTGGTCTACCTTCTAATCCTAGGGCACATTTTACCAGGGACTCAAATTACTGTGATTTGGAGGAGGGATTAAGTTTTAATAAATATTCTCCTTTTCTCTTCTGATTCTCTCAGTTGTTTGTTCAATTTTGAAACAACTTTCAAGTAGGGTTAGGTTGGACAGCTTCAAATTTTGTTTATTCATGGTGAGATGAGGTGGGCCAAGGATGGGACCTGACAAATGGCTGTCCAGCTGCCTCTTGAATTCCTCTAGTGTGGGAGAACCCATGACCTCCCTAGGTCATGGGTTCCATTGTCATACTGCTCTAACAGTCAGGATGTTTTTCCTGATGTCCAGCCGGAATCTGGCATCCTGTAACTTGAGCCCATTATTCTGTGTCCTGCACTCTGGGATGATTGAGAAGAGATCCTGGCTCTCCTCTGTGTGACAACCTCTTAAGTATTTGAAGAGTGCTATCATGTCTCCCCTCCATCTTCTCTTCTCCAGGCTAAACATGCCCGGTTCTTTCAGTCTCTCCTCAGAACGCTTTGTTTTCAGGCCCCTGATCATCCCTGTTGCCCTCCTCTGAACACGCTCCAGCTTGTCTGCGTCCTTCTTGAATTGTGGAGCCCAGAACTGGACGCAATACTCTAGATGAGGCCTAACCAGGGCCAAATAGAGGGGAACCAGTACCTCGCACAATTTGGAAGCTATTCTTCTATTATGCATCCCAAAATAGCATTTGCTTTCCCCCCCTTTTTCATAGAATCATAGAATAGCAGAGAGGGAAGGGACCTACAAGGCCGAGTCCAACCCCCTGCTCAATGCAGGAATCCACCCTAAAGCATCCCCGACAGATGGTTGTCCAGCTGCCTCTTGAAGGCCTCTAGTGTTGGAGAGCCCACAACATCCCTAGGTAACTGATTCCATTGTCGTACTGCTCTAACAGTCGGGAAGTTTTTCCTGATGTCCAGCTGGAATCTGGCTTCCTTTAATTTGAGCCCGTTATTCTGTGTCCTGCACTCTGGGAGGATTTTATTTATTTATTTATTGCATTTATATACAGCTCCCATAGCCAGGGCTCTCTGGGCGGTTTACAGAAATTCTAAAATTGAGGTAAAAACAAGTATACAAAATTCTTTTTTGCAAATTTCAAAAATTGCTAGTTTCAAGCATCATAACTCATTAGTCGTTGCACCTATCCAGGTACAGCTGGAGACATCTCTATGAGGTGTTTTCTTTTCATACAAATTCCCCCAAAACCCATGGGGGGAGGGAATGGGAAGCAAATCATCACTCCACTCCACAAATGTGAGGACTCCCTTATGAACCACTGCACCTGCTCTTCTGATACTTTATTATTTTCTTTTACTCAAGTTCATGTCTGAAATATCTCCCATTTTTCAGAACAATAGTCCACAAGGAATATAGGAGGACAATAAGTATGTCCTGTTTTGGATGCCCCCAAAATGTAAAGGCTGCTTAAAACCTTCTTAGCCTATTTATCTTAAACTTTGCAGGCTCAATCCCCTCAGGAGGGACAACTACACCTGCGAATTCCGTCCAATTCTGCAAAGAAATAAAATTATCAGCAGCTCCCTTTTAAATATAAATCAGAATATAAAGGCCAAAGCACAACAAAACTAAACA
The DNA here is from genome assembly GCF_023053635.1 of Elgaria multicarinata webbii. NCBI lineage: Eukaryota > Metazoa > Chordata > Lepidosauria > Squamata > Anguidae > Elgaria > Elgaria multicarinata. The sequence continues at coordinate 1,559,100 of NC_086176.1, forward strand.
AACAAAAGCAAACAAACTCTGCACCTGATTTTCGGACATTTGGAAGGCGTAATCCCCTTCTAAAGGGCTGAGCCACCATACACGGATACATTTGGCTTGGTGGGTCATATATAAGCAGACAGTATAGCACTTATTAAGATCAGTTCACATGGTGCTTTAAAAATTTAACTTAAATTTTTCTCTGCAAATTTAACTTGCAGAGAAATTTGGTTAGGTCACTGGTTATAATTTATAAGATTAATGACACTGTTTTTTTATTCCAGAAAATAATGGCACTTCAATACAATACTTGGCTTCTTACCCCCTGCTTCAAATTCTGGTGCCCAATTACACAAGCTGAGTTATTACATTTGGGGTAAGAAGATCAAGGCAGCATTAGATAACAGGTCCCATTTGAAACTGTTTGTTTGTTTTGGTAAAGCAGCATCCATCAAAATCAATATTCTTGTTAAAGTAAAATGTTATTGCAATATTTCCTTTTTAGCAATGTCAGAAGAAATTAAAGTCAGAGAGACTCTCCCTCCCCACTTCCCAATCATGGCTGAGGTACAACTGGCTAGGACACTCCTTAGCCCGGTTCGCACGTAATTGTGGAACTTCCTGCCTCAAGAGGTCTATTTGCCCCCTTCTCTTTTTGCCTTCTGCCACCTAGCCAAGACATTTCTATTCCACCCATCATTCAAGAAGAAGGGCTGAAGAGGTTTAGTGATTACCTCTTCTTAAAGCTGTTTTGCCTCCTGTATTTGTCTCCTTTTCACTGTTTTTGTTATAGCATTTCATTTTTATGACTTATTTTGTACTTTTAAATTGTTGTAAGCTGCCCTGAGCTCTGTAAATACAATGGAAGGGTGGGATTTAAATGTTATCTAATATATGAATGAAAATAAAGCTTTAAAAACTTTCTAATGTGCTGCAGCTGCTGCCTACTGCTCATTGTGCTGTCCGTGGCTGTTGCTAGACGAGGAGTTAGCCCGGTGTGAGGCCCGGTCTCCCTCCTGTGCATCCAGATGACACACAGGGGATTCCGGGGTCAGGCCGGGCTAAGTTCTCCCTTGAACCAGGATAAGCGGATACGCTTATGGCTTGGCTTTTTCGCAGCCCCGGCCAGAGGCCGGGGCTGCAGAAGGTCTAGCAGGGTCTGTGGCTTTTCCCAGCTGCTCGTTTACTCACGAGTAGCTGGGAGAAGCCACGGACTGGGCACAGCATTCCATAGGAGCACTGTGCCCATCGGGCCGGGGGGATCACGGGGGGGGGAGATGGGGGCCGGGGGAAAGAACGGACCCAGCAGGAGAGATGGGGGGAGAAGAACGGGGACAGCCATGGCGGATGGGGGCGGGGGAAGAAGAATGGGGACGGGGACGGGGGATAGCCACGGCAGACGGGGGCGGGGGAAGAAGAACGGGGATGGGGGACAGGCATGGCGGACGGAGGCGGGGGAAGAGGAACGGGGATGGGACGGGGGACAGGCATGGCAGACGGGGGCGGGGGAAGAATAACGGGGACAGGGCCTGGTGGATGAGGGGGGAAGAAGGACGGGGACAGGGCCTGGCGGACGGGGACGGGGGACGGGCGAGCGAGCAGGCAAGGGGGGCATCAGGCATTGTGGCGGGGGAAATCAGGGGCAGGGAGAGTGGGGAACCCTTTATTTTTTTTAAAAAAATAATACTTACGGTTCCATTGGTGCACTCCTGCGCACATGGCCCTTTAAGGGAGGGAAAAAATGGAGGACGCGACGGGGCTTCCCTCGGCTCCGTCACGTCTTGCGTGTGGACGGGGCCTACAGGTCGGGCTACTTCTAGCGCAGCCTGGCCCCTCCTCCCACACGGATTATCTGGTAGGTCTAGCAAGGCCCTGTGTCCCTCCCTGCTCTTCTTACAGGTACAGGATCCAGGCTGTGGCCTGTTCTGTTGCAGACTATCAGGGAGGCCCTCCCCATGACCCACAGCAGTGGCCAGTAGGCTCCCTCTTGTTCCTCTGTGGGGTGGTTGACTTGCTTGATTCATGAAGACTCCTGTTATCTTGCATGCTCCATGACAGACAGTTATGCAACAGGTGAAGGTCTTCCTAAGATGGTGCTGGTACCATGATAGACTGCTACTAAAACTGCTACTGTGCCGCCAGTCCAAGGCACACGAGCCCTACTTGAGGGATCAGTTGGCAACATGACTTCTGTTTCAGGATCTCCTCTATCCCAGATGCTGCTCAGTCACGACAGTGACTTTGCTGCAAGCATTGCGTCTTTGTTGCTACGAAGCGGTAGATAGGAAGTTTATTTATTTATTTATTTATTTATTTATTTATTTTATTTCTATACTGCCCAATAGCTGAAGCTCTCTGGGCGGTTCACAAAAATTAAAACCATGAAGAGCATAATAAAACAACCAACAATTTAAAAACACAAATACAAAATACAATATAAAAAGCACGACCAGGATAAAACCACACAGCAAAAATTGATATAGGTTAAAATATGAGATTAAAACAGCAGAGTTTAAATTTAAGTTAAATTAGGTGTTAAAATACTGAGAAAATAAAAAGGTCTTCAGCTGGCGACGAAAGGAAAACAATGTAGGCGCCAAGCGAATCTCTCTGGGGAGCTTGTTCCACAGCCGGGGTGCCACAGCAGAGAAGGCCCTCCTCCTAGTTCTGCTGTCACTGGACATGTTGTTGAAATTATGGGGCTTCGGATGTGACACAACTACGTTTTTGCCCACTGCTAGTGTAACTTTGCCAGGGGAGCATTTTGTTGGTATGCCAGGGGACTTCCACAGGCATGTGATTCTGCCAGCATAGTTCCATCTCTGCCACTGGATAGGCAGTTTCAGCCAGTGGATTTTTGGGGTAGGATTTCACATACATTAATGTATTAATTTGGGACACAATCCTGTAGTGCTTACTTGGAAACTCAATAGGCCTTTCTTCAGACTGTGTAGATATGCATGGAATTAAACTGTTACTGACATTATCTTAGTAACTTATGTTCAAAAATTCATCATATATACTATTAAAATACAGTTAAAATCCATACATTAAAATACATGATTGTATTGTATAATATCTGAAAAAGATTAATCGTTATTTAAAGCCATGCATCACTTTTGAAATGAGTTGCCTCAGTCATTCAGGCACAGGCGACATCCAGGCTGGACTATGGAGATGTGCTTCTCCATGCTGCTGCCAGTTTGGGAACTCCAGTTGGTGTAGAATATTGGTGGGGTCAGGGTGGTTTGCTCATATGACACTGATATTGCATCTGCTGAATTGGTTGCCACTCTGTTTCTGAGCCCAATTTAAAGTGACGGTTTTAACCTTTAAGCCTTAAAAGGTTTGGGCCCAAGTTACTTGGAGTGTCATCTCCTGCATCACTCCATCTGCACTTTGAGGTCATCAACAGAGGCCTTTCTCACTTGCCTGCTGCCAAAGGCAGTTAGGCTGGTGAGGGCAGTGGTGGTCCAGCACTTCTGGCATCAGCTTTCACCAGGGGTTCATAAGGCCCCTTCTTTGCAGGTCTTCAGGAAGTCTCTGAAGAGACCCACACATTTTTGCTGTGGGCTGCAAGTTTTATTGGTGCAATTTGTTTGTTTAATATTTTATTGTATATTTATTGCCTATTTGTATATTTTGGTATAGTTTTTATTTTTTACGGTGCCTTGAAATGATTTCACTCTTAAAAATATTTTTAAATAAATAAGGGCGCAACCCTATTGGATCTGCCCTTTATACTCGTAAGCCTCTGAACCTGGAGACTTATGAATATCCAACGCAGAGCACGAGGCACAGTGGAAGCGATCCTTGCCTTCACTGTGCCTCCTGCTCTGCAATTCAGCTAGGTGAGACATCAGGGAGAGAAAGGAAAGGAGGCGCCTGCAGTTTCTGATTATTCAGATTCTTATTCAGAGCCAGAACTAGAACAGTTAGACCTGAGAGCAGGGGAGGAAACTCTCTGAGAGTCTCCAGGAGTTGGGGAAGAGTCTTCCCCAAACCTTGGCAACCAGGTGTTCCAGCCCGATTCACAACCTAGGGTCAGTGTTTATGGTGGTGGGTTGGCACTGTGATGATCCCAAACCACGTATTTTCCCTGCTTCAAGGCAGCAGTGGCTAATCTTGACACTGTGGGGAAGCACCCGTCACGTCCCCTGTCCTCTGCCTGGATGGATGGTGACCAAACAGGGGTGGCCATGCACCCAGCCACGCCTCTGCTGCAATTCTGGAGCGAGGCGTACGGGCTGTCTTGACATCGTCTTGCATGATCTCGCCTCGCTCTGGAGGAAAAAGTTGTGGTAAGTCCCCGACTTTTTTTCTCTGCAACTTCAGCTGAAAGCCCCAAGGTGTGTGTGCAATTGGTGCTGCATTGTAAAATCAATGCCACACCACACTGAGCCCACCCCAGGGCTTTCCAAGCATTTATACAACCCCCAAATCGCCCAGAGAGCTCCAGCTATTGGGCGGTATAGAAATGTAATAAATAAATAAATAAATAAATTCTAGGGAGGAGGAATAGCATGACTTGGTTGACGCAAAGGCGTATCGCCTGGCTAAGTGGGTGGAGTTAGGGAAGGGCTTGAAACGCGCTGCAAGAGTAGCCTCTCACCAGAGTATAATAGGGAGCCTCCCTAATGGAGGAGCTTAAGCAGCCTTTGGGGTTCACCATTGGCTGCTTATCGTGGATTGGGTGGCAACTTCTCTCTCTTGCAAAAGCCTTCCCTGATAGAGAGCTCAAGCTATTTAGGCCCTGGGGCAGTCTTTGAGTTTCACTAAAGCTATATGGGAGAAATGCTCACCATTAGCATAATAGAAACTGTGACTACCTTGAAGTTTCGAGTCTCTGTTATGTTGATTGTGTAGAGGGAGACCTGTTGAGCCTGACACTGGGGAGACCTGGGAGTGTGGCGTCAGCTGTCCCCTCCCCAACCACCAGCACACACCCATTGCCTTCCCTCTGAGATTGCCTTTGGGACCCCGAACCTGAACGATCCAATGCTCCCCCCTCCTTGACTCTGTCTTGGGGCCATAGGATTGCTCTCTAAATAAAATAAACATGACTATATTACCCTGGGGTGTGTGTTTTTAATGTTAAGGTTCAGAAAATGTCCAGGAAGCCCTACATTGTCCCCTAAAGTAGGACGGTAATGTCACTCTGATGTTGTTTGAACATACTTCTCCAAAAGTGCAGGAAATAACTGTCAATGGAAGTTAATTTCTGTCAGGTTTTGGCAATCCCCACGCAACTGTTCCCTACTTTGTACCTCAGAGAAGGAAATGTCTTTTTGAAAAAGGCAGGCCAGAGCCTCACCCTCTTCATGCTTTACTCTTGGATGAAACACGGGCTCTGACAAATATACCAGTAGGGGAAGGGCACATGGAAGATTGTAGGCAGAAAAAGAAGACAGTAGGTGACTCAATTTCTAGTCTGTTCACGGCACGTTTCAATGACAGAATTTACCCTATAAAACCCCAGCTATGGCCTATTTCTGCGTAGGTTCTGTGTAAACTGGCCAAGGTATCAATCTTGAATGCCTACAAGGAGCTCGCTGCTGCCTCCCTTGCCAGGCATCAATGCTTCACCTCAAGCCCTGCTCAGTCCAACAGACTGGAAGAAGTAAGTTGTGGCTGGCAGTTCACCCACCCTGCTGAGCGCTGCAAAAGGACTAGCTAGGTTTCTGGGATGAAGTGATTCCCACCAGCAGAGGTAGAAGTGTGTGTGTGGGGTGGGGTGGCGACTGATATAGCTAGGAGCAGGAGGCTGGGGTTGCAGATCCAAGTCCCATCCAGGTTTAGGGCCATCTTTGCCTGTGTGCCAAGCGTATGGTCCTCAAATGTCCATTGCATGATGGTGCACTTTGGGAGCTGGAGTGCAGAAAAGACAATAATTAGAACATTGTTTTTAACTACAGTGTTTTAAAGCGAAATTAACTGCTGAAATTTAAATGGAATTACCATGACCACAGCCATTAATCCTAACCACAAGTTCTGAACAGAGTAAAAAACAACAATTTTCCTACCACACAAAAAGAAAGTCCAAGTCTCCAGAGAGGTAGAATGATAAGAAAGGATCAAAGGAGTCATCTCCTCTCATGCTGTGGCCAGGGGCAGCAATCCTGCCACAAGGGGCCTTTCCCAAAGTGGCAAAGCACCATGGAAAGGAACGCTCCTGTGCTTGACTTGCTGCCATCTCTCATATAGATGCTGTCCCATAAGGGCTTCTTTTCTTCACAGTGGCTTCATGCTGTTGATAAACCAAGGGAAGTATTTACTCCACGCTAAACATCATTTAAAGTATAGAATTCTTTAACATCACAATTGTGGTGTCCACTAGCATACTGCTTCTTAAAAAGGCTATTTATTTATTTATTTATTACATTCCTATACCGCCACAAAGCCAAATTTACAAAGATTTAGGGATGATAAATTTATCAACAACTAAGAGCATGACAGCTTAAGTGGAATCTCCATTTGTACAGGCCAGGGGCCTCTTGAAGAAAAGAGGGGGTGCCTGTGCCGCGACACAAGCTCTTTACCACAGGCCTGTCCGCGGACACTCCCTGCTCAAGCTAAGCGCCACCACTTTATGAGCCTGAGGTGAGGGACAAACACGGCCTTTCTCCAAACTATGTGGAGAAAGGGGTTAAACAGGAATAGTTTCAGGAATAAAATAATGTGCTGTGAATTATATGTGCTGATGGTGAATTAATGTCAGAATGGGTGTTATATGTATATAACTGCAGATGATAAATGCCAAGGAGACATGTGGGATTTTTTGTGGTAGTAAAACAAACTGAATAAAAATGTATTTCAATGTTCACAAACTTTGTTTCATAATAAAACTTTTCAGACCCTTGTTAATACCTCTCATCCAATCCTTTCTCTCTTCTCATACACACTTTTCTTTCTCTTACACCTTCACTCCTGAACTTTCTTTATTATCAGGATTGTTTAATATACACCAACTGCCTATCTGCACACTACACTCAAAAGTAGGGGTGTGCATGGACCCCCCGCTCCACTTCACTTCCAGATCCGCGATTTTCGGATCGGGCCACTTCGCCCCGCCCCCGCTCCGCCCATTTCCGCTCCGCTCCGCTCGGAGCTCCGGATCCGATAGGGTTGCATTGAAAGCTAAAAAAGTAAACAACTTTTTTTCTGTTCAAGTTAGAAACCTCATGTTTGGCACTATGACACCTCATGGATGTATACACATGCACGCCAAGTTTCAAGCCAATCCCATCATCCCCTGATTTTTGGGGAATTTATGAAAATCGGGCACCCCATTCAGACCCCTTTCCATAGCTCCGTCAATTTGCACGTTAGAAACCTCAAATTCACCACCATGACAGCTTATCCATGTGTCCACATGGACGCCCAGACTCAAGGCAGTCCCTTCATCCCCTGATTTTTGGCGGGGCTCTAACCTCTAACTCACCACCCATAACCCTAAGTCACACCCCTTTCGATAGCTCCGTCAATTTGCACGTTAGAAACCTCAAACTCAGCACCATGATAGCTTATTCATGTGTCTACATGGATGCCAAGTTTCAAGGAAATCCCATCATCCCCTGATTTTTGGGGAATTTTTGAAAATCGGGCACCCCATTCAGACCCCTTTCGATAGCTCTGTCAATTTGCACGTTAGAAACCTCAAACTTGCCACCATGAAAGCTTATCCAGGGATACATACGCACGTCAAGACTCAAGGCAGTCCCATCATCTTCTGATTTTTGGGGAATTTATGAAAATCCAACACCCATTCACACCCCTTTCCAATAGCTCCGTCAATTTGCATGTTAAAAAAACCCCTCAAACTCACCACCATGACAGCTTATCCAGGGATACATACGCCGCACGCCAAGACTCAAGGCAGTCCCATCATCCCCTGTTTTTTGGCGAGGCTTAAACCTGCAGACATCTCAATGGGGCCATTTCAAAGGAAATCCCAACATGCCATGAATTGGGGAGTATGAATCTTCTTCCACACTTGAAAAATGGATTTGGAACTTCCAAAACTCCAAGTGAGCGCAGGAAGGACTTCTCCCCTGAGTCAAAGCCAGACACACACAACATCCCTGCAAGGCGGGCAGGGGAGGAGAGAGGGAAGGCAGGCAGGCAGGCAGCAGACATTTCTGGGGGCATAAGGAAGTGAGCCAAGGATAAGCCAGTAATGCATATAAAATGGAATAAATAAATAAATAAATAAACGAAGGAGGGTTGGAATTAAAAGCAGCAGTGTTGCTGAATAAACAACAAGAAGAACTTTAAAAAAAGGCTATATCTGTCTTTTACCAGCAATAGGGGGATGTGCCCAGGGGAGGGGGAAGCAGCAGCTGCCAATTTGACTGGTGGTCAACCATTGCTTCACCACAACAGAAAACTGGAACTGTCACTTCAACTCATGATAGGCATCGCTCCACCACTAAGAGAAATAGACCGCTCACTTCAACTCATGATAGGCATTGCTCCACCGGGTTACTCTCTTTGGAAGGCTCTGATGGCCTTCCAAGTACAGGAGAGAGTGAGGGCACATCCACATGGGATGCCCTAGGGGAGCTCATCCCCTTGCACCACATCTTTTCAGTTGTTCCCCAAAGTTAGGGTGGGGAGCAGTGCTGTGTTTCTATCTCTTATTATTGGCTTAGTATATGATTTCACAGGTTGTGTTTGTGCATTTGGTGGGGCTGCTGTTTTAAAAAACACTGGGAAAAGTCCGTTCAGATTAAGAAAGAGAAGTTTCCCAGAATCCCAAGTTACCCGTTTTGCCTATCCCCTCCTCCAACTTTGGGATCATGTGATCATGACCGGGAGTTGACTCTGCCCCTCAGCAATCAAAAAGGTAATCTTTTTCCCGCCTTTACCCTACTTTTTAAAAAATTCTAGAGCGCGACCCGCACCACACAGAGAGCTGAGAGTAGTCTCAAAATGACCCCCATCCACGACTCTCTGAGCACAAGAATTTTCAGAACGATAGCTTAAAAAACAACCCAGTTATCCCCGATTCTTTTCTGCAATGCAATCCTATGGGCGAAAACTGCCGTTTGACCCGCGCTGTCCCTGTTTGTAATGTTCGTTTACCCGATTTTTAAAAAAATATAGCACGCGACCCGCACGATGCAGAGAGGTGAGAGTAGTCTCAAAATGACCCCCATCCACGACTGTCTAAGCACAAGAATTTTCAGAACGATAGCTTTAAAAACAACCCAGTTATCTATGGGCGAAATGTTTCAAGATGGCGATCGGAGCGGTCTGCCTGAAAGAGGAGCTCTGAAAAATGGTCGCTTCTCTTCGCCTTGCTTCTAGGGGTCCGCGGTCCGCTTCTACTCCGCCTCTGGGCAAGGCGGAGCAGGCCAATTCGCTCCTGCTTCTGCGCTTCTAATCGGAGCGGAGCACATGCCTACTCAAAAGACAACCCTCTTTACCCTGATCCTCTAATTCTCCCTTGAACCAAAGTACTTTAAAAACACCCCCCCAACACCCTTATATATCCTCCTCCCCCCTCCTAAGATATTCAGTCTCCACCCACTCAGGTCAACATTCTAAACACAATAGACATACAAATTCTTGACATACATTAGGGAACTAACTTGTGGGGTGTAACGCCACAGTGCCCTTTACTTTTGGACCCGCTAGAGTCAGATGCTGATCTAGATGGGCCAGTCATGACAGTTCTGGACTTCTGGCCCACTACTCTTTTCTTCTAAATGCTTTTAGAAATTGCCCCTGGAGCAATTGTCCCTGGATCTTCCTTTGCAACACATAGCTGGCAAAGGAGCTTTTATCCTGAAGTATGGGGTAAGGAGAGACGAGGAGTATGTCATATATCAGATGGGGAAAAATGCCTTCAAGAATTTAAAGTATCCCTCTGAGCCAGGGGTGGGGAACCTGTGGCCTTCCAGGCATTGTTGGAGTCCAGCTCCCGTCAGCCCCAACCAGAATGATGTCCAGTGGTGATGGGAGTTGTAGTCCAACATAGATCTGGACAGCTGTATGTTCCCCATCCCTCCTGTAAGTTATGAATGCATAGCAGCCAGGCTTGCTTCAGGTTCTTGCTCTCAAACAAAGAAGGGTCTCCTAGAAGAGCTTCGAGGCCCTGTCATACAAACACTGATCCCATTCTTGAAAGCAGGGGTGGGTAGTGGAGGTCTTTCAGTTCCCAGAAAAAAGAGGCAGGAGCAATGTTCCTTCTGGGAAAGGATAATCCACCTACCAGATCTACTCTTACAAGTGCCCTAAAATAATGTTAAATAAAATAAAGACCAATTAAAATAATGTAGTGATAAAATGGCATCTACTGCAATGTTTACAATGAATGCATGCTGAGCTTTAAATGGCCCCACACACAGCAACTAAGGGCCTTGCTAGACCATGCTGGATAAGCCGGCATGGAGGTGGGGCGACAGCACGCTAACTTTAGTGCGCGCCGCCTTGGCTCCTAGATGCACGACGCGCAGGGACTACGGAAGCCCTGCAGCGTCGGCCATTTTTGTTGTTGTTGTTGTTAAAGGGGCCACGTGCGCCCTGAAGACACCAGAGAAGGTAAGTGTTTTTTTTTTAATTAAGCCCCCCCATCCACTCCTGATCCCCTCCCATGCCTCTTGCCCACTCTTTCCCCACCCTCCCTCCCCGTCCCCATCCCCTGTGTCGCCCTCCACCATCCCTTGCCGTCCCCTGTGTCGCCCTCCGCCATCCCTCGCCGTCCCCTGTGTCGCCCTCCACCATCCCTCCCCGTCCCCTGTGTCGCCCTCTGCCCTCCCCCTCTCCTGCCGGTCCGGCCTTCCCCCCCTATCTCCCCCCCGGATCCCCTCATGAGGCTACTAGCCGCAAAAAGCCACGGACCTTGCTAGACGTTCCGCAGCCCCAGCCTCAGGCTGGGGCTGTGGAAAAGGCGCGCCATAAGCAACTTCGCTTATGGCGCGTTAGGGGAGGCTTCAGCACGGCCTGACCCCGGATTCCCCTGTGCGTCATCTGGACGCACAGCAGGGAAACTGGGCCTCACAGCGCGCTAAGGCCTCGTCTAGCAAAGCCCTAAGTCACACCCTCATGTACAGATGGAACATAGTGGGACATATACAAAGAAATAGTGTAATATGTCTTGATTTTATTTAAAATATTTCTAATAATCCTGATAGTGTGGGAAATCAATTGCAATTCCACTTACGGTTTACAGTGTAAGAGTAATGATTGGGAAGCTCTAGGCCCCACCCACAGCTGCCCCTCTGAACTTGTTGCAATGGAAGTCTAAAGATGTGGGTGCAATATTTCCTTGCATTGTTCAGAGCAGCTTTGCCCTCCACTGATTGCTTCCCCTGCCTCTTAGAGTGAGTTATTATGACATCTGGATCATCTGGCACTGATATCTGTGACTCACTAGATTTTGGCTAGTTTTCACTGTCTAACAATTTGGTGGTCTAGCGCTGAGTGACTAGGGTGTGGGTGGGCATGTTGTAATATCTGCATTTCCCTTGTTTTTCCAGTTCTGTAGTTTCCCTTCTATCCTCCAGGCAGCTCCATTTACTATGTTTTGCAGGTTGTGGGTGGGTAGACATTTCTCCTAGTTCAGAACTGCACACTTTTGGCACACATCAGTAATAAATCATTCTCAACCACTCCCTCCTGGCAGGACTATTTCAATGCAGCTGCAAGAGACCACAACCAAGTTCCATGCTGCTCCTGCCACCAGGAATCGAAGAGACTCTGCTAAATCTTTCATATTGAGCTGCTTTGAATCTTGACTAACTGCACATTTTCTACAAATTTAAGGAAGACTCACCACTTAGCCCATGGCTTGAATAATAGTGAGGCTTTTATTGCACTGTCACTGTACCTCATTCACAGAATTTTACTGGGGCTGTGGCTGTCCAGGCAACAATGTCTCACAACCCTTTCCTGGTTCCCCATCACTTCTTCCATCTTTTTTCTTACAATACCTTTTAATTAGTAGCACTAGGAACTCTCTGTTTGGAAGCACACTAAGTGTAACATTGTGATTAGTATCCTAAATGAGGTTGGTTGGATGTGGTTAGTGTAACATTAGTATAATTTTATTGTGGTTGTGATTAGTATACACAACAAGAAGCTCAAAGACTGAAAATGCAGAGATGTAGGCCTCCCAATTTAAAACCAGGTCATGAGACTCACTCTCCAGAAAACAGAAAACATCCTGCGTAAATATTAAGATCAGTCCATTTTCCCCAGGATACTCAACCCTATGAAAACCCCTTCTTGAAATGCTAAACATTTCAGTGGCGCGCCGGGGGGGGGCAGGGGCGGGGGATCTCAACTCTCTCATCCCAAGAAAATTGCATGAATACGGCCACCTGAGCTTGCATCTGCCTTTTGGCATCCATAGCAGCAAGGATCGCACTGCTATATTGACCAGTGGTTCCGAAAATGGGTGGTACTGCCCCCTTGGGGCGGTGGGATTGCATAGGGGGTGGCAGGGGGCGCTAAGAGGCAAAGGGGTAGCAGGTGGGCACTTGTAACGCAGTTGGTTATGGATGACCCCCCAATGATGAATGTGATACTTGAGCCCACATCCAAAGAGTGCACTATAGCCTGACCATACCCACCGGAGAAGTCCGGACTTCTCAGAGAAAAGAAGGCCAACTGGAGCAACTGGAGTTGAGGGCCAACTCACTGGTAAAATGGGGGTGCATGGCCCTGCAGTTGCGTTAGGCCTTCTTTTCCCCGTCGGCCCAGCCTTCTTCCTCAGGAAATTGGAGACTTCCGCTTTCCTGCAAGACTTCCCAGCCGAGATCTTGTGAGATTTAGAGTGCACTGTAGACCCGGCTGGTTGGCTGCTTCTGCACCGCCGCTGCCGCAGCCATTGCGGTGGGAGCCTCAGGCAGCAGCAGCAATGGGTGGTGCATCACAGAAGATGACGATGACCAGAAGCACCAAGAAGGTAGATGGCCAGGAGTGCAGCCATCCTCCACCCCATCTTCAGGCGCGGGCTGGCTCAGTTGTCCAGCCCGGGAGACTGAGGCCTGGGCGTGGGCCAGCAGCATGGCCATCCTAATTTCCCCCCCTTTGCTTGGGAGCCAGAGGTGTGTGTTTCCAGCTTTCCCTGCCTGTGGCCTCGTTGTGGTTTCTATCGTGCCCTGAGGGGCTGCTACGGGTTAGGGTGGGTGAATGAGTAAGGGGACAGTAGGTGGGTGGATTTTCCAGAGGTGAGTCTTATGGAGTCTCCCCCTCCATAAATGCCTCCTCTCAATCTAAAAGTCTCCCTTAAAAGTCTTCTCTATTGCCCTCCTTTTTCTCCTTCCCCCTTTTTTCTCACCCCCATTTTCTATCTGCTTCATTCCCCCATTTTCTCCTTCCCCCTTTTTTTCTCACCCCCATATTCCAGGGCACATTGGAAGAAAAGTCTTAAAATTTGTACAGTAAATAAAAATAAATGTTAATTTCTGAAACGTTGAATGTCTCACTTGTTCATTTCAGTGATTTTTATATTAAGATATCATGTAGAACACTTTGTGTTAATTGTAAGGTGTAGAATTAGACATGTGACTGGGGCCACGCCCCCTTGGGGGCTGGACATGTTGTGTTGGCCCCACCCTGGGGTGGGCATGTTGGGGTGGCCACACCTCCTTGAGGGCAGCCATATTGTCCTCCTTTTTGGTTTCAAAAATATGGCCACCCTAGCGAACTACAAAGATCATTTTCTACCCTGGGAAGGAGCAACTACTGGGGAAGACACCGTGAAAATATCGCCACCCCCACCCAACCCAGGATGAATCTCCTGGGGTGCAAGTCACTGAAGAGTCAATTTCTGCAGAGAGAACATAGTTGCACACCAAAGGGGAGGGGGGAACTAGGTCAGTCATGAATCATCTGGGATCAGTTCAG